>NW_020897791.1:694825-917998 GCF_003984885.1 Neopelma chrysocephalum
TATGATTCTATGATTCTGTGGTTCAATGATTCTATGATTCTGTGATTCTATGATTCTAAGGTGATGAGGCCCTGGCACAGGTTGCCCGGAGAAGCTGTGGCTGCCCCATTTCTGGAAGTGTTCAAGGCCAGGTTGGATGGGGCTTGGAGCAACCTGGGCTAGTGGAAGGTGTCCTTGACCATGGACTGGAATTAGATGATCTTTAAGGTCCCTTCCAACCCATCCCATTCCATGATTCAGTGAAATCCTGGAGGTATCATTCAATGTTGTCATTTGCTGGTGAATGATGCCAAGGGTATCCTCTGGGTCACAGTTTCAAGTGGACAAAGCCAAAAGCCTTTGGAGGAGATGCACATATCCCACAGAATTGGTCTATTGTAGGATTTAAATGCTTTTTAAAATTCTATTAAGTTTAGCTGAACTTGGCAAGTGGAAGCAAAACTGTTTGGGGGGATGAAGGACAAGAGATGTGCAGCAAGATGGTAAAAATCAGGAAATCTGTGGGGACTAAGAGTGCATTGTCACCACTCTCCATGAACTCCAGCTGCTTAAGGGGATGACATTTTCCTGTCTCTGGCTCATCCTCTTTTCTCTCATTCCTGATGTGTTTACAACCAGCCTCAAAAGTTCCTGGAGTTCACCAAAGGCCACTTCCCTCTTAGGGATTCTCCAGGAGGAGCAGCTCTGAGATGATCACGTTGACATCTGAGAGATGAAACAACCTCTCACCTTCCCTGGGTGGTCACATTTGAGCATTTCCAGGAGTGGGTTGATTCACAAAAGTGCACTGGGAGGAAACATTTCCCCAAAGGAGGGATCGGGGCCTGTTGTTGCAGCCCTTGGCCATGTGGAGAAGAGGGACCCATCCCATGGTGCTTTGCCTGGGGCTGGAGAGGCTGAGGATGACATCGGATCTGGGAATTATTCTGAAGGGAATGAATCGCTGGGTAAAAGTTAAAGAAGATTTTTGAATGTTTGGACTTACATCCAGAAGATTTTTTTTTTACCTCACCAGAGCACTACACCCTTTCCTTGGACTGCTTTTAAAATACCTCCAGAGCATCCTTTTGGCTGACAGTCAAAATATTCTTGATGCTGCCTGGGTGTGGGAACCCTGTGTGGATAAAACCAGTTAATTTAATATTATTTCGAGAATCCAGAGATAAGTTTTGCAATACCTGCACTTTTTTGTGCATATTAATGTGTACCAGCAGTGCAAGCAAATCCTCTTGGCTGTTTGGCACTGAACACATCAGCAGCGGAGGCAGTACCTTTGTACCAACATTACAAGCAACTCCCAGTTCTAGTTGCTGGGAATATCCTTGGGAAGCAAACATAAGGGAGATAAAGGGACAGCTTAACATGAAAAAGATTTTTTCCAGTGTCTAAGCCAGCAGCTGAAGCTCTAAACCAGCCAAACTGCAGTTCTTGCCAGAAGTTTGTGTAAGTTAAAATCAATACCCATTAATTCCAGGTTCACCATACGATTCCAATCTATTGATCAGGCACTTCTTTCCAGCTACACTGAGCTGGGGTTTGTTGGCACAGGCCCTGAGCAAGGCTTGGCTTCACAGCTTGGTTGACGTGGAGCTCACCTTCCTATTTGTAATTTGATCTCGTCTTTCCTCAATTAAATGGGAAAAACCTTTCTTTTGACTCTGCCTGAGGGCAACAGATGAGTTGACTCAGCAATTCAAGCTAGAAATAAAACATCAGCAAGTTTGGGGCTTATTTTTCAGTCATGAAGAAGCCATAAAGAGGGTAATTATCACTAAAAATCCTGTCTGGAGCGACAAGAAATCCATCTGCTCAGCTTTGTGAATGAACTTCTTAACCCAACTCACACCTTGTACAACATCTCTCTTGAAGAAGCCTAAATAGGAGGACCAAGAGACCAAATCTCTGCCAAAATTGGGCCAAAGATGTTTCTGCAGAAGGCACTGAAGTCTCCCAAAAGTCCCGAATGTCACAGTCAGACACTGTCCCATGGATTATTAAACTGCTGGAAGTTTTCCAGTGGGCAGGATGGGAACAAGTTACTTGAGAATTAAATACATGAATTCCTGACATGAACCCCAAAGCCTGAACAAACAGGCAGTGTTTTTACCTTGCTACAGCTTCCTTAGAAAGTGTTTCCATGTGCTACTTCCACTGGATGACAAAACAAAGGGAAAAAAGGAATGGACTGGATGCAATAAAGTGGGTGATTGACACTGGAAAATCTTCCAGGCTTAGGAATATTTCCCCCCAGCTCCTGAAAACTAGAGGAAAACACAAGCAGATAATCAGCTAAAGTTAATTAGTCTTCCTTCCTCTGCTCAGGAGCTGGTACTGAGCACATACATCTGTTTGGTGGTCTCACTATTAATTTTCTCTGATAATTGTTCCATAATATGTCATAGGGGTTTAATAATTATTCCTCATTAGTTTGGCATTGGGAGCTGTCACGTTGTGGAGCTGCTGCTGAGGAATTCCAGGTTTCAGCTCAAAAGGAGCTGCAGTTTCAAACTACTGCTCTGCTCAGGGCTGGGGTCTATCCCTGCCTTTCCTGGATTCTTCCCAAATCACTATAAATCGACTACTGGCAATGGACAAAAGGGGCAAACCCACTACTTTCCTAAGGAATTCAGGAGATCTCTGAGCTCTTAACAATGTTCATTAGCACAGGACTAATTATTAGGACTAATTGCCTTGTTATTCATCACTTTTGGAATGAGGAAAGGAGAAGAAATCTAAGTCGGAATTCTCAACTTTGTTTAATTTCCTACCTCTCTTGCCAAAAGATTTCTTTGATCCAAACTGTTTAGAGTGGACTCACTGCTTGCAAACAAATGTTGGAAATTACCTGAGGTTCTGGAAGATCCCCCAGGATCACCAGCCATCCCTCAAGGCTGCTGTGCCTGGGAAGGACCGAAGCACCGTGGGTGTTGAAGGATAATTTTAATCTGGATATATTTTACAGGGTCTAAAGTTTTCCTCTGGTTATTTTCAGTGATAATTCAGCAAGATTTCATTAGGACTCCTGCTTAAAAAGCAGAACAAGAGAAGAAGGAGATTCCAGGGGAAGCCTTTCCAACACAGATAACAGTAAAACCACAATAGGTCCTTGCTGCAGATGATTCCACGACCATTGTGATGCTAAAGAATAAACTCCAATGACATATGGAAAAGCTCTGGGTTAAGAAGACACTATTTTGGGGCAATTCACTTCTGCTGAAGGCAACTCTGTCATAAAAGAGCGAAATCCCGAACCCAGATCGGATAGAGCTGCACAAAAACCCACCTCAACACCCAAAGAGGGGCTTTCCAGGCACTTCTACCCAAGGAATGGGAAGTGTTGCAAACTTCTTCAGAATTCCATGAAGTGGCACAGGATGAACCCAAGTGATGTCCTGGATATGTGGCTGAAAGGTGACTCCAACCATCTGCCTCCTCAGATTTTATTTCCTGGGATATCTGGGGATAAATTCCCGTTGGTTTTGTCTTGGCTGTTATAGCCCTGTACCAACTGTGGTCAAAATAATTGGATAAAGGGGCTGTTTCTCTTCAAAATGCCTCATTTTGTTCCAGGATGGTTAATAATTTTAATTCACGTGACTTGACTGTCTGTATGAACACAATTCCCTAATGTAGGTGTGCACCTGTGAGTGTGCAAAGAAAGAAAATCAGGAATGATCCTGCTTTTATACACAGTCAGACCCAGGAGGGTGAAAGCAAATGGCCTGAAATTAAAAACTTGCTCACTTGAATCATTTTCTAAAAGACTACTTATGCTATTAAGTCCTCATCCAATCAATACATCACTTAACTTTAATTTAAATGATGACATTTTTTTTTCTCCTGTGTTCTTAAGTCTAATTAAAAGGAATTAGTCACGAGAGTGACAAATTTTAAGCCAACTTTGGAATGACATCATGTGGCATTTATTAGGTATCAAACACGGGAAGAGTTTTAACCAAACTGGCAACTACAGCAAAAGTAATGTCTTGGCATCCAAATTCTTTCTTAAAATTAAGTCATTTGTTATTAAGGGTATTTTTTTTTTCCTTTTTCCTCAAATAACTTCTTTTTCTGTACTTTCTTTTTTGTTAGGACTGGAGGATACAGAAATTGTATAATAGTGAGTAATAAAATCTGTCATTCTTGTGAGTAATGCTTTGTAATTAGATGAAATAAAAGTCAAGTAAGTACAATGGTGTGTGGTGTGCAGGGCTGGGGGTGTATTGCTGCTCTCAAAGGGGTTTATATTAATAATGGTGCTGAACTTTCAAGGCTGGAAGGTTCTACTTGAATTAGCATCAGAAGGTGAAGTGGTTTATCTGCACTTTCGGTTCCGAGCGCTGCCGCAGCCACAGAAATCTTTCAACAGGGAGAGTTGGGATGATCCCTGATCTTTCATCACTTTAAGGCACAAGCTTTGGGAAGAAAACCCAAAGGCTGTCTGTGCAAAGCAGACACTAGATGGCCGAGTTCCCCTCTGAAATGCTCATGTACATCGGGTCATGCTCTGCAACAGGCTCCCCTGGAAGTTATTTATTTATTTATTATATTCATTTATTTCCCTCTTTGGGATTTGCAGTTCCCCAGAACTGCCCTTGCTGCTCCTTTCCAGTTCCTTCCCTGTGAAAATGGCAGAGCATTTGACAAGAAAGATTTTATTTGTAATATTTCAGGTTCATCGAATCATTAAGTTTGGAAAAGACCTCCAGGATCATCAAGTCCAACCTTTGAACAGCACCATGTCCTCTACACCATAGCATGAAGCGCCAGGTCAACTTGTTTTTTTGAGCATTTCCAGGGATGGTGACTCCACCACTTCCCTGGGCAGCCTGTTCCAATGTTTAACCACTCTTTCAGCACAGAAATTTTCCCTCATATCCAACCTGAACCCCCCCAGGGGCAACTTGAGACCATTTTCTCTTGTCCTATCGCTTGTTGCCTGGGAGAAAAGTCCAACCCTCACCTGGCCACAACCTCCTGTCAGGGAGTTGTAGAGAGCAAGAAGGTCCCCCCTGAGCCTCCTTTTGTCCAGGATGAACCTCCCCAGCTCCCTCAGCTGCTCCTGGTGCTCCAGACCCTTCCCAGCTCTGTTCCCTTCTCTGGACATGCTCCAGCCCCTCCATTTTTTTCTGGTTGTGAGGGGCCCAAAACTGATCCCAGGATTTGAGGTGTGGCCTCACCAGTGCCCAGTTCATTCCATAAACTTTGTTTCAGTGACTGGCAGCGTGTCCTCAAAGCCAGGATCACTTTCTGTCACATTATGTTTGTCCTTTCCTGGGCTTCTCCAGAGCCAGAGGTTTTACCTGTTGTGCCCTCTCTGGTTCTGGAGCAGATGGCCCAGGTAGGGGGAATTTTGGAAGATGGATCTCTCCCAGCCTTGGGCAGATAGATGAAGGCTCTACCCCAGAGCTGGGAGCGCTGGGAGCTACCTGCAGCTGCTCAGTGCAATTATCATTCTCATTAACCAGCATTTAATGGGCTCACTAATTGCCAGGCAGTAATGACATGCACAGGAGTGTCAGGTTTGCTGGGGATGTTCTGGGATCTGGGAACTTCCAGTTTTATGGAAATATGGATGATTTTTTCTTTCCTCCTCATTTAGAACATGTTTTCAAAAGGACCAACAAATCTTAAATCCTGATTTTCAGCTATTTTTTCTTCCTATTTCTGCCTCAGAGATTCCAGGAAATATTGGGTCCACTACCCCCATTTAAAAAATACACTGAAATGCAATTACTGCCACTTTTTGTAAACAGTTATTTCAAGGTTAAATTCAACTCAATTCAATTTCTGGGCTTTTTATTCAGGAATAACTTCCTCTTGCACAACTCAAAGCTATCAAATTTGCCCTCCTCGATATCTCCGAAATTCTGTCAAACTCTGAAAAACTACACAAGAAATTTGCTTCTTATCCACTTTAATGAACTGGTGGGACTTTGTACCCTAAAGTTCATACAGAATGATTAAATCATGGAATTGTTTGGGTTGGAAAGCACCTTAAAGATCATCCAGTTCCAACCCCCTGCCATGGGCAGGGACACCTCCCACTAGCCCAGGTTGATCCAAGCCCTGTCCAACCTCTCCTTGGACACTTCCAGGGATGGGGCAGCCACAGCTCCTCTGGGCAGCCTGTGCCAGGGCCTCCCCACCCTCCTAATGAGGAATTTCTTCCCAATATCCCACCTAAACCTACTCTAACTTTAAAGCCATTTTCCCTGTGATAAAAGGACTGAACAAAGTTTGCTGAGAATCTCTTTTTAGGGTGATTACAACGAAAATACAAATCTCTGCAGATCCTTCCCTCCCCTTTCCAAATAGCATTTGATTGGCTGAGATGGGTTTTAATTGACGGGCTGAGGTTTTAATTGATGGACTGAGACAGGTTTTAATTGATGTAGGATGTGTCTTTTTGTTCCTTTCTATGGCAGCAGTGTCGCTCCGAAAGGACACGTGGTAACAACCCGGTGAAACCAAAGTGGGTTTTGTCATCATGACTTTCTTTACCAACCAGACATGAAACCTCCTGGAATAGATAACAGGTTTCTTTGACGAGACCTACTTTCCAGGGAACGATGTCATCCGGTGCTGTAGAGGTATTTTTAACTTGGAATTTTCTATTTTGATGAACTTCTCCAGTTGCGTTAAAATTAATTCAACCCCAAAACAGTTTCCAAAACTCTGTGGATTTTTCTGTTGGAGCATCAACTTCCACGCTGCCAAAGCTCTCAAATAGTTCTTTTTTTTTTTCCAATTCATTTCACATTCAAATGTGACCTCAATTGGTAGAAATTAAAATTGACGAACCTGGTCTAGTGGAAGATCTCCCACCCCATGGCAGGGGGTTGGAATGGATGATCTTTAAGATCCCTTCCAACCCAAACCATTCCATGATTCTATAAATGTTTATAGGTCAAGTTAAGTCCATTAGACATTTACTGCCACAATGGGACAAGCTCCTATGGGTGCAATGGGAATATTGCAACACTCACTGTGGGTATTTTGACTTGGAATCACAAATGATGGGAGAACTTTGCTGCATCCAGGTGTTAAAGCCTCTTTTTCTTCTACATAAAGGACTTTACAGCTACTTTTTGCCAGCCCAAATGTGTATTCAGGCCCCGTTCTGCCTCAAACAGGGGCTGAAAGTCGCACCTAATAAAATGTAAAAGATAAAAATACCCCGTTATTTCTGTGAGATGTCCTCTGCAGATGGGTGGCTGAGGAAATGCTGCACCAAAATGCTTTAATTCTCTGAAAAACCAGCAGAAAGGGGTTATTTTCTGCTCCCCGGGAGCCGCGATCCAGGAGGCCCTTCCACCCCTGTTCCTTATCCATGTGCACGGAGCGAGAGATGCAATTTTCCTATTGGCACATCAAATTCCTTAATCTGTTTGCCCTTTCTGCAGCAGAACCTCCACTTGGTAAATAACCTGGGGATGGGAGCAATCAAAGCAGCGAAGCAAAGCCAAGTTATTAGGAACTTTTTGAAACGTAGGAAGGAGCTGAAAATGGGGAGATGGAGACAAAAGGAATAAAAGCACATCCCAGGGGCACATTTCCTTGCTCAGTAGGCAGCAGGTTGAACAAGTTACAAATAAACTGTCATCTTAAAAGGTACCAGATGCTGACGCAAGAGGAGAGTTAAAACAACAGCTCTTCAAATATTCTCGGCAGCGGCTTTTGCTGCTTTGCTGCAATCCTGAAAATTGAGTTGGGTGCTGTGCTTTGGCAGTGATTTTACTGCCAGACAGCTCATGTTCTGCTTTTCTTTGTGTTTTCTTAGATCTTGATGGTCCCTGTTCTGACTATACTGGGATATATTTATTTATAAAATAAATTTCCAGAACATTGTTGCTGGTAGACTTGGGGCTTAGGAAGGTCAGCTTTACACGTGTGAAGTTGTGGTGACCGTCCCCACTGTTTAAACACATGGAAGTATGGGTTTAGTCCAAGTTCTGAAAAGAGGGAGTTGAAGTACAGGTTGCAGGAATGTTGCCCCATCCCTGGAAGTGTCCAAGGTCAGGTTGGACAGGGCTTGGAGCAACCGGGGCTAGTGGGAGGTGTCCCTGCCCATGGCAGGGGGGTGGGAACTGGATGGTCTTTAAGGTCCGTTCCAACCCAAACCATTCTATGATTCTTTGATTCTAATATTCTGTTATGAACCCTGTTTTAATATTTTTCACCATATTCCCATTACTGGCAACTTCTGTGTGATTTTCTTCTCCAGTGACACCATTTTCTTCTCTGGTCACAACTTTACAGTCTTCAGCAAAAGTTTCTCCTAAGTCTGAATGCAAATGCAGGCACGGACATAAATCAGATTTAACTTAAAGCTTTTAAATGCAGTTCTTTCTCAGCTCCCATCAGGATTTTGCAAGGGCTGAACTTCATCTTGGCCTGCTCAGGAACATGGAGCTCAATGTGCTCCAATAAATTCTGCACTAATACTTAACACTGGGCAGTTTGTCTATTTAGAAGAACTCTTTCTTAAGCTTAGGAACAAGTTTAGGAACCTGACGGTGGATGGAGAGGGACTGTGGCATTCATGGCTCCAAGGTTCTCTTCATTGAATTCAGGATTACCAAACCCTGGAGTGGGAAACATGGAAGAGACGGGGCTTAATTCCAGACCTATAACGTGTGACCAGCAGGTTGGGGGAGGGGATTCTCCCACTCTACTCTGCTCTCATGGGACCCCACCTGGAACAGTGTCCAGCTCTGGGATCCCCAATATCAGAAGGAGGTGGAGATGTTGAAGGGAGTCCAGAGGAGGCCATGGAGATGCTCCAAGGGCTGGAACCCCTCTGCTCTGGAGTCAGGCTGGGAGAGCTGGGGGGGTTCACATGAAGGAGAGAAGAATCCAGGGTGACCTTAGAGCCCCTTCCAGGGCCTAAAGGGGCTTCAAGAGAGCTGGAGAGGGACTTGGGACAAGGGATGGAGGGACAGGACAAGGGGGAATGGCTTCAAACTGACAGAGGGGAGGTTTGAATTAGATATTGGGAAGAAATTCCTGGCTGTGAGGGTGGTGAGGCCCTGGCACAGGTTTCCCAGAGAAGCTGTGGCTGCCCCTGTATCCATGGAAGTGTCCAAGGCCAGGTTGGATGGGACTTGGAGCAACCTGGGCTAGTGGAAGGTGTCCCTGCCCACAGCAGGGGCTTGGATCTAAATTATCTTTAAGGTCCCTTCCAACCCAAACCATTCTGTGAGTCCATGACTGGGGAAGGTACCACAAGAAGCCACAACTTTGCCCTACAGGAAGAACAACATTTGGAAAAGTTTTCCTAATGCTGAGGTTGGTGAAGTGGTGGTATGGTTTGCCCAGGAATTGCAGTTCCATCAATAGAATTCCCCGAGATCAAGTTAGATGGATTTCTTCCAGGAATGAGGGAGACCATGTAAAGAAGCAAGAAGAGACAAGTTCCTTCATAATTGTAAGCTCTCAGGTTTAGGAGATGTTCAGATGAAAATTGCTCTGCAAACCAGAACCACCTCTCACTTGATATTTATTGGGACTGAACAAAGAGACTAAATCAGTACCAAACAAAACCTTCAAGTTGAATGTTCCAGGCACCACTGAAAACAAAATTATTCTCTTTCTCCATTATTTTGTAGTTCACTACAGGAACAAATTTGACTTTCTGATCTGCAACATAGAGCAGAAATCACCCTTTTGGGCTATAAAATCCTCTTACCCAAGCTGGGGAAAGAAAAATATTTTCCCTCCTCCCCCCCCAGAAAGATGCTCTCAGGCTCCTAAAGACCAAACAACCCCACCCAGGCAACCCTGAGGAATCTAAGTTCCATTTCTGAAGTGGATACCTATTTTTAGCTGTTTTCACATCCATTTTAACATGCAAACAAACCCTTTTCTCATCTCCTCAGACGAGATCCTGACATCACCTACTGGAAAGGAGACAATGTTTTCCCTCCAAGGGAATGTTCCACTTCAGTGCTCAGGCTTTGATTCCTGCTCAGAAATGTTTCTGATGGAATCAATCACGTTTCCAATCAGAAAATCAAAATGTTCTTTTTAAAATGAGATGCTTTATCTCCTACACGTTGATGTGTTTTCCCCCTCGTGTGGTTCATGTACAGGGTGTGCCCTACTTAGAGGTGTGTCTGTAAATCCCCTTTTAGAAGGCAGCAATCCCAGTTCCTCCAGCACCTCTGAGTCCACTCTGTAAATCTGGGACAGGAATTTTATCTCCACGAAGCACAGCTTTGCAAATCATGAACATCTTGAGGAACTTGCTGGAAAATTGGGGCAACCCAGAGTTATTTATTGACTTGCTGTCATATTTTCTGCAGCTTTCCCATCCTCCTGGGTTGGCCAGACAATTTATTAAGGATGTGTGGGGAATACTGAGAGGAGCTGCCAAGGACTTGGAATATTGATAGGGGAGGGAGAAAGAAGCTTCCAAAGAGTTTCTGGAAGTGGGAAACTTTATTAAGAGCCTGGATAAAAGTACCCTAAAATCCATTCAGATCCCACATCTTCATTTTCTGATAAACACATCTTGATATTAAACTTCTTGATATGAAACCTGTGTGGGAAAGTGATTTATTATTTGACTACTGGTCTGCAGCATTTGTAGGGGGAAAAAAAAAGCCCAACAGCATATTTTGCATAAAATCTGATCAAACGTTGTTTTTCTCTGCTAAACTGGAAAAGAGACAATGCTTTCACTCCCAGGGAATGTTCCACTTCGGTGCTCAGACTTTGAGTTCTGCTCAAAGATTCTTTTGATGGAATAAATCACAGTTCCAAGCAGAAAATCAAAATATTTTTTTAAATGAGATGCTTTATCTCCTACACATTTTCTGCCTCCTGCTGTTTTTTGTTTGTCTGTAAGAGACCTAATAATTTGTGAATTAACACAGAGTCTGGAATAATTTTCAATTAACCAAGCAGGTATTTATTTTTTTATGTTTTTAACACAAGGATTTTAAGTTTAGTGAAAACTTTTAGTGGGAAAAAGTTTTCCTTTGGCACTGAGTGCTCTTCAGAGCTGTGACCTCCACATCAATCTGGCTGGGACATAATATTGAGACTTTCACAGCTACTACATTAGCAATTAAAAACCCCATAACGCTCAATTAATTACCATTTAACTATGCCTTAGTGAAATTTCTTACCGTGTTAAACTGGACTAAGAGATGAAAATCTTCAATCTAAGGCAGTTCCAGCAGGTCTCTGGTCTCTCTACATAAGAACTGAAGTTCAAATGTGGCCTCAGCTCTGTGTCAAATGAGCTCATGCCAAAGAAATGTCATTTGGAGTTGCTTCTAAAGGAAAATTCTCTCCTGTCCCAGCTTTAATGATGATCCTGCCACCTCAATTAGTTTGATGGAATTAAACAGAACGGACTCAAATCCACTGCCCCTTTTTCAAACCATCCGTACAAGCAGAAAGTTGAAGAAACCACCTTTAATTGCCTCATTGAAACCCTTGGAGCTCTTCCTTTTTAAACTCCAGGAGGAATAACCCCTTAGGGAAATAATGGATATTGGTATTTCTTGGTAGGTTTGTGGTGTGTCCTCTGTTTCTTCTCCAGAAACAGAATCATTTCCCCATGATTTTGGTGCCCTGGAATGTGTCTGGACTTTTCCAGGCAAGTTTAGAGCACCAGGATTCTGTCCTGCAATAGGGAAGGAAGGGACTTACTTATCATGGAATCGTAGGATGGAATCATGGAATGGTTTGAGTTGGAAGGGACCTGAAAGATCATCTCATTCCAACCCCCTGCCATGGGCAGGGATACCTTCCACTAGCCCAGGTTGCTCTAAGCCCTGTCCAAACTGGCCTTGGACAATTCCAGGGATGGAGCAGCCACAGCTTCTCTGGGCAACCTGTGCCAGGGCCTCTCCACCCTCTAAACAAAGAACTTCTTCCAATACCTGTTCCCAGTCTGATCTGGCTGGATCTGGGCACCCTGAGCAACTCTAAGGGAAGGTGGTGGTGAAGTTGGGCCCAGACCAATAAGTCCAAGGGGAGAAGTTGGTTGAAAACTCTCTTAAACAGGGAGGAATTAATTTTTTACATGAATCCATCCACATACAATGTAGATGATCATCTGGGGTCTCTCTTCAGTCAGCAGAGAGAGTTGGCTCCGTGGGACAATCAGCACTTTCCTGGGGGTGCAGTCCAAGCTGACAGCATTTGCCTGTTCCAGCTGTCAGTGCTTTCCCATCAAAGCCATAGTTCAGTGGTTAAAGCACCTTTGTTGTCCAAAATGGAAGATTTTTAGGTTTTCAGTTATTTCCAGAAACACCTGGATTTGGACACCCAAACCACTGACTAGAATTTGTCCATCTTGGATGGGCTGAGAATTGCCACATTTCCTTGTGCCTGAGGATTTCCACCACCAAGGGCTCTATTTCACCTTTGGACTGTAAACAAAATTAATCCTTGGGCTTCCTGTGGAATTAGAGCCTTCTTGAATGCACCAGTGAAAGCATTTACCTACAGAAAAGATGTCTCCTGACAGGCTGTTGGCATGTTGGGAATCACAGAATCATTTAGGTGAAGACCTCCCAGATCATTGAGTCCAACCTGTGACTGATCACCACCTTGTCACCCAGCCCAGAGCACTCAGTGCCACATCCAGTCATTCCTTGGACACCTCCAGGGCTGGTGAGTCCCCCATGCTCTGACCCTGCAATGTTCTTGCCCCAGAAAGAGATGAAGAAACCGTTTAGGTGAGAACTTCCCACCTTACTCCAACTTCTCCCCCAGCTCTGAGTTTCACAGACTCATGTCATCAGCAAATTTGCAGAGGACACCAAGCTGGGGGTGGGAGTGTTGATCTGCTGGAAGGCAGGAGGGCTCTGCAGAGGGATCTGGATAGGTTGGATCCATGGGCTGATTCCAATGGGATGAGATTCAACCAGGCCAAGTGCTGGGTCCTGCACTTTGGCCACAACAACCCCCAGCAGATCCAGGCTGGGACACAGTGGCTGGAGAGCAGCCAAGCAGGAAGGGACCTGGGACTGTGGGTTGACAGGAAGCTGAACAGGAGTCAGAGTGTGCCCAGGTGGCCAAGAAGGCCAATGGATCCTGGCCTGGATCAGGAACAGTGTGGCAGCAGGAGCAGGGAAGGGATTCTGCCCCTGGACTCAGCACTGGTAAGACCACCCTCGAGTGCTGTGTCCAGCTCTGACCCCTCAGCTCAGGAAGGACATGGAGGGGCTGGAGCAGGTGCAGAGAAGAGCAACGAGTCTGGGGAAGGGACTGGAGCACAAGTGGTGTGAGGAGAGGCTGAGGGAGCTGGGGGGGCTCAGCCTGGAGAGGAGGAGGCTCAGGGGAGACCTCCTCACTCTCTGCAACTCCCTGACAGGAGGTTGTAGCCAGGTGGGGGTTGGGCTCTTCTCACAAGCAACTATCAGCAAGACAAGAGGGCTGGGTCTTCAGCTGTGCCACGGGAGGTTTAGGTTGGATATTAGGAAGAAATTCTTTCCAGAGAGGATAATCAGGCATTGGAATGGGTTGCCCAGGGAGGGGGTGGATTCTCCGTCCCTGGAAGTGTTTAAGATGAGACTGGATGTGGCATCAGTGCCATGGGCTGGGGACCACAGTGGTAGAGGACCAAGGGTTGGACTTGATGATCTTGGAGGTCCCTTCCAACCCAGCTGATTCGATGAGTCTGTGATTCTATGATAATTCTGGCCCTAAATGCTGAGTAGAATCAGACAACCCCAGAGCCAACAGCGTCTGCCAGGCTTGCTGGGCCCGCAGAAGGAAACACTTGTCGCTCACCCACCAGGTTGCCCCAGCAAAGCAAAGCTTTTTTGCCGTGGCCTGCATCGCACACACCCACCCCCACCACGGGTGGGCTGTGTCTGCTCTCGGGGGAAGCCCAGCGGCTGCGTGGGGAGGTGGGTTTATCCCAATTAGTTTGCACGTTGTTGCCTGGGTGGTATCAGACACAAGCTGGCGTGTCCTGCGTGGCAGAGCTCTGCCAGCAAAAGAGACTCCCACTGCTCCCAGGAAAATATCAGCTATTGGCAAGTCTGGCCTCAGATTTACAGATATTTGTGCTGCTCTGTGGAAAGAATCATTTTTGTTTTAGAAATATGCCTCTGCCTCTCAGGCTGTTTATCTACGGCCCCCTCTGCATACAATACTTGGCTGGCATTTCTCAAACTCAGGCTTTTAAGTAGCAGAAGGGTGGGTTTTTTATTCCCTGTGTGTCATCCCAGCCTGTATCCTTCCATCTTTGGGAGGGAAAAGCTCTGGGATTAAACCCCAGGCCCTTTCTCAAAGGCTGATCCGATTCCACATCCCTGGAAGTGTTCAAGGCCAGGTTGGGTGGGATTTGGAGCGACCTGGGCTAGTGGGAGGTGTCCCTGCCCATGGCAGGGGGATTGGAAGGAGATGATTTTTAAGGTCCTTTCTAATCCAAACCATTCCATGAGCCTGTGGTTGTTATTTTCATGTTGCTGGAAGGCAAGTGAAGGGGGAGAGTGGACTTGCACTGCCCACACCACCCAGAAGGAATGGGCAACCTTCCACAGGGTCCACAGCATCCTCCTTAGGTTTGGTGGGTCGTATCTGGAGCTCCAGAAACACCCCCTTCATGAGGCTGTGGCCTGGAATCCCAAAAGGAATTGTCTGGGGTTTCACTCTTAGGCTTCACCACCCAGGGGAGATGCCAACTGCTGTTCTTCACATGATTTATGGACAAATCTTCCAACTCTTAGTGTCTAATGGGCACAACAACTCCCCACCACCACTCACTTTTTCTTACATTAGGATGGAGGAATAATTATGGGTTTTCCACATCCTGGAGAGATGTTAGGAAAAAATAAAAACCAAAACCCTGGCTAAAAACAAGCAGGCTGTGGATTTGCAGGCAAAATTGTGCAATTAGCTGGGACCTGTTACTGAAAAGTGTGAGAACAGAGTGAAACGCAGCAGATGGAGAAGACTCAGCAAACACACACTTTGCTTGTTTTCAAAACTTTTCAACAGCATATTTTTTCCTTTTTTTTCCCCTCTTTTCCCTCTGGCTGTTGCTGGATGATGAGCAGTAGTTCCATGCTTGGAAGAAATCTAAAAGCTAATAAATACAGTTTTGCAGCCAGTGTGAGTTTTAGAGATGGTTTATCTTCCCTCAGGAGGACCTTTATTTGGTTTATAACTGAAGTTCACCCTTTAATATGGGCAGAAAAAAAAAAAGGAGGGTAGATTTAGATGGGATATCTTGGAATAAATTCTTCCAAGGGAGGTGAGGTGAGGAACTGGAATGGAATTCCCAGAGAAACTGTGGCTGCCCCATCCCTGAAAGTGTCCAAAGCCAGGTTAGACAGGGCTTGGAACAACCTGGGTTAGTGGAAGGTGTCTCTGCCCACGGCAGGGGTTGGAATTCCATGATCTTTAATGTCCCTTCCAACCCAAATAATTCTGGGATTCTATGATGAAATGAAAATACTTTACTAACAGAAATGTAGGGCTTGGTGCTGAAATACTTCACAAATTCAGACTGAAGGCCAAACTTCTTTTTTCCCCCTCAATTTCATATATTCAAATTAAAAAGAAACTCTTTGCTGTGAAACATTATATTTAGACTTTTCTTCTTTAAGTGGGAACCCTCAGTTCAAGGATTTTCCATTTTTTAGGGAAGGGGTGAGGCTTTGAATTCCTTGAAAACCACCTACAAAACCACCCTTCACCACCAGTTCTGGGACATTTCAGTGGGGACAGTTCTCTGTCAGAGCCACAGGGATTAAATTAGACACCAAATAATCCAGGGAGAAATGGTGAGGGACAAAGATTATTCCCAGATTTTGTTGTGCCTGTTTCCATAATCAGTCTCTGTGACACTGGACTGTAACTAAATCCTTGGAATCTCCCCCTCATGCTGCTCTTGGGCTGACCACTGATCCTGAAATAGTTTCTGTACGGGGAAAAGCTCTCACCACTCTCCTACAATCCTCAGAGGGCTCAGATTTCCAGCATCCCCAAAAGGATTTGGCATCCCAGCATTCCCAGAGCTCCAGACTGAGGGAGGCTTCTCCCCCATGGTAGGATTTGGAATCCCAGCATTCCAAGAGCTCCAGACTGATAGAGGCTTCTCCCCCATGTGAGCATCTGGAATCCCAGCATTCCCAGAGCTCCAGGCTGAGGGAAGCTTCCCCAGCATTCCCAGAGCTCCAGACTGATGGAAGTTTCTCCCCCATGTTAGGATTTGACATCTCAGCATTCCCAGAGCTCCAGACCGATGGAGGCTCCTCCCCCACGTTAGGATTTGACATCTCAGCATTCCCAGAGCTCCAGATTGATGGAGGCTTCTCCCCTATGTTAGGATTTGGAATCCCAGCATTCCTAGAGCTCCAGATGGATGGAGGTTTCTCCCCCATGTTCCTCCCATCTCAGACTCCCATACCCTGCTGGGTTAAATCCCCCTTGAAATGTCAGATGAGCAGGAGTTGGCAGGTGGCCTCCCCTCCCTCCGGGGGGATATTTTGGGGTGTCCTGACTCACAGGCAGTGCCCGGGGGGCTGCATCACCCACCTCGCTGTGGGGGAGGGCAGGTGGGCCAGGCAGAGCCCCGGCCCCACGGGGAGGGATATGCTTTTAGCTCTGACTCATCCCCGAGCTGCCTTCGGAGGGAGAAGCAGCAGCTTCAGGGAGTGGGAGTTGCTCTGCAATTTTCTGTTTACAGCCTTTGCTCGCTGCCTTTTCCCACCTGGGGACGGTTCTGAAAGTCAGAGAGCAAGGATTTTGTGGCTCACAACATCGGAGTTTATTCCTTTCCTTGTGCACGCCGAGAGTTTGGTGTCTGCAGGAAGAACTGGGAAGTGGAGAAGGGGAGAGGGGGAAGGAAAAGCTTCTTTTGGGCAGGCATGGGATGTGCATAAAATAAAAATCACAGCAGCAGCATCAGGTTTTTGTGCGCAAAGGTGGGAAATGCTACTTTTCTGTGTGTGTTTTTGGTTTATTGTAACTGCAAACAGACCTGGAGATTATCCCACGTGAATTCCAGGAGTGGTGTGGTAGCTGCTGGGCTCCTACCTGCCAGCTCCTGTGAAATTAATGGTAATAGGAAAAGCAGAAATCTCATCACATTTAGAAAAATTTTGGTAGATGGATTTAAATTCTCTGATTAGAAACAGGTCAGAACAGCTGGAATTTATTTTACATCCAGGACTCTCTTATTTTGCACCCAGGACACTTATTTTACACCCAGGGCTCCAGCCTGTCCAAAGGGTTTATTGGGACATGTCAACTTGAGAAATAAGGTGGGAAGGGGAAGAACAAGACTTGTTTGAGCCCAGATCCTGGCTGGATGTTTGATCCCAGACTCCAATGTCATTCCTGCCACACAGGACCCAGATAATCCACCATGAGTCCCTCAAACCTGTCAATCTTCCCATCAAACTCGGTGTCACTCAGGTCCATTTCCCTCTGGATGAATCAGCCATGGAGAATCAATTCCATGGCTTGGGGCTGGGTAATTAGTGCCATTATCTTGTTTACTGCTTGGAGACATCTCCAGATGTCCTTGTAACACCCTGGTCAAAGGGGAGTGACCATGGGGAGATGGATCCACAAAGGATCTTCACTCTGCCAGGCTTATGTTGTTTGCAGGGCTTGATCGTCTCCATGTTTTCTGGGAATGGTATAGTATTCATAGAGTTTTTTGGGTTGGAAGGGACCTTAAAGATCATCCAGTTCCACCTCCTTACCATGGGAAGGAACACATTCCACAGACCAGGAAGGGAAAGAGGGAAGAGGGAGAGCATGGAAGGAAGGAGGGGTGGGGAAAAGGTGTTTTTAAGATTATTTTACTTCTCACTCTTTTGCTCTGATCCTGTTAGTAATGAATGTAAATAATATCCACCTCGAGTGCTGTGTCCAGCTCTGGGCCCTCAGCTCAGGAAGGACATGGAGGGGCTGGAGCAGGTGCAGAGAAGAGCAACGAGGCTGGGGAAGGGTCTGGAGCACAAGTGTTGTGAGGAGAGGCTGAGGGAGCTGGGGAGGCTCAGCCTGGAGAGGAGGAGGCTCAGGGGAGACCTCCTCACTCTCTGCAACTCCCTGACAAGAGGGGGGAGCCGGCTGGGATTGGTCTCTTCTCCCAGGAACCAGCAGTAGGACAAGAGGGCTCAGTCTTAAGCTGTGCCAGGGGAAGTTTAGGTTGGAAGAAGTTCTTTCCAGAGAGAGTGATCAGCCCTTGGAATGGGCTGCCCAGGGAGGGGGTGGAGTCCCCATCCCTGGAGGTGTTTAAGGTGAGACTGGATGTGGCATCAGTGCCATGGGCTGGGAACCACGGCGGGGTTGGATCCAGGGTTGGACTTGATGATCTCAGAGGTCTTTTCCAACCCGGTTGATTCTATGATTCCATGATTTTATTATTCTATGATTCAATGATTCCATGATTCTATGATTCTGTGATTCTATGGTTCTATGATTCTATGATTCTATGATGCAAAGATTCTATGATTCTATGATTCTGTGGTTCTATGGTTCTATGATTCTATGATTCTATGATGCAAAGATTCTATGATTCTATGATTCTGTGATTCTATGGTTCTATGATTCTATGATTCTATGATGCAAAGATTCTATGATTCTGTGATTCCATGATTCTATGATTCCATGATTCAATGATTCCATGATTCTATGATTCTATGATTCAATGATTCTATGATTCTATGGTTCTATGATTCTATGATTCTATGATGCAAAGATTCTATGATTCTGTGATTCAATGATTCTATGATTCCATGACTCCATGATTCTATAATTCCATACCTGGCATCTGACCAGGATCAGCCCACTCCACCTGCCTAATGCCAAGGGCAAGAGCCAGTTTATGCCTCATGTGTCTCAAACTTTCGTGAGAGTAGGTTGGCTTAGCCCCCTTCCTCCAGGAGAGATTTCCAGGCCTGGATCCCAAGGGAAGATCTCCCAACAGCCTGCTGTTAACTACATGACTTCCAAGCAGATTTGAAGCTCATGTTTCCCCCCCTTCCCAACGTATCCTATGGAATACCTCCAGCTGGCACTTGCAGCCTCAGATCTTGGCAGGGAATGTCTGTCTATCCAAGAAAGCTGATTGTGAACTTGCAGGAGCTGCCAAATTGGCAGCTGAGGCTCAGCCATGTACAGGAGTGGGATTTTGGTGGAGAAACCATGGAAAGAAGCTGCAAACATCCCATATGTGAAAAGGGAGGAGTGTCCCAAGTTAGAAAAGCACTTCCCAGTGCTGAGACAGCACTTGTGTGGAGCCTTCAGGATTGGGTCAGAGTTGTGATATCCAGGAAGATGCAGAACCTTCCATCCTCCACACATTTCATTGTCATAATCCCTTTCCATCTTGCACATCCATGGTTTTTTTTCCTTGTCAGAGATTACCTGTTTTTTATGGATGAAAACTGAAGCTGAATCCTGCACCTGGACTTAGGACTGGGTAAATCTTTGGATCCCATTGTTGAAACAAGCAGATGCTGATGGAGGAGGGATTCTTAGGAGCTGCATCCAGCTCTGGAGTCCCAGCACAGGAAGGACATAGAGCTGTTGGAATGAGTCCAGAGGAGGCACCAAGATGATTAAAGGGATGGAGCAGCTTTTCTATGAGGAAAAACTGGGAGAATTGGGATTGTTCAGCCTGGAGAAGGGAAGACTCTGGGGTGACCTAATTGTGGCCTTCCAGTACCTGAAGGGAGTCGACAAGAAAATTGGAGAAGGACTATTGACAAGAGCCTGGAGTGCCAGGACAAGGGGCAATGGCTTCAAACTCACAGAGAGCAGGGTTAGGTGGGATATGGGGAAGAAATTTTTCCCTGTGAGGGTGAGGAGGCCCTGACACAGGTTGCCCAGAGAAGCTGTGGCTGCCCCATCCCTGGAAGTGTCCAAGGCCAGGTTGGATGGAGTTTCAAGCAACCTGGGCTAGTGGAAGGTGCCCCTGCCTGCGGCAGGGGGTTGGAAGAAGGTGATTTTCAAGGTCCCTTCCAACCCAAACCATTCTGTGATTCTTGAGTAGGAAAGAAGCAGCTGAGGGAACTTATGGCCTCCAACTGCAGGAGATTACTGTAGAGGGAACTCAAGATGCTCCAGCCCTTTTTCCCATCTCCATGTTTCCTCTGGAGCTTTGTAGGACCCTGGAATAAACATAGGGAAACCTTGTGGTGGCTCTGCTTTCCTTCTGAGCTGAGGGAAGCCAAGTACAGCCCCAGGGTGTCACACCTTGGTGATGCCCATTGCCTACATCCCCAGATCCCTCCTCACCTGCATCCAGCATGGAATTTTTAGAGTGCTTTGGATGAGGACCCTCTGAAATCCCCTGCACAGGGGCTGCTCCTGAAGCTGGAGCTGGATCACCAAGCAGCAGCATCACCAAACAACACACACCTTGTTCTTTCCAGTCTGGGGGACCAGGATTAAAAGTCAAGTTGTTAAACAACAACATTTAGATTTGAGTATTGTTCCTTTTTTATTTTTTTGTTCTCAAAACCTTTACATTTAAGCACAAATTCACTCCCCAATCATTCTCAGCTGCCTTTCTTTTTAAGAGTGGAATTTTCTCTGGAAGACAGAGAAAATTATGTGTGACTGGGTGAATACTGGGGAACATAACTCTTATTTATTTACGAGGCAGAGATGAATTCCATGTACAATTATATGGAAGATGGCAAGATTGCTGTGTTCTGGGACAACAGAGTACCAGCATTTGGAAAGGAGATGGATTATTGGAGGTAATTTATGTAGTTTGGAGTGATTTAAGTGTAGTTAAACTATTGCACATCATGGTACAATATATGACATAATAGACCAAGAGAAATGAGAAGTTTTCCAGTCTGTTTTCCATCCCAGCTTCCCAGCTGATGCTCCACCAGAGAAACCTGTGGAGGTCTGTTGTTTCTGGGGAGAGGCTGTTCCTGGAACAGTTTGGCCAAAGAAGTTGTGAATTCCCCATCCCTGGAAGTGCCCAAGGCCAGGTTGAACAGGGCTTGGAGCAACCTGGGATAGTTCCAGCCCATGGGCTGGAAAGAGATGATCTTGAAGATCCCTTCCAACTCAAACTTTTCAATGATTCCATGATATGTTCTCTTGTATCTGCAATGAAATTTAGCTATTTAACCCTGTTTTTCCAAAAAACCCCACTCTGCTTTTTCTTAGCTGGGTCTTCATGTGGAGAAGGGGCTGTTTCAAAGGGAAAGGTTTGGTGTGACAACTCGTTTGGAAGGGGATCTCCTGCCTTTAAAACAGAAATCTGTCATGTTCTAAATGGTAAAATTAAGCAAATATGTTTTCACAAACCAGTTTGGTATTTGCTGTATTTTTCCCACAAGAGCTGAGCAGTGGCTCAACAAAACTAGTAAAAAAGCCCAAAAAATCCACTGGTTCCCCTGTGTCTCAGTTCCCTCATCAATAAAAGGACTCTGTTTTAGCAGGTAAGAGATGTCAAGAATTTGAGGCTGGAATGTGCTCAGATCTGAGAAACATCGTCAGCCCTCAGGCTGAGTTCTGCAGATGAACTTTCTTGGTTGCTGGAACTCTTGGGATGAGGGATATGAAAAGAAAAGTTACTTTGAGCAACCTGGTCTAGTGGACGGTGTCCCTGCCCATGGAACAAGATGATCTTTCAGGTCCTTTTCAACCCAAACCATTCTGTGATTCTGTGAAGATCTGCCTGGAGGGGAAGCCACTTGGAACAGCAAAAGTCTGAAAGGTTTTATGCAAGGTTCAGCCCCAGCAGGGCTGAAGTAGCTCATCTGGGAGAGCGTTAGACTGAAGATCTAAAGGTCTAGTGGAAGATGCCTCTGCCCATGGCAGGGCATTTGGAATGAGATGATCCTTAAGGTCCCTTCCAACCCAAACCATTCCGTGGTTTAAGCATCCAGAGACAGATGTGAACAGACAGAACAGGACATGTCCCTTCCAACTCCTTGAATATGGCACAAAGGGGAGGAACTTCAGCCACACTCCCGTGATCTCCTGTGGAACATCTCCCTGGGCCTTTTCCACAGACAGGGAACTGCACTAGAAGGACCATCAGCCTGATCTAAATGGACACATTTGATTTCCCTGAGTGCCTGGTGCTGTTTGAGAAGGCTCTTCTCAGTGGTACCCAGGGACAGAACAAGAGCCAAGTGTCCCCTGAGCCAGTTGGAGCCGCAAAAGGCTGAAAGCTCTTCCTGTTCCAATGGGGTTTGTGCCAATGGCAGCCCCAGCAGGACTGAAGTAGCTCAGCTGGGAGAGCGTTAGACTGAAGATCTAAAGGTCCCTGGTTCAATCCCGGGCTTCAGCAGGCTTTTCCTGCCCTTTTGGGTGCCCAGGGCTGGCATTCCAGTACAACAGAGACATGGACAGGTGGGAGAGAGGCCAGCAAAGGGCCGGGAGGAGGATGAAGGGGCTGGAGCATCTCTCCTGTGAGGAGGGGATGAGAGAGCTGAGACTGGTTGCCCTGAGAGGTGAAGTTCCCATTCTTTGCCATATTTCAAAGCCACCTGGATGTGATCCTGGACAACTGGCTGGAGGTGTTCCTGCCTGAGCAGGGGTTTGATCTCCATGAGGTCCCTTCTGACCTCAACCCGTCTGAGTCTGTGAAACAGAGACATTGTTTTTAATTCAAAGGCATCAGCAAAAATACTGTTAGAAAGGGGTTTTTCTTTAGTTCTTTCAGCTGTTTATTCCCAGTCCTGTGTCCTGGACTGCCCTCTAAAGTGGTGGTGATGTTGAGTCACTGGTGTGGGGGGTTGTCTACTCTGCAGCAAGTCCAGGGGAGGCCACGAAGATTATTAGAGAGATGGAACTCCTCTCCTGTGAGGAAAGGCTGAGAGAGGGATTTGTTCAGCCCAGAAAAAAAAAAAGGTTCCAAGGAGACCTTGGAGCCCCTTCTAGTGCCTAAAGGGGCTCCAGGAGAGCTGGAGAGGGACTTTGGACAAGGACCTGGAGTGACATGATGAAGGGGAATGGTTTTAAATTGACAGAGGGATGTTAGGTGGGATATTGGGAAGGAATTCTTCCCTGGGAGGGTGGGGAGGCCCTGGCACAGGTTGCCCAGAGAAGCTGTGGCTGCCCCATCCCTGGAAGTGTCCAGGGCCAGATTGGACTGGGCTTAGAGCAACCTGGGCTAGTGGAAGGTGTCCCTGCCCAGGGCAGGGGGTTGGAATGAGGTGATGTTTAATGTCCCTCCCAACCCAAACCATTCCATGGTTTATGACTCTCTGAGTTCTGAGGACAATCACTGGTGCCTCATCACCTCTGCCCAGCAACGCTGGGGGCTTAGAACAACACCAGCTACAGCTGTAGAGTCCTCAGCAGCAGCAGAGCTCGGCTCCTTGCTGGAATTAATGATTCCATCCTGTTTAATTGAAGGTTTGTCCCCTTTGCCCTAAATGTTGATCCCTTCTTCGACCCACAGGGGTTTTGTGGGGTTCCTTCTTGCCTCTAATGGTGGTGTTTTGACTGAAAGAAGGATTAAATCCTCCCCTACCTTCACTTGGGCCCTGGCCCTAAGAACAGCAGAAACAAAGCTTTGACACCACATTACATAATTTTGTTCTTGTGAGCCCTTACAAACACCTTAATCCCAGGAAAAATTGACAGAATCTTGGAAATACCTCTTCAAAGAAATGGAAATAATGAAAGCCTGACTGAGACAGCTTAAAACTTAGGATTTATTGATGGTAGAGGTGAGATGAGACCTGAGAATGACCCAGACCCTGCTCTAACTCTGTAACACATTCCTGAAAAATAAAGGTAACAGGGGTATGGTGGTGAGTGACTGTCAGGGAAAAACAGGTGTAGATGTTGGGAAGACAACACAGTCAGGGAATATATTAATCCCTTGAGACCAGGACAGGCTTCCTAGCTCATTCCTGCCCACTCTCATGATTATTTATGATTTGGAGGGGCTGCAGGGAGTTGCCATGTGGGAACTTTTGAGATATTATCCCTTTTTTTTGCAGAGCCACAGTGTGATTCCAGAGGGATCTGAGCTGCAGCAGCGTGGGGAGGTTGCAATGCAGAGCCCGTATCACCCCTCATTTCCAAAACCTGTAACTAAGGATAAAACCCACAGATTCCTATCTCTCCCATGGCACTCCTTCATTCCCCTTGTTTTCTGCCTGGCTGTTCATAATCCAAAAATCTGGGATCATTTCCTCTGCACACCGAGCGTCAAGAAGGACAAAATCCCTTTGGCAGCTTCAGGGCATTGCTGAGAAGGGATTTAAGCAGGAAATAGCCCGAAATTCCCAGGGCGATCCCGTGCGTGTGGCTCGGATGCTGGGGAAAAAGGGACTGGATTGACGGAGGAATGGTCGTAAAGCCGCAGAAAAGAGGGACTTACGTCAGAGATCCTGATTTCCATCTCGATGTCACCTAGCAACACTCCAGATAAGGGCTTTCACTTCCGAGGAACTCATTCCCTGGGAATTTTCCCATTAGGTGGCACCACTGGCCTTGAGAAGCCTTTGATGTGCTTTGTCTCCTTGGAGCCACATTGACCTAAATCCCAATTCGGAGACCCTCGTCCCCAAAAAGCTCAGGAAGAGTTGGATGAGATTCGTGCAGACCTCAAAGTGACCTGGGCTGTTGCTTGTGATTTGATTTGGAGAAGAACTTTTGATAGGACCCAGCCCATCTTTGCACTGGGTTCTGGAAAACCCCAGACATATGGGAAGACATAACCTGGCTCCTCTGGGCATGAACTTCACCAGAGTTTGAGCTAAACTCAGGAGTGGAAATAACTTTTCTTATTGGCACTTCTTGGGTAATTAAAGTCCTGGCTGCAGGAAGGGAGTTGGAACTCCCAACAAAACTGATCTTGATGCATTTATGGTTTGCTGCTGGAAAGCGGATGCCCAGGTTGCCAAGAGAACATGTTGGCAACGCCCCAGGTGTCACACAAAGACCTCCAGAGTCGACTTCTGAAGTTTTTGGTTTGGATTTTGAAGGCAGATTCAATTTTGGAACTCAGCACCAATGTTTCTGTGGGCTCTGTCTGGTGACTGAGCAACCTGGGCTAGTGGAAGGTGCCCCTGTCCATGGCAGAGGGTTGGAATTAAATAATCCTGAAGGTCCCTACTGACCCAAACCATTCTATGTTTAGGTGAGATTTAAAGATTTGCCTTTTTACCCTCCGAGAAATCAAGTGAGACGAATCTCACCCCAGGAACCTTTTCCAAACTCCTGGGTTTGCAGTGAAAAATGTCCTGCTGGGTCTTCTCCTGTGTTCTTTGCTACCTGTCATGCTGCTGTCCCCATCTGGCCTTCCAGGAATTTGTTGATATCCAATGCTGCTGAACTAAAGAGCTCCCAGCTCTTCAGAGAAGAACAAAACAACACCATTTCACAGAATCAGAGGCATTGATGTTTCAAAATAGACGCTGGACTATTTTGATTTGCCTTCAAAGACAAGAGTCTTTGAAGAAAAGCTAAGCCTGGAGCAAAACTGCACTCCAGGCTTTAATAACCCTTCAAAGCAAAGCTTTACGTACAAGGGAACACTTGTGATGGGCCACACAATGATCATCAGCTGATAAATCATCTGGCTCTGCAACCCTTTCTCTCCCTTCCTTCAGCATCCAAATGTGGGAAAATAGTCCAGGAAGAGTTTTCAGTCCCTACAGGCTGAGCCAAGCTGGACTTGTAGGATCTGTAGTCACTGAATTGCTCCTTCTGTAAATAAATATGAGCAGAGCTGCTCTGAACATCCAGCCTTTTTTGGGGAATGATTTTGCAGGGGGCAGATTGTAAGATTTCTTGAAAATATTTACTGGGTCCAATTCCTAACTACCTTCTCCTTATGGATCTTGAGATCCTGCTGGAGATGAGAGAGACATTCAATAGGACAGAGAACAAGGATTGCTCATTCCCTCTTCACAGCTGAGACCTAATCAGTCTTCAGGCTCCAAAGCCCTGAGCAAAATTGAAGATTCCTCTCATTTCAGCATCTCCACCAGACAAAATAGAGGAATCTGGGTTTGGGCTGTGTTGTCTCTTGGCCAAGGTCTTTAGTGATGCCCTGGACATTAAAGATCATCTCTTTCCAACACCCTGCCATGGGCAGGGACACCTTCCACTAGCTCAGGTTTCTCCAAGACCTGTCCAACCTGGCCTTGGACATTTCCAGGGATGGAGCAGCCACAGCTTCTCAACATCTTGAGTCACTTTTGTGGTGGGTTGCCTACTCTGGAGCAAGTCCAGGGGAGGCCACAAAGGTTATTAGAAAAGTGGAACTCCTCTCCTGTGAGGAAAGGCTGAGAGAGATGGATTTGTTCAGCCCAACACCTTTCTCTTGGCACCACTGAGCTTTCAGGAGCTGGATCTGTCATATGTAGGAGGCAATTTATAAGCTTAAATAGGAGTATCATTGCTCAGCTGGCCAAAAATGTCCCCATCTGAGAAGCACAAAGATGTTGTGACCCTCACACACGTGACCAGTTCCTCAGTGACCAGGGGTGGGATCACCACTGGGATTCAGGAATGGAAGTGTTTTTACAGGAATAAAACCCACTTAGGGTATGATTCTGTTGTCTGGATATTCCATAGCCTAGTTTGGGAGCCCTAAATATCAAGGAACTGTTATCTAATAAATCCCTGGGAGGAAATATCTGCTGCAGTTGAGCTGAACATTCAAGCCCAGATTAAATATATTTTTGACACCTTTCTCTACCAGATTTTTGACAGACATGGAAAACTCACCATGCATTTCACAGAAGTATTTTGGGAAGACGTGAATTTGGAGCTGGGGAAAGATGGGAGATCGCCCTGGGAGCGAATTATTTGCAGGATAAGTTGGTGGGTTGGGCAAACCTGTCCCGTCTCACTGCATGAATCTGCCTGGCTCCTATTCCCTGGGTGGAGAGAGACAGATTGGTGTGCAGAGATTAGCCAGGCTCCATGGAAAACTCCAGATCCTTCCGTGGGCTCTGTGAAAAGATGTTAGGAAAGTCTGTTCCGTGCTAATGCTCATTATGGCTCTCATCTCAAGGCTGCTGTTTAAATCCAGATTTTAGCTGTGTTTTATCATAAAAGCCCAGGATGATTTGAGCTGGAAAGGACCTCAAAGATCATTTCATCCCACTCACCTTCCACTGGACCAGGTTGCTCCAACCCTGTCCAACCTGGCCTTGAACACTTCCAGGGATGGGGCAGCCACAGATTCTCTGGAAAGCCTGTTCCAGTTCTCTGAGTAAAGAATTGCTTCCCAATGTTATGGACCTTGGCCTTCAGGAACAGCAGTGAGCCCCAATTTATTATTTCTTATATTTATTACTTCTTATCAGGACATGCTACAGGGAAGTGGTTTGGGTATTTTAGACCTGTCCAATGTGTATATTTGGATATGTCAGACCAGCCTGAAACCCTGAACAGCACGAAAAAGAGAGATGGTCTGAGGAAAGAGACAAGGCAAGGTCCTCAACACCAGCTCAGAGAGAGGAGTCTGTGTTTGATTGTCCCTTTTACTCTCTTCCCAGTCATCTCTTGAGCCTTCCCTACAGTGAATTTGTCTTTCACTTCATCCTCCACCACATTTGTCACTTCACATTCTGCTTCCCCTTCTGCAGCTTTGTAACTGCAGAGACTTAACTCCATCTCCTTGTTTTCCTTGATTTGTGAGCTTCTCTAATATCAAAATAAGTGTTTCCCTGCTCTATCCTCCAGAGTCATATTATTAAAGTCATACATGGAGGTCACAGACACTGACAGGGAGGCTGGGCTGACACCTTGGGCCAGTGCTTTTGATCCCATTCTGCCTGTATCTCATTCCCTGAAACAACTTCTTTGTCTCCCAAGCCAAAATGAACTAAAGGCTACCCAAAAAGGCTGAAAGATCATCATATGTCAGCAGGTTTTGTTACAATTGCAGAGTCAACAGGGCTGAAGTAGCTCAGCTGGGAGAGCGTTAGACTGAAGATCTAAAGGTCCCTGGTTCAATCCCGGGCTTCAGCAGGCTTTTCCTGCCCTTTTGGGTGCCCAGGGCTGGCATTCCAGTACAACAGAGACATGGACAGGTGGGAGAGAGGCCAGCAAAGGGCCAGGAAGGTGATCATAGAATGGGAAAGGTTGGAAGGGACCACAGGGAGTCATCCAGTCCAAACTCATGGCCATCCCAGAGCACAGGGCACAGGATGGTGTCCAGATGGGTCTGGAATATCCCCAGTGAGGGAGACTCCACACCCTCTCTGGGAAACCTGTTCCAGTGCTGGGTCACTGCCCAGCAAAGAAGTTCTTCCTCATGTCCAGGTGGAACTTCCTGGGCATCAGTTCCTGCTCGTTCCTCTTGTGCCATTGCTGAGTCCCCCCAGGCAGAGCCTGGTCCATCCTCTGCCCCCTCCCTGCAGACAGACAGGGGTGAGGTCCCCTCTCAGTGTCTCTTCTCAAGGCTGAACTGGCCCAGCTCAAGGGGATGAAGGGACTGGAGCATCTCTTTTATGAGGAGAGGATGAGAGACCTGGGGCTGGCTCTCCTGAGAGGTTGTGGAGTCTCCATTCTGCGAAATTTTAAGAAGCCACCTGGATGTGTCCTGGTCAACTGGCCCTCAGTGGTCCTGCTAGAGCAGGGGGTTGCACTAGAAAATGTCCAGAAATCCCTTCTAACTATTCTATGTGGAGAAGACAAGGACAAAAGTTTACATCTAGAGAAGGGAAAAGCCAAGCTAATGAAATCCTCATATTTTTCCATCAGCAGTGTCCACATGGCCAACCAGCCCAACCACCCTGGCTGAACAACCAGCCAACAAAGAGCTGTGATAAAGATCAGGGAGTGGGAAAAACCAGACCCACGCACAAATAAATAAAAGGAGGTTTAAACACTCCTATCCTTGAAACATTTATCAAGGTGAAGTTTTTCCTCTTTTTCCTTGATTTTTTTTTTTCTTATTTTTAGTCAAACTAAGAGCCCCAAAATTAACTCCTCACCCTCTCTGAGGTGCTGGTGTCTGTCATCTGCTGCGGGATCTGCAGTGCGACGTCACGAGCAGGGCCCCCAAATAAACTTCCGCTTTCATTTAAGGCACCATCTGTGTGTCCCATTTCTGCAGAGCCTGGCAGAGATCTCTTCCCTTCTATGGAATGTTCCTTCCCCTCACTGAGCTCCAGACTCCTTCGGAGGTGGGGAAGGCGGTGGGTGGGAGCGGTGCCAGCTCGGTGCGAAGGGAGCTCGCTGTGACAGAGTCCTCGGGTTATCAGGAGGCTTTCGGTGCTCAACCACGGTCAGGAGGCCCTGGAACAGGCTCGAAGGTGATGCCTTAAACTCTGTGTCATACACAATTTTAGTTTAGCTCTTTTAGCGTGGCACTTTTAGCGCCTCTGTACGAGATTTCCAAAAATGTTTAACGTTCCTTGCCGAGAATTCCGATGGACCGAGATTTGAGCAAGGTGAAAAACAGCTTATCTGGAGAAAATGTACTCAGAATAAGGCATAGCAGGATCACACCATTTGATATAACCGAGTCAAAACTATTCAGGAGCCTTGAATCTGTTGCAAGCAGGGCAGAGATGATTAGGAGGAGGAGGACAGGGATGAAGGGGTGGCTGTTTTACCACCACCGACTGAAATTTGGGAGGTGTGTCTGAGGGTGGGACAATGGGATAGACGGTTTTGGGGCTGGGTGTAACCAATGAGGTAATGCCTAGATATTGTAATTAGATGGTATTATAAAAATTGTAAAGGCCTGTACTGTGGGTGTGTGCAATACAGTTTGTGCACCAAAGGCACCACAGTTAAAGTGCTGCTTTCTACCTTTCTGTACTCAAAACTGTCCAGAGAATTATTTCTCTGATTTTAGGCAACAAGGGCAACCCACAGATGAGGCAGAGCCAACACCAGCCCATGTCTGGCTGTGAGAAAGACAAGCTTCACTGTTGTTTGTTAATTAGGACAAGAGTAATGAGGGGAGGAAGAGCCAAGTTCTGAATGTCATGGAGAGAAAGGTCCAAGTCACTGGGACACATTGTTTGGGGCACAGAACCACAATCAATTAGGTTGGAAAAGACCCCTGAGATCGCCAAGTCCAACCCGTGCCCCAACCCCACCTTGGCACCCAGCCCATGGCACCGAGTGCCACATCCAGGCTCTGCTTCAACATCTCCAAGGATGATGACTCCACCACCTCCCTGAGCAGCCCATTCCAATGTCTAATCCCCCTTTCTGTGAAGAAATTCCTCCTAATGTCCAATCTAAACCTCCTCTGGTGCAACTTGAGGCTGTGTCCTCTCATCCTGTTACGTGTTGAACCCCTTTTGGCTTCCCCCTCTTGTCAGGAAGTTGTGGAAGTGAGAAGGTCCCCTCCGAGCCTCCTCTTCTACAGACTGAGCCCTCCCAGCTCCCTCAGCCGCTCCTCATAGGATTTGTTCTCCAGGCCCTTCCCCAGCTCCATTGCCTTTCCCTGGTCCTTTTACCAGGATGAAGTCCACAGCCTTATCTTCCTATTATGCAAATAAATTAGGCTTTATTGCCTAATTCCTATTATGCAAATAAGTTAGGCTTTATTGCCTAATTCGGGGACCCCTGGTGGCCTAGTTGTTAGCATGCGGGACTCTCACCGCTGCAACCCAGGTTTGAATCCCAGTCCCCCCGGGCAGATGGAGCCTGTTAGCCCTGTGAGGCCATCCATCTATGAGAAGGTCACTCTAAACAAACCTACGTCCTGAGGACCTCACTGCCATTGTCCAAGCTTGCTTGGCCCCGGCAGATGAACCTTAGGATTAAAGGGTGGGCTCAGTTCAGCGCAGGCTGTGTCTCACCTAAAAAAATCCATTGCGCAGGCTGGAAAGGTAAAAGACCTTTCCCCAAATCTTCGTTCACGAAGACTGGCCATTATTGCCTAATTCAGACAGTGAAACCCACAACAAATCAGGAAGAGCCTTAGTTTAGGTTCTGCATCAAACCAGCTGAACGAGCTGTGCAAACTGTAACCCTGTGCCTCAGTTTCCCTTTGCTGTAGCAATTCCCCTTCCCTTCCCCTCCCTTCCCATGGAAGCACTCGGTGTTCTCTGTGTTCTCAGCTTGTTTGTGTGTGTTCCCCCAGCACGTGTCCCCAGGGATGGTGCTGCATTACTCACACACCTCTCGAATCCTCTGTTTCTCTAATTCCTTTTATTTGCAGGAGTTGGGAACAGTCATGCTCTCCAGGAAAACACAGCCCTCACAAAGCTGGGATCAGCGTCACTCAGCTGTTCCTAAGAAACTCCTGTGACTTGCAGGTGAATTCACCACAGAGTGGATCGGAAATGGGAGGTGGGAGTGGTAAGAAAGAAGGGGACAGATCATCCCAGAACACCGGGAGATGAGGTAAATAATGAGGAAACAGTGTAGGAAAGAGGATGATGTATTGGAGATGAGGTAAGAGACCCAGAATCTGGGTCACCATTGCTACAGAACATTTTAAATGGACAAGGAACACTGGGATTCGGGAGATCTGTTTCTGGTTGTGGAAACTTGCTCGTTTTGGCAAGAGCAGTGGCCACCACATCGAAGCAGAGACAAGACAGAAGTGCCTCCAAATCCACCTCCCACAAGTTGAATTGATTTAAGGTCCTCTTTGCTCTTTTCCTGTATCCACACAGAGACCCACATTCCCTCAAATCCCAGTTATTTGGGTGCTCCAGGAGGCTCTGAGTGTGCTTGTGGAAAGTTTCATTATCAGGAAGTTTAAACCACTATTAAATCATTATATCTTAGATCAGGAATGGTGTGGCCGGCAGGACCAGGGCAGTGATCAGCAACTGAAATCCAACTGAAATCCAGTTGAAATCCAACTGAAATCCAACAGAAATCCAGCTGAAATCCAACTCAAATGCAAATTCTGGGGGCTGTTTTAGGCCTTTCACGACAAGGAAGACATTGAGAGGCTTGAGCGTGTCCAGGGAAGGGAACGGAGCTGGGAAGGGTGTGGAGCACCAGGAGCAGCTGGGGGAGCTGAGGCAGCTCAGCCTGGAAAAAAGGAGGCTCAAGGGGGACCTTCTCGCTCTCTCCAACTCCCTGATGGGAGAGTGGAACCAGGTTGGACTTGGGCTCTGCTCCCAAATACCAAGGAATAGGATGAGAGGAAACGGCCTCAAATCACACCAGAGGAGGCTCAGGTTGGATATTAAGAACAATTTCCTCACTGAAAGGGTTTCTCAGCCCTGGCCCAGCTACCCAGGGCAGTGGGGGAGTCCCCCTCTCTGGAGGGATTTCAAAGCCATGTGGATGTGGCACTTGGGGACATGGTTTGGTGGTAGACTGAGGTATTTTTACATTAATGGATGTATTTGCTGATCTTAAAGGTCTTCTCCAACCTAAACAACTCCATGATTTAAACTATAAACTTCCATGAAAAGCTGTGGTAGAGAGGGGAAAATACAATTAGTCTAATTTGCCAACCCTTCTCTCTTGTTTTCCTGTCGCCCTCAACAATAAAATCAGCTGGCAAAGGTGACTGGACATGGAGAGGGATGTCTTGTCTCCTGGGAGTGCCAGCAGAACCCTCCAACAGGGAATAGGGATAACTGGAAACACATTCCCAGAGCCCTGCCTTGCTTGTTGTCTGTACTTCCCACCCCCTCAGCCCGGCAGAGCGCTCCCACCTTCCAGAGGGAGCCAACCAGGAAAGGCAGGGAGGGAAAAGTTCACCTGGAAGGGAAGGAAAGCTGTTCCTGGAGGAGGTAAGAGCAGGACTGGGGATCCTGTGACTTTCAGCTGTGTTTTGAGAGCAACTTTCCGGACTGAGCCTGACCTGGGAGCTCGCTGAGGGGACAAGAAGGGCTCAAGGAGGTGTGTTTTCATCCTCACCAACGTTATCCAGCAGGGAACAGATCACCCAGAAAGTTTAGCTCCTTTGGATTAATGAATCCATTGCATATTCCTCGGGAAATCTCTCTCACACATTTCCAAATGCTGCTGAAATTTGCCACAGTGTGTGAGACCAACTTTTAACTGTTTCTCTCGACAGCTGCCAGCCCTGGAATAGGACAAATTCCTCAGCACTGCTGGAGGATTGATGGAGAGGGATTTGTGTTGCTGATGGTTACAGGCACTTTTGCGAGTGCTCAGGTGTTTGGGGGGTTTTGCCTCCTTCTCCTCACATGTTCCACCTTATTTGAATTTTTTTTTAAATCTTGTTTATGTCTTATCTCCTCCAAAATGACACTTGGGGAGGTCACAGCTCCCTTCCCACAGCACCACTCACAGCTGAGGCTCTCACAGGTCATGCTGACACCTGATTCCTGGAATCATGGAATCAGCGTTTGGGTTGGAAGGGATCTTAAAGATCACCCAGTTCCAACCCCTGTGCGATGGGCAGGGACACCTCCCACTAGAGCAGGTTACTCAGACACCAATCCAGGTATCAGCAACTGGAAAATCACATTTCTAGGCACATATTTTCCCTTGCTGTCAGGTCCTGCTCCTCTGGAAAGACATCTTTGGGAAGGTCCTGGTGTGCAGCTCCAGGCTCCAGCATCTTGTGTCACTGTTTTCCCATCACCCACCAACACAGGAACCTTTACAGGGCTGGCAGGAATAACATTTCTAGTATATTTATATTATATTTTATAATTATATTATATATTTACATTTTTATTTTTATATTGTATTTTATAATTTTAGTTTTCTATATTTTCTATATTTCTAAATATTTCTATATTTAGTTTTCTATATTTCTATATTAGTTTGCTATATTTCTATATTTTCTATATTTCTATATTTCTATTTTATTATTATACTATTATTATATTTTATTGTTATGTTTTATATAATATATTTCATTGTTACATTATACTTATATTTTTTATATCAGCTCCAAGCCCTGAGCTAACAGGTCTTACTCCAGGGAAGCACTACAATTGCACAGGAACTGAGTTTTACCTCTCCTGACTATATTGAGAGTCCGGGAAAAAAAACAACCACCAGACCAACCGACCAACCAACCAACCAAAAAAAACCCCAAAAAACAAAACAACAACAACAACAACAAAAACACACCAAAAAAACCCCAAAACAAACAAACAAACCCCAAAAAAATCACACAAGAAAAACAGCTCTTAACTTAAAAACTTCAGCTAAATGTTTAAAACTCGAGGTGATGATCTGAGACCTCGAGGCCTAAAAATCCTTGGGCTGAAAAAAAAAACGCACCCTCAGTGATTTTAAAAGTGTTCTTGTCCTGACTTTTTTTTTTTTTTTTAATTATTGGCTCAAGGATTGGGGAGATTTCATGGCAGGGGAAAATCTGAACTCGACTTTTGCAAGGTTTCAACTGCAAAAGCAGCTTCCCTGGAGCACCAGGACACCCAGAAAATGTTTGGCCACCCATCAGGATCCTGAATGGGGTGACACTAAAACCAGCAGGCAATTGCTGTCGGTGCAGGGAAGGAAAAGCTGCCGCCGTTTAAAATGCTAATTTTATGGGGTTTAAAAGCCCATTTCGCTTCTCCTTCTCTTCCTCCTCCTCCATCTCCTTCGCTCTCGCTCCTCCGGCGGAGGTGCCAAAACCTCCTCCGTCAATTTGTGAGAACTTTCTGCTTGAAAACTGGAGCAGAGAATCACCCACGGATCGCGCCTGGCACGAAAATACCGGAGGCAGAGGCACCGATTCCAAGCGACTCGAGGAGTTTCCCCGTGTCAGGGGGAAAGAAATGGGAACGTGGAACCGACTCCACCAAAATCCCTCCGTGAGGAAACACCTGTCCAGCATCTTCTGGCCATGGACAGGGATATTGCTCGTTATAAAGACATTTTCCCATTTGTTTCTAGTGTCTTTTAATTCTTAATTTGATCCTTTTGCTCCTTGCCTGGGACTTGAAATATTCCCAGATCTGTTTTGGTTTTGTTTTTGTTTTTTTTCCAGTGAAACAAAACTCAGCAGGGCAAACTCTGCTTTAGAGTTTCCAGTTGCTTGGAATGAGGGATTATAAGACAAAGTTGAATTTCCAAAGCAAAAGAGAAGTTTTCAACCTGTGTGGCACAAGTCAAGTAGCTTAAAATGATGATCTAAGTGTAGTTTAAAACCTCACATATTATATATACTTTTTGTATGAGCTACTTTCCTGAATTTGCAGAGTTTTGCCAAGGGTGTTTTCTGGGCTGTTGGGAACAAAACTGAAATCCACCCACCCTTCTGCACGGAATTCCAAACTCTCTTCCCTCCTGGGTGCTCCCTAAACCTGACAGAGATGTTTTAACTCTTTCTCCATCCTAAATCCCACCCTGGGCAGGGGAATAAAACCCTCCAGATCTCAGAAATGACAGCAGGAAGCTCCAAAGTCCTACTTCTCTCTGCTTTTCTGAGCACAATTTGCATATTTAAATAGCCTCCTTCCACATGGAACGAGCAGAGCTTCATGTTCTCTTCTTTTTCCTCCATCAGCCCCCTGAAGTCACAAATAAAACCAGGCTTTGCTGTTCAAACCCAAGGGGAAGGAGAGCCCGTTGCCTTAAAAGTTAACAGCCCAAATAACAACCTAAATTGCATTTAATTAATCAACCACACACCCTAAACCCATGACCCTTCTGAGGTATTTTGGCTGTTTTTTACTTTAGTACCTCTGAGGAACTAAGCAGAACCCAAAAAAGTCTTTTGTTATTCTCCAGTTTTAGCATTTGGTGCTCAGAGCAAATCTTGGACAGTTGATTCATCTGAAAGAGGAATTTTTGTCTTTTTCCTTTTTACTTATTTTTTATGATTTTTTTTTGTGGCACATGTCCATACTCCATTTTAAGGCACAGTTTAGACAGTGAGATAAATCCTAACTCAAAATTTTCCAGGGGTTTTTTTGGATGACCTCAAAGGAAGAACTGCCCTGATTCTCATATAGAATGAGTCATAGAATCATGGAATGGCCTGGGTGGGAAGGGACATAAAAGATCATGTGGGTGGCAGCTCCTGTGTCCCACTGATGGAAGGACTGTGGGATACATTTGCAGAGGACACCAAGTTGGGGAGGAGTGTTGATCTGCTGGAGGGCAGGAGGGCTCTGCAGAGGGACCTGGACAAGCTGGAGAGTTGGGCTGATTCCAATGGGATGAGGTTCAACCAGGCCAAGTGCCGGGTCCTGCACTTTGGCCACAACAACCCTCAGCAGCTCCACGGGCTGGGACAGAGTGGTTGGAGAGCAGCCAGGCAGAGAGGGACCTGGGAGTTTGGATGGACAGGAAGCTGAACAGGAGCCAGAGTGTGCCCAGGTGGGCAAGAAGGCCAATGGATCCTGGCCTGGATCAGGAAGAGTGTGGCCAACAGGTCCAGGGAAGTGATTCTTCCCCTGTACTCAGCACTGGTGAGGCCTCACCTCGAGTGCTGTGTCCAGCTCTGGGCCCTCAGTTCAGGAAGGACATGGAGGGGCTGGAGCAGGTGCAGAGAAGAGCAACGAGGCTGGGGAAGGGTCTGGAGCACAATTCCCATGAGGAGAGGCTGAGGGAGCTGGGGAGGCTCAGCCTGGAGAGGAGGAGGCTCAGGGGAGACCTCCTCACTCTCTGCAACTCCCTGACAGGAGGAGGGAGCTGGGGTGGGTTGGGATCTTCTCCCAGGAACCAGCAGTAGGACAAGAGGGCTCAGTCTCAAGCTGTGCCAGGGGAGGTTAAGTTGGATATTGGGAAGAAATTCTTTCCAGAGAGGGTAATCAGGCATTGGAATGGGCTGCCCAGGGAAGTGGTGAATTCTCCCTCTCTGGAGGCGTTTAAGGTGAGACTGGATGTGGCATCAGTCCCATGGGCTGGGAACCACGGCGATATTGGTTCAAGGGTTGGACTTGATGATCTCAGAGGTCCCTTCCAACCCATCTGATTCAATGATTCTATGATTCTATGATCTCTTAATGCTGGTATGGGTGGTTTTCATACCACTCTGGGCTCTGCACTAAAGTGTTTGTCACCTTTACAGCCCCACAGGAGCTCTCTGTTCCTGGTACGGTGCTGCTCCACCTCCGAGAGCTCTGCACTGCAGCACAAACCCAGTTTAATATCTTTAAGCCTGGAGTAGTTACGGTAGGATTATTGCTCCCAGGGCATGCAAATAATAATCCTTTCTTTCCCTCATCTTGTAGCTGCCATGTAATTTAGGAAATTAATCTTCAGGGCTGGCAAAGTCTTTTGTTGTCTGCCTGTGCTGCTGCCTCCACCTCTGCCACATAAGAACTCTGGCTGTGAGATCCCAGAGTGCTTTCCAAAGGATTCCAGAGGACTTTTCCCGATTTTCTGAGGGTTGAAACTGAGACATGAGGATAAAAATTGCCTTCTCCTCGTGCCAGACGTTGGCAGAGCGAGGGACAAAGCAGACTAGTCCATGTATTAAAATGAGTTTGAGCAGTCTGGCCTAGTGGAAGGTGTCCCTGCCCATGGCAGAGGGGCTGGAATTAGGGGATATTTCAAGTCCCTTCCAACCTAAACCATTCCATGATCCTATAAAAAAGAAAGCAACAGCAAAAACACTCCATGGGAATGAAAATTGTGACAGAAAAAAACCCCTAAAATCTAAATTTCCTGGGCTTTGGGGTTTTTTTTTTGTGTGTGTGTGTGTATTTGGTTGTTTGGGGATGTGTATTTTGGTTTGGGGCTTATTTTTTTTTTTGTTCCTCTTTTTTGTTTGTTGGCTTGGTTTTGGTTTTTTTTTGTTGTTCTTTTTTTTTTGTTGTTGTTGTTGTTCTACTTTTTTTTGTTGTTATTGTTTTTCGAGTTTTGGGGGAGGATTGTTTTGAGGCGTTTTTTTGTTTGATTGGGTTAGGTTGGGTTGGGGTTTTTTGGTGTTTTATTTTGTTTTTTGGGGGGTTTGTTTGTTTTGTGGGTTTTGCTTGTGGGTTTTTTGTGGGTTTTTTGTTGGGTTTTTTTGGTTGGTTTGTTTGTTTTGGTTTGTTTTGGTTTGTTTTTGTTTGTTTTATTTTTCCTGTAGAAAAGAATTTTAAGCTCCTGCTGAGAGATTCCCATCCTTTTATCTGTCTGATCTTTCTCCTTTGTCTCCTCGGCAGTGAGACACAGCGCCGGTGCTGTGTGGTCAGGGGGGATGTGTGTGGATCGATCCCTGTGTGTGGATCGATCCCTGTGTGTGGATCGATCCCTGTGTGTGGATCAATCCCTGCCGGCACTCCTGGTGGGAAAGGTGGAGAGAGGTGCTCACAGGGATGGGGGAGAAGGGCAGCAGCAGCAAATCAGGACTGAAAAAAATTCAGAGAAAAAAGGCAGAAACCACTAGAATAAAAGGAATAAAAGGAATAAAATCCGAATTGAAGGGCACTGGCAGCGCTGTGTTTGTGGGGGACTCGGGAAAAGGTGGTTCTTGGGATCTGCCAGGAGCTGATTGATGGATATGGGGACACGAAGAGGGTGAGAGGAGGGAGCTGAGTGTGTGCTGGGGGCTGGCGAGGCGCTGCCGAGGCGACCGCCCCCGCTCCTGCCGCCCACGGCGCAGTTATTCATCCCGCTCCTGCCCTCGCAGCTCCCCGGGAGCACGGGGCAGCTTTAACCCTTCCTTAGGGCAGGTTTAACCCTTCTTCGGGGTAGGTTTAACCCTTCTTCGGGGTAGGTTTAACCCTTCTTGGGGGCAGGTTTAACTCTTCTCTGAGCCAAATTCAGGGAAACTCGGCAGCTTTTGGCAGCTTTCGGGTTGAGTCAGAGCTGTTTCAACCAGGAGGGGACCAGGTCGTTGGGAGGAGGAGGAGGGAAATAAGGGGCTCCTGTCCCCTCTGTGATGTCTCGGGGGGTTTCTTTATGTCCTGCAGTGTGAACATGGGGCCTGACTGACACCTGTGGGGCCCTTTCCTCTGCTTTCCCACGGCTGGATCTGGCTCCAAAGGAATTTCGTTGCGGTTGCCTCCTTACGCTGGACTTTTAGAGGCGACCAAGCCCACGAAAACATCTGGTAGGGTATGTCTGTGCTAAAACCTCTTCCCTTCTCTGACTGAACAGAAATCACAGAATCATAAATTTACAGAATTGTTCGGGTTGGAAGGGACCATAAAAATCACACCTCTGCCATGGGCAGGGACACCTCCCACTAGCCCAGGTTGCTCCAAGTCCTGTCCAACCTGGCCTTGGACACTTCCAGCGATGGGGCAGCCACAGCTTCTCTGGGCAACCTGTGCCAGGACCTCACCACCCTCACAGGGAAAAGTTTCTTCCCAATATCCCATCTAATCCTGCCCTCTGCCAATGGGAAGCCATTCCCCCTTGTCTTGACACTCCATGTCCTTGTTCAAAGTCCCTCTCCAGCTCTCCTGGAGCCCCTTTAGGCACTGGAAAAGAGAACTTAGGGTCTCCCTGGAGCCTTCTCTTCTCCAGGTTGAACAGTCCCAGCTCTCCCAGCCTTTCTTCATAAATAGATCTATTATGTCCAAAACACCTCCCAGGAATAGTTCCTGGCCCTAGTATGCCCTGAACTGTGCCTGGGCATTGTCTGGAGGACACAGGTTGGCACATTTAAACACTGTGGATGGGCACTGAGCATCAAACAAGCCCCAGCACTGCCCTTATTCCCATTTCCAGCACACCTGTTAAACCAGGGCTGTGGAACCAGGTCAGAACACTGTTCAGCAGAGCTGCTGGAACACTGAGCCTGTGCCATCCTGCTGCTCCCTGACCCATCCTGCTGCTCCCTCTGCCACTCTCCTGCTCCCTGTGCCATCCTGCTTCTCCCTGTGCCACCCTGCTTCTCTCTGTGACACCCTGCTGCTCCCTGTACCACTCTCCTGCTCCCTGTGCCATCCTGCTGCTCCCTGTGCCATCCTGCTGCTCCCTGTGCCACTCTCCTGCTCCCTGTGCCACCCTGCTTCTCCCTGTGCCACCCTGCTGCTCCCTGTGTCATCCTGCTTCTTCCTGTGCCATCCTGCTGCTCCCTGTGCCACCCTGCTGCTCCCTCTGCCACTCTCCTGCTCCCTGTGCCACCCTGCTGCTCCCTCTGTCACTCTCCTGCTCCCTGTGCCACCTTGCTGCTCCCTGTGCCACCCTGCTGCTCCCTGTGCCATCCTGCTGCTCTCTGCCTCAGGCTCAGTGTCTCTGGGCTGGCATTTCCTCCTGCCCTCGGGCTCCAGCCTCATTCCAGGGGTGGGTTGATGAGGTCAGAGCCCACAAACAGGAGTTTTCCCAGCCTGGGTGTGCAAACTCCTCTGAAACCTGAGGGCAATCCCCAGGATGTCATTTTACAACTGCCCGAGATCCGTTTCCAGGGCAAAATGAGGCCCAAGACAGACGAAATGGGAGATAATTGAATCCTGCACACGGGCCATGAAGGGAGTTCTGACCTACTTTGATCCAATTTGGGGGCTGGGAGGCCTAATTTAGACCCAGGCAAAGGCAGTCAGGAGTAAAAGGCTAATTTAGCTGGTGCATCCTTGGGCCAGAAGATGCTGCCTGAGGGCATCAGGTCTGCAAAGGTCCCTCCTGGGTGAGCAGCTGTTCCATTTGTGGTGTTATCTTTGGGTGGTGGCTCTTGACAGAGGCGTTTTCCCATCAGGACATGGTGTCTCTTCAAGGCTCAAGCAGGTGATGATGTTGTTGACTCATTATTCACATCCTGAGCAGGGAATTCATCTCCTGGAAGTGCTGCAGGATCTGAAAATTTGATGTCCAGAGCAGCACCAGAATGAAGGGCAGAAAGAAGAGCCTCTGCCCTGCTATGGGGAAGAGATTGGATGGTGACCTCGAGAAACTGGGAGTCAAAGCTGTGCTTCTCATTTTTTTTATTTTGAAAACTAGTAACTCACATTTTGTTTTGTCTCTGCTGTTTGCCTGAAGTCTCCATGGATCAGGAATTAGTCAGAAAGGGTCAGAGAAGCAAAGACAAAGCACAGTTACTCAGTTTAGAACTCTTTGGGGTATCTGCACATTGAATACTTTAATTTTAAAAAGGTAAGAGTGGGAAGGTTCAGGAAAGGGCACTAAGATTCATCAAAGATCGTGGAATTGGAGAATATCCCGAGCTGGAAGGGACCCACAAGGATGTCATTGACTCATTTAGGTTGGAAAGGACCTCCAAGGTCATCGAGTCCAAGCTTTGACCCATCATCACCTTGCCAGCCAGCTCAGAGCACTGAGTGCCATGTCCAGTCATTCCTTGGACACCTCCAGGGGTGAATCATCAAGTCCAACTCCCAAAACGCTGCTGAAGCCTGGGATTGAACCAGGGACCTTTAGATCTTCAGTCTAACGCTCTCCCAGCTGAGCTACTTCAGCCCTGAAATGCGGATCCCTTTCCCTGTGATGAACAGGCAGACACACCAGGACAGCCTGGAAAAAAGCACTTTTTAGGGAGAGAGCTTGTTTCAAGATCAGTTGTGATTCAGACTAAAATGAACTCTTTTGATAAGGTGTTTTTTCTTGTGCCAAATAAGAGGTTTGATTTCCTGCACAGCCAAATACCTGTAGGTCGACCTTCCTACCTCTTCTCAGGGCAGTCCAGGACACAGGGCTGGGAAAAAACAGTTGAAGGAAGAAAATAATACCCCTTTCTATCACTATTTTTGCTGATGCCTTTGAATTAAAAACAATGTCCCTGTTTCACAGACTCAGACGGGTTGAGGTCAGAAGGGACCTCATGGAGATCAAACCCCTGCTCAGGCAGGAACACCTCCAGCCAGTTGTCCAGGATCACATCCAGGTGGCTTTGAAATATGGCAAAGAATGGGAACTTCACCTCTCAGGGCAACCAGTCCCAGCTCTCTCATCCCCTCCTCAGGGCAGAGATGCTCCAGCCCCTTCATCCTCCTCCTGGCCCTTTGCTGGCCTCCCTTCCACCTGTCCATGTCTCTGTTGTATTGGAATGCCAGCCCTGGGCACCCAAAAGGGCAGGAAAAGCCTGCTGAAGCCCGGGATTGAACCAGGGACCTTTAGATCTTCAGTCTAACGCTCTCCCAGCTGAGCTACTTCAGCCCTGCTGGGGCTGCCATTGGCCCAAATCCCATTGGAACAGGAAGAACTTTCAGCCTTTTGCGGCTCCAAGTGGCTCAGGGGACACTTGGCTCTTGTTCTGTCCCTGGGGATCACTGAGAAGAGCCTTCTCAAACAGCACCAGGCACTCAGGGAAATCAAATGTGTCCATTTAGATCAGGCTGATGGTCCTTCTAGTGCAGTTCCCTGTCTGTGGAAAAGGCCCAGGGAGATGTTCCACAGGAGATCACGGGAGTGTGGCTGAAGTTCCTCCCCTTTGTGCCATATTCAAGGAGTTGGAAGGGACATGTCCTGTTCTGTCTGTTCACATCTGTCTCTGGATGCTTAAACCACGGAATGGTTTGGGTTGGAAGGGACCTTAAGGATCATCTCATTCCAATCCCCTGCCATGGGCAGGGACACCTTCCACTATCCCAAGGGTTGCTCCAAGCCCTGTCCAACCTGGCCTGGAACACTTCCAGGGATCCAGGGGTAGCCACAGTTTCTCTGGGCAACCTGTGCCAAGGCCTCCCCACCCTAACAGGGAAGAATTTCTTCCTAAAATCCCATCCAACCTTGCCCTCTGCCAGTGGGAAACCATTACCCCTTGTCCTGTCACTTCATCCCTTGTCCCAGGTCCCTCTACAGCTCTCTTGGAGCCCCTTTAGGCCCTGGAAGGGGCTTTCAGGTCTCCCTGGAGCCTTCTCTTCTCCAGGTGAACCCCCCCAGCTCTCCCAGCCTGGCTCCAGAGCAGAGGGGCTCCAGCCCTTGGAGCATCTCCGTGGCCTCCTCTGGACTCCCTCCAACAGCTCCACCTCCTTCTGATGTTGGTGGCTCCAGAGTTTTCTCAGGGTCTGGACTAACATGTCACTCCACAGAGCTCCCATCATCCACGTCCAGTTGGCTCTGAGTGGGTGACAAGGACTCATCTGCAGGTTCTCCCTGGGAAAGGGACACCTGCCAGGTCGGCCTGTGTGGGATCCTGGCTCCCTTGGGACACAGCTCCGCCCTTCCAGGTGTCCCATTTCTGCCTCGCCAGCTTTCTCCTTGTCAAGGAAAGCAGAAACCAAAGCTGTTCTGCTTCTCACCAGCTTTCCTCAGACAGGAGGAAATGCTCCCAACATGGAAACTGTGGTATTTGCCAGCCCACTCTGCCTAGCTGGAAATATTCAGCTGGGTGCAAAATTCCCACTGAATTTGTACCACTTTGCACATGCTTGCAGTGTTGGTGGAAAGGATAAAGAACAAGCCTTGAAGGAAGTGCTACCTTGCAGTTAAATTAGGAATTGGAGGAGCTGACTTGCTGGGAACTTGGATTGTTCAGCTGGTGAAACAGAGTTTCAGAACTGAAACTCTGCGAGCAAAGTCATGAGAAGTCAGACTTGTGTTGCCTGTTGAACGTGTCACATGGAAGGAGTTGGAAGCTGAGACTTTTCCTTATGGAAGAGGAAGAAATGAAACCTGTTTTTCTGGCTCAGTTCAGATCTGAGGGCTGGGAGCAGGAGTGACCTTGGGATGTCTGCTCTGGCTGCCCTGTGGGCAGGTCAAACTTGGATCTTTTAGCAGATGTTGCTTTTTTTGAGCCATGTTCAGCTCAGCATTGCACTGGGGAAAGCAGAAATTTGGGAACACTGCCCTGACAACCTCTCCACTGTCGTGGCAGAGACACAGATGGATACGGTGATTCCCTGCTGGAAAACACCCCATCCCCATGATACTTATTTCCCTCCCTGTTTCCATCTCTCTCTCCACTTTAACCTTATGACAAAACCTTTTTAATAGGTGGCCTTGTGCTTCATCTTTGATTTTCTTTGGGTGTTTTCTTCGGGTCACTTGTGTGTCCTTTGCACTCAAGGGGTCTGTAGAGTGTGTAGGGGTCTTGACGTCTCTCACCTGCCCTCATTCCTCCTCATTCCTTGTATTTCATCCACATCTTCATTACTGCCTGTTTTTTGGGGGTTTTTTTGGTGTCCTCATCCCAGAAAGGATGTGAAAAAAAGCTCAAATTAACCAGTGGAAAAGATTAATAAAGTCACTTCTGCACAGGGAATTGCTGTGTAAACCATGTTTATCCAGTGAGGAAAAGGAAAGAGTGAAAGGAAGGATATTACAGGAACTAGAGAAAGAAAGGATATTATAGCATCTAGGGAGTAGTTGTTAGGGGTTGATTGCTTATTGATTCTTCTGATGTAGGAACTAAGGATTATCAGTGGGAACGAGCAAGTGCCAAGCCTGGAACAAAGAGAAATAAGGAATTACTTCCCCCAGTGTCTGGTTATCTGTGCAACTCCCGGCCCCAGGGTATTATAGAGCACAAACATTCAAAAGATGACTGGGAAGACTTATGGAAGAAAAAACTCCATGAAGAGTGTGTGAATATGGAACCACCTTGTGGCTCATGCCACAAACCTCTGGAGATTGGGAGAGTATCTGGTGATACAACACTACATTATTTCTTCCTTTGTAGGTGTTAACTCTTGGAAAATGTTGCAGGCCGGGTTTCAAGCTGGATGTTGTTCTGAACAGCTCTGGCACCTCCTCATCCTCACGCTCTGGATTCCTGAGGCGTCAGGGAAGTGTCAGCCTGTTAAACCCTGCTGGCATTTGGGCAGAGCTGAGCTGGAGGTGACATTTCCCACCATCACTCAACTCTTTCATCATCACTCCCACTCAGGTGCTCGAGGCTTTGCCCATGACAGGCAGTTGACAGGAGATCCCTCTGTCCTTGCTTTCCCTCCGCCCGTTCTTCCCGTTTTCCTGTCACTCCGGGCTGATCTGCCTGTGCTTTTTGAAATGTCCATCTGCCCTGAGTCAGGGAAGCAGCTCTCCAAGGTTATGGAATTACATCCAGGCAAACCAGAAATCCAGTTGTGTCCTGGGATTCATCAAGAGAAACGTGGGCAGCAGGGGAGGGGGGGATTCTGCCCCTCTGCCCCCTCAGGTAAGACCCCCCTGCAGAGCTGCCTCCAGCCCTGGGAACAGCACCCAAAGGACATGGAGCTGCTGGAGAGAGTCCAGAGGAGGCACCAGGATGATCAGAGGGATGGAGCAGCTCTGCTGGGAGGAAAGGCTGGGAAAGTTGGGATTGTTCAGCCTGGAGAAGAGAAGGCTTTGGGGTGACATGGATGTGGCCTCCAGGACCTGAAGAGTGATGATAAGAAAGATGGAGAGAGACTGTTTAGAGGGATCTGGAGTGACCAGACAAAGGGGAATGGCTTCAAATGGAATGAGAGTAACTTTAGATGCAATTTCGGGTTAAATTCTTGGCTATGAGGGTGGTGAGGCCCTGGCACAGGTTGCCCAGAGAAGCTGTGGCTGTCCCATCCCTGGAAGTGTCCAAGGCCAGGTTGGACGGGGCTTGGAGTGACCTGGGCTAGTGGGAGGTGTCCCTGCCCATGGCAAGGGGTTGGAACAAGATGATCTTGAAGGTTCTTTCCAATCCAAACCATTCTGGGATTCCACGAAATCTCCCACCAAATGCTCATCCCAACAGCCAGGGAACCTGTCCAGATCCACATCCAGACCTCTGTGGGTCATGTGGATTCACCAGCCCTGCTGAGTGCACTCCTTTCCCATGGGGTCAATGCAGCACATGGAGCTGCAGACAGGTGACCTTTTCCACCCAACTCGGCACATCCAATCTGTCTCCAACCTTAGTTTTCCTTAGAGACATCCTGGCACCAAACTGTGCCACAGGTGAGATTTTGTCCTATTTCCCCACTCTTTCTCCAGCCATCTGCACCAGGGGAGTGCCATCCACTGCAGGGTTGGGATGTTATTGCTCCTCACATTCTGACTTGGCTCTGATGTGTCAAATAAGGTCCATGTTCCTCCTTTAGGCTTCTGGAAATTTTTCTGTCTCATTACACTAAGTGAGCTCCTGCTTTACTTGAAAAGCATTTTTAGTGATTATCTCTATTTTCCTGTCGCTATTTTCTCTTTTTTTTTTTTTTTTTTCTCTTTCCCCAGACTTCTCCAAAAATGATCTCGTTAAGAACATGGAACTTCTGTCTCTGAAAAAAAAAAAAAAGGTTTCCTGAGGTTTCTAAAGGTCTCCCAGCAGGAATGTTGCTTGGTTCCATTTCCCCTCCAGTTGAGCAGACCCCCAAGTGAGCCCATTAGGAAAAATGGACTTGCTTGAAAATAAAATTCCCCAAAATATGCGACAGCAGCAGCAGCAGCTCTGAAATGTGAGGCTCCAGTAGGCAACAAACTATGTTTGCAAAGCTCCTCTTTGATGGCAGTTTAATGTGTTGGGGAAGGAAGGAGATAATGGCACCAGGGGGACTGTGGGTGCTCTGCACCTACAGCAATAGCTGGGAGGGGAGGCAGTAAAGGGGATGGAATGGGAGGCCTGGGATAACTTCATTGTTATTCCGAGGACAGAAATGCATCTTTGAAAAGCAGAGTTAATGAAGCCCAGCTGCCAAACTCTGCCTGTCACACAGCCATCTCCTCTCCCTCCTGAAGTCTGATGTCTGAAAGCTGCTGAGATTGTCAGTCCATCCTTCGAGGGGGTGGCTCCGGGAGTTGTTTAGAATTTTTATTTAAGTTTGGCTGTTAGGAATCCAGGCTGTGAATAACAGCTCTGCTGGCCTGGAAAAATGAACCCTGCTTGGAGGGATTTGGGCTGTGGTCCTGCTGCTGCTGCCTAAGAGAAATATTTGCATCCAGGGGGATATTTGCAATCTGCCCTGGACAGAAGCTGCCATGTAGTCACTGGGAGGGAGAGACAGTGAGAACAAACCCCAGACCTGGGATTTCAGCTCTCCTCAAGTTTGAATCACCAATTTCTGAGAAAATTAATGTTTTAGCATTTGCTTTAGTGACTCTGTTATCAGAGAGACCTAAGAGATCTTAGAATCATAGAAAGGTGTGGGTTGGAAGGGAATTTAAAGATCATTTTTAAAGGTGTCCCATGGACAGGGACACCTTCCACCGGGTTTCTCAAAGCCCCATCCAACCTGTCCTTGAACTCTTCCAGGGATGGGGCAACCACAGCTTCTCTGGGCAACATCCAAACGTACTTCACTCAGAGTGATGGGAAAAATTGGAAAAGCAAAGCTCTGTGTCCATCAATCAGATAGAGGAAGATATTTGAGGCAGAACTCTCTGAGGGCACCTCAGCTACAAAAGAGAGCAGTGACCATGTCCTTGGCTGTGTCCTGCATGGACCCAGCCTGACCAGCCACCAGGAGAACTCCCAGTCTGGGTGTTTTCTCTTGGATCTAAGCTCTGAGAGACACAATCTTGTCCTAAACTTGTTTTGTACCAATTATTGAATATTGCAACCCTGCTCAGTGTGAAAGTCCTGCTGCTTTTCCTTCCCTTAATGGCATCTGCAGATCCTGCTCTGCCCCCACAACTCCCAGTGCTTTCTTTATGCTTTCCCCAGATTTTCCTTTCAGTGTGGATCACCCACTGCTATTTCAACCCATCCAAATTTCATTTACTGAAGGAGAGACCAAAAGCACTCAGGAATCGCTTACTTAATAACTGTCAATAGAGCAGAGGAATAAATTGGGCACTAAGAAGACAGAAGAAAAGCACCAAGAAAATATTTGTAAAAATAACAGGTGCTTTAAAGTGTGTGGGGGTTTGTAAGGATATTTTTAAGACATTAATACACAAACCAGGTGGCACTACCTCGTTAACAAGCCTTTTGTTCTTGCCAAACATGCTTTGGTGAGGTTCCCAGAGAGATTTCCCAGTAACTCAAAAAATTAGTAGTAAACAACCCTTCTTGAGGGCTGGGAAATATTCTCTGCCTCTGCTGAGGGCTGGGAAATATTCTCTGCCTCTGCTGAGCATCCCAACCCAGTTTTTTCCACTGTTTTGCAAAACATCCAGAAGTTCCTGGGAGAAAAAATAATGGAACAAAAGAGAGGGAACAAGATGAGCAGAAGCAGAATCTACAACAAAAAAGCACGGGAATGATTCGGCTTGGACAGTGCTGGTGTCTTGATGTATAAATGGGTTTGTTACTTAACTCTGGTGATTCATTCTGTCAGGCACAGGGATGAGGCAGCTGTCAAATTTCATGCTGGGAAGGAATTTTCTCTCCCAGAACAGACTGGCAGGGAATTTGTGAAGCTGAGGGGTCACTCCGAAGGGTCAGGAATTGTTGTGACAAACGTGTGGACCAGCAGGGGGAACATCACGGAGCACGACTGAGGTTTGTTTCCATCTCATGGCACCAAACTTACCCACAAAAATCAGTCCACAACCCTTTAGCCTTTTGTCCCACACCTCCAAAAGACCTGCAATCCCCAGTCCATGACTTTGATGGACTAAATGACTAGGTAAGACTATTCTTCTGTCTCCTATGGATGAATACTGGAGCAATATATCTTATAATACTTCTCACATCATTTATTTCAACCATGGTTATAAATAAAGCCGAGCTGAAGCTGTTGGGTGCTTGGGGCAGGGTGTTTTATTCTTTTTTTCCCTCTTTTGTTTTTACAGAGTGTCTAAAGAACATGTTCCAGCTGTCTGGAAGGAAAGAGGAAAAAAAAAAAAGAAGAAAAAGAGAACAAAGGAAAGCAGTGGAGATATTTAATTGAGATAATTTTAGCTGCTCTAAATGCCACAGACAATCTGCACAAGTGCTTGGGGAAAGGAGAGGAGGAAAAAAAGTTCTGTGCTGGCCACTCAGTGCCCAAATTAAGGGCAGGGAGGTGTCATTTCAGAGGTCAAGCAGGAGCCTTCCTGGCAGCTTTTGGGTAATTGGTTTTTGAGCCTCACAGGTCTCCTCTACACCCTAAAAGACTGCAATACAAACCCCAAACTCATCCTGATGGGGAAACCCTCTGAGTTTGGGGCTGAGAAGAGAAATAAGGTGATTTTAGGGTGGGTAAACAGAGGTGACCAGAGTGGATGAGGTGAGTTCACCTCTGTGTCTTAAGGGAACATCTTATAGGGCACTTCGGGGTCAGGACAAGACTTGGTTGCTCCTTGTGGAATCTCTGTCTGTTCTGTGGGACTAAATGGACAGGCAGCAGGGAGATGGATGTTGGAAAAGGCTGCCCAGGGCAGTGGTGGAGTCACTACCCCCAGAGGGATTTTCCAGATGTGTAGATGTGGCACTTGGGGACGTGGCCTTGGCAAAGCTGGGGGAATGGTTGAACTCAGTGGTCTTAGAGGTCTTTTCCAATCTAAATGATTCCATAGTGTTGGCTTTCCTGGGACATATGGGATGCAGAGCCTGGGGTGTGTATTCCTAGAATTAAGGCTGGCAGGTCTAGACCTTGTTCTGGCCTGATGGATGTTTGACCAGTAATCCAAAATGGTCAAGCTCTTGTAGAAGGTTAGCAGAGAGGGAGGTGGGGGCAGAGCTCTTCAGCTGTGGAGAAATCACAATCCATGCCCCAGTTAAAAGAGATGGGTTCTGGAAGTGCTTTTATGCAACTCACAGGAAGGGAACCCTGTCCCACGATTATTTTGGACAGTGACAGCCTCCTTTCTAATAATTGGAGGACATGGTTTAGTGGTGAACACAGTGGTGGGGCTGAGTTCACACTGCACTTGATGATCATGGAATCACAGAATGGTTTGGGTTGGAAGGGACCTTAAAGATCATTTCATTCCAACCCCCTGCCATGGGCAGGGACACCTTCCACTAGCCCAGGTTGCTCCAAGCCCCATCCAACCTGGCCTTGGACACTTCCAGGGATGGAGCAGCCACAGCTTCTCTGGGCAACCTCTGCCAGTGATCTTGGAGATCTTTTCCAATGAGAACAATTCCACAAACTTATGCAAGTGAAAAATAGGTTTTAAGACACTTTTCCCACCCCACCCCACTGGGAAACTGAAGCTTTGGGTAGAGGTTTCATGTTCAGTCAACTTCCTGCATGACCCCTGGCAGAAACCTGGGGGTGCCCTGGTGAGATTGTGTTTCCCTCACAAAATTTGGGAAGGGAGTTGGAGGATTTTGGAGAGCAAGCAGTGGAGGGGAAGGAGGGCTCTACCTGTGTTCATTGTGGGGGTCACAAAGCTCTAAATCTTAGGGTTTCCTCTCCTACACAAGCACAATTTTAAGAAACCTGGTCCATTGGAAGGTGTCCCTGCCCATGGCAGGGGGTTGGAACGAGATGATTTTTGGGGTCCCTACCAACCCAAATCATTCTAGGATTGTATGATTCTAGGATTGCATGATCCCTTCAGGGAGCCTTCCTGGCTCTGAGCAAAGCAGACTGCAGGAACTACCCCCCTTCCCTGATTCAGGGCCTGAGGAGGAGGAAAAATCCCTATAACCCTTCCAGAGCAGTGCCCGCATTTGGGGCGCCGTGCCCACAGCGACCCTATTTTAGCATTGCCCTGGAGGTGCTGCCGTGGCTCATTCTTCCCCCCTTGGAAAGCTCCCCCGGCCCCTGGAAAGCTCCCAGGCAGGTGGGAGAAAGGCAGGAGCGTGCGGCAGCTCCCCCGGCACACTCACAGCCCGCTCATCCCTTTTGTCTCCCTGCTCCCACTCTCCCCTTCTCCCCCGCATCCCGCCCATCCCGGTGGCTCACTCGGGGATGGCTCACGGCTCTCCAGGTGATGGATACACGGATACCGACCTCGGCTTCTCCTCAAGGAACCCCCTCGGCTCGGAGCCGCCGCTGCCTCTCCCTCCCCTCCCTCCCCGCAGCCAAACCCGACCGCTGGAAAACAGCAAATGGGGGAGCGAGCTGGGAAACCCAGGACACCCCGTCCTTCCCATCCCGCATCCTGGGATGGGGTTTCTCCGGGAAGGTCGGTGGGGAGGTCCCGGTTTGTGTCCCGAGAGGAGAACGGGCGGTGATGGGCAGAGAAAGGTTCTCTGGGTTGGCCAGAGGCTCCTGCATCTCCCCCCGCATCCTTCCCTCTCGCTGTTGCAACATTCCTGCCGGGATCCATGGAGAACTCCATCCTGCTGTGCCGGGAATGAGCAGCCGCCGCCTCCCCGGCATCTGCCGGGCTCAAATCAGGAGCCCAACAACAGGGCAGAGCTACCCATGCCATGCCATGCCATGCCAGGCCAGGCCATGCCATGCCAGTAACCCCAGAGAGGGATAATCCCTGACCAGGTCGTGCCTGAGTTACATTAAAAAAAAAAATCTTCAATCCTGATGGTTCTTCCACTAAAATCAAGCATAAATAACTCTGGCTAACAATTGTAGCCCCTGATTTCTCTTTTTTCCCTTTTTTCCCCCCTCCTATTTTCCTTTTTTCCTCTTTTTCCCTTTTTCCTTTTTTCTCTTTCTTTTTTCTCCCCATATTTTTTCTCCCCTTCTTTTCTTTTCTCTTATTTTTTCCTGTTTCTCCTTTTTTCCTTTTTCCCTTTCTTTTTTCACATCTTTTCCCCTTCTTTTATTTTCTCTTATTTTTTACTCTTTTGTTTTCTATTTACCTTTTTTCCTTTTTCCTTTCTTTTGTTCTCATCTTTTCTCCCTTCATTTATTTTTCTTAGTTTTTCCTTTTCCCCCCCCGTTTCTCCATTTTTTCTTTTTTCCCCTTTCTTTACCCCCATCTTTTTTCTCCTTTTATTTTCTCTTATTTTTTCCTTTTCCCCTATTTTCCTGTTTCCCCCTTTTTCCTTTTTTCTTTCTTTTTTCTCCCATCCTTTTTCTCCTCTTCTTTTATTTTCTCTTATTTTTCCTTTTTTTTCTTTTCTATTTTCTTCCCTTTTTACTTTCCTTTTCCCCATCTTTTCCCTCCCCTTTTATTTTTCTTATTTTTTTTTTCTATTTTCCTTCCCCCACTTTTTTCCTTTTTCCTTTTTTCTTTCTTTTTTTCCCATTTTTCTCCCCTTTTATTTTCTCTTATTTTTCCTTTTTTCCCCATTTTCCCCTTTTTTTCTTTTTCTCTTTTTTCTTTTTTTTCCCATTTTTTTTCACCTCTTTTATTTTCTCTTATTTTTTTCCTTTCCTTCTTCCCCCTACTCAATTTCCTTTTATTATTTTCCCCCCTCTCCTCAATTTTGACCCTGCTAAAATTGAAAATCTCTGTGAGGGCAAATGTTTTTCCTTGTCATCACATTTTACAGTTGGGACCAGCCCTCACTGAGAGACAATCTCTATGAAGAGAAGGGAATGGAGTAAATTCCCGTAATCATGTGGAGACAAGCAAGGAAAAGCCTCGTGTCCTGTGGCTGCCCCATCCCTGGAAGTTTCCAAGGCCAGGTTGGATAGGGCTTGGAGCAACCTGGAATAGTGGAAGGTGTCCCTGCCATGCTTGGAATGAGATGATTTCAAGGGCCCTTCAAACCCAAACCATTCCAGGATTCCATGATCTCCAGCCTGAGACCACCAAGTTGTGTTCAGTGGGGTGGGAATGATACACCAAGGAGTTATGATGGAATTTTTTGGGAAGGAAAACTCCTGGAGAGCTTTCCACACCAGCTCCCTCCCATCTCCTGCCAACCCTGGTCTAATATGGCTTTTAGTGATGGCTGGGGCCTCGTAGATCCACAAAGGAGAAAATCCAGTCTGCTGCTTGCTTTTCACATTCTTCTGTTCCCCTGGAGCTCCCCTGCTATTCCTAATTATCCATCTCTCGTTTACAGGTACTTAAGTAATGGGAATGGAAAAGCTGGGACGAGGAGGAGCCGAAGGAGGCTCCGTTCCCTCCAGGAGTGACCCAGCTTCACCCCTGCTGTCATTAGTGCTGCAGCCTCCCCAGCCCCACGGGAGGCAGCGGCTCCCTTGTTTCCTGGAGCCACGGAGACACAATTCCTGCCCTGACTCCAGCTGGGGCTCCCTGTGGCTTGGAGAGATTAGAGGCAGAAAGCAAAGCTGCTGAGAGGAAAACCTTTGTTAACAGCGATGCTTGGAGGGGACAGAAAGAAGAGAAATAAATCAGGAGAAGGAGAAGCAAAAGGGAAACGTGGAAAAAAAGGTAAATCGAGTCACAACTCAGTGATAGAATTGTTACAAATAGGTGAGCAGTGGCCTAGTTTGTGTCTTCAGGGTGTGTGAGAGTAGAGAGCTGAGGACTGACGGAGCTCTGGAGATGTGGATTTGGCTGGGAACAGCATCCCTGTGTCCCTCTGGGATCATGGAAAAGCTGTATGTCCCTTTGTGATGCTTTAATGGATCCCACTGCAAAAAGCCAGACACACATTCCCGTTTAGAGAGGTGCAAACAACATCCACAATATAGGTTATAATGAAGCATTTAGTTTTTCCTTTTCCTTTAGGAATGTCCCAGCACTGAGGAGACCTGGATAGAAATCCTACTACCAGATCAGGCTCTCAACCTGCCTGGGGTGTTGTCCAAAGACACCTCTGTGACCAAATCCTTGACAGGTTTGAAAATGCTTTGGGATTTCAGTCTGAATGAGGGAAAATAAAGCATTTAGGGAGCAGTTTAGGGAGAAAAACTACCCATCTATTCATCCAGTTAATAACTGATCCATGGCTCAGACAGAGAGGAAAATGTTTGGATGAACAGAAGCTTAAACTATAGATATCTGCAGATGGAGGAATCTGATCCGCAAAACAGGATAAAATCCTACTTAGATTGTCCCTATTATGAATCTGGAGTTATTTAACCCAGGTTAGGAGCATCAGGCAGAGGGAAGTGAACAGGGAATTTGGGAATGAGATTGGCATGGATGTGTCCAAATGAACCTGGCTTTTGCTGCCGTTGCACATCTTGGAGGATAACCTGCAATTCCATGTGCAAAGAGGCTTCTACTTCCATTCCCTGAGCATTCCTTAACTTTCTCTGGCATATCCCTCATGGTAACAGAGCTGTTGCCAGTCACAGGACAGGTAGGACCATGGAATTTGGTGTGGAAAAGGGGCTGTGGGTGGGTTCCCCACAGCTCTGGCTATTACCAACCACAACAAGGCAGTGTTTTCTCTTATGGCCACAGGATTATCCCATTGCTTCCTCCTGCCCACAGCAGGGAATCTGCAGCTTGGAAATCTTCCCATGATGGAAAATAGGGCTCTCATCACCCCTAAAAGTCCTTCCCAGGAGGAAAAATCCATGTAGGTGTTGAGAGAAATGAAAGAGAGGCTTAACATGGATTCACCCATAGGAACAGCAAGATGTGTGTGAGGAGTAGAGGCAGGAAAAACAGTCTGAGTCCTTCTCTCCTCATCATCTGAGTAGCTGGTGCTGCCAAAGCTTCCAGGCTCACCAGGGAATCATCACCAAGGGTAGGATTTGATGCCACCACCAAGGGCAATGTCCTGTTTTCCCTGTGTGGTTGTGACCTCCCAGTGCTCCTCCTCCACCACCAGCAAGATCAGAAATCCAGAGAGAAATGGAAAAGCAAAGGCAGGGCCGCAGGGGAGGGTGGAATCGGCTCCGTGGACCACAGAGGGTTCCTAGATCAGCGTGGGCACATCCTCCTGGCAGGGGATGAGGAGCAAAGCTCTCCTGGCCTGGTGGGACTCCACCAGCCAGGCCACAGCAGCAGAGGAACAAGGTCTGTGAGCTTCACAGCCACCCCACCGCTCTCCCTGATTTAGCAGACCTGTGATTCTCAGGGTTTGCTGCTGAGGAGGGGGGGGGGAAAAAGCACTAAAACCAGGAACTTCTCCCAGAACACGTAGAGGGACACCCCGAAGGGGGGTAGGTGGGCAAAGAGTCAAGTGTGGGGCCAAAAGTGGGTCAAATCCACCTGGAAAACACGTGGCAGATAAAATGTCACAGTCCAGGTGTGAATTAGGCCCTTTGCCCTGGCAAGAATTGTGCTCCAGCAGCTCCTCAGTGAGGCAAACAAGGCTCATTTGGAGATGTCTTTCTATTTGTGTTGACCTCATGAGGGTCATAACAGCCAAGAGCAGAGTGTGAAAAATCCTGCTGCCTCCTTTGGCTTTCCTGCTGTAGCCTCAGGCAGGACTGGGGAGGCAAAAGCAGCACGAGAAGAGACTCATTAACATTTCCTCTGCCCAGCGAGGAAAGGAAAATAACAAACATCTCATTAAAGAAGGAGAGGAAAGAATTATAAAACACAGAAGATATTTTTAGCACTAAAACAAAGCACTCTCCCTTCCCCTCAAAGTAGGGCTTTCCAGATGAAAAGGAATAAGGAGAGAACTTGCAGGCTCCTCTGCAGCAGGAGGAGTGGCACTGATGACAATCACCATTATTGTGGTTAATGTTGATGGGGGGGGTGTCCTCAGATTCCCAGTTGATTCCACACCTTCCCAGTGACGTCCTGGGGGATGACGGGTGGCCGGGAACAATAGAGCCACTGACGTGATCCGTGTTTTGAATGCAAAACTCTGGGTTTTGAGTGCAATAAAGTGTTCCAGAGCTGGGCATGGATGAATAGACACGTATGGTGCAAATTAAATGGGTTATTCTTTCTCCCCTGTTTCTTTCTTTACAAATTTAAAAGCCCAATACCTTGGTTTCCACTTCGTTTTATTGCCTTGTTGAGGGTTTTGCTACCAAACAAATGACTGGGCAGCTTTGTCTGGTGAGCTATAGGAGGGTCAATAGGGATTAAAAGGATGTGGAGGCAGAAAGGGGGGAATTTTAATTCCTTATTTTCTTCTTTTTTCTTGTAGGAGGAAGCAATTCTGGAAGGGAAAGGGAAAATTCTAGCATGGCAAATATAGGATAATGCAGAAAATCCCAGTAGGAAATATTAGTTCCTGCAAGAATATGGGCTCAACTGCCCACAAGCCTTCAGGCTTCTAATTTTCGGCCCTTCACAGAGTCCTGGGTGAAAGGAATGGTCCTCCAGGCAGCAATTCGGAGGAGAAACACAATGCACATCCCAAGGAATAATTGGAGAGGGATCCTGGCACCACAGGAGGGTGATCCAGCATTTCCAGCCTCCACCAGAGTTCTCCAGAGCATATGGCACTAAAAGGCAGCAGAAATAAGCTGCACCAAAAACTTTCCCAAGCCCTGGGATCTCCCCCTTCTCTCTCACTCCCCCCACCAGGTTCATCTGGCTCAGGCTCGTCTCTAAGTCGGAGTGAAAAGTGTTGTCAGAAGGTGGATCTGAGCAGAACACTCACCCAGATGAGGTGGCAAAGGGTTGGCAACCTAAAAAAAAGAACCCTCCAAGCCCCAACACATTTGCTCTGAGGCAGCAAAAACTCACCCTCCGAATTGATGCCAAGGGCGAGGGACAGGAGGCTCTGGGTGCAAAGTGACAGCACTGAGGAAGGTGCCAGTGCTGGCTGTGCCTCGGTGTCCCTTCTTCTGGTCCCCATCCCCTCAGTGGGGTTTTCCTGCCTCACTGCCATGGGCTCCTTTGGCTGCCTCTGATGCCTCTGTTGGCTCTTCTCTTTCTCTCTCCTCGTTTTTTTGGGTCTGATCCTAATCTGCTGTGGTTTAAAACTGTTCTCAGGAAGCTCTAGGGAGACAAGCCACGCTGACACCATCCCTGCTGGGCTCTGAGATGTGGCTTTTTGCTATTTTCTCTCCTTCCCTTGCCTCCTGCTCAGCTTTATTGGAGGGAACTGCTCTCTGGTCACCCTCATACTCACTTCCCACTTTCCTTTCTGTTCTTCTTGGCCTTGGACCTTCTGTGGCCACCCAGAGGATAACAAGCCTAGCTGTCTGCTCTGTCCACCTCATTGACAGCTCCCCTGAGATCAAGCAGGTCTCAATTTCAACAGAATTCCAGCTTCTCCTTTGTGAAACCCTGAGATGAAGATGCTGTGGCTTCTGAGCCTCCTCCCATCCTGCCCCAATCCATAGATCTTGTCCTTCCATGCCTGTCTGTCTTTGTGTGCCTGGAATCTGCCTGTCTGCCTCAAACTGTCTCCCTCCATCACCTCCCAGCATCTCTCTCCTCCCTTTGCTTCCGGCTCCCCTCTCTCCTCCTCCTCTTCCCCCTCACTTTCCTTTAATTAGAAGCACAATGAAAATGCTTATCACACATGTCTTAATCAGCAGCTCATTCCCCAGCAGGTCCAGAAGGAAAACCCCCATTCCCTCCTCGCTTCTCCTGCTTCCCCCTCCACCTCCACAGCACCAGGAGAGTGATTAGAAGAGCTCTGTGAATGAGATTAACCCAGAGACCTGGAAAAGCTGGAGGGAAGGGCCAAGAGACGCAGGATGATATTCAGCGAGGATTAATTCTGTGCCTGGGAAGAAAGAGTCCCTGGCAAAGCTGGACTTGGGAATGCTGGGGGACAGCAGGCTGAGGATGATCCTGCAGTGTGTCCTGGCAGCAAAAAAACTATCCTGGACTGTGGGAGCATGAGGACAACCAGGAGATCAATGGAAGGGATTATAGCCCTCTAATCAGGGCATTTTAGGTCATATTAAACTGCTGCAAACAGATTTATCCCTCTTAGGACAAGACAGTGGTCAAATGGAAGGAATTTAGGCCACTGAGATGGTCAGAGCACCTGCCTGGTGTGGGACTGGGGCCTGTCCAGCCTGGAGAAGTGATGGATTTGGGGGTCCTACCAGCAGCGTCCTGTACCTGTGGGGAGGTTATTGGGGAGGTTATCAAGGAGGTCAAACCAGGATCTTCGCAGACATTGGGTCTAACTTCAGACAAGACACTCAGTTTGGGTACAAGGAAAAAGGGTTTGCCTTTGAGCAATCCCCATCCCTGGGGTTTTGAACATCTCAAACCTGAGCCATCTCACCTGACCCAGTAGTTGACTCAACTTAGAGCAGGAGGTTGAGCTGGAGACCTCCCGAGCTCCCTTTCACCCTTAGTAATCCCAAAATCCTGTGACCAGAGCTAAGAGCCAAATGAGGCCATTCAGATTGATGATTTCTCCCCCAGAGGGAGGGAAAACAAAAAGGAGAAGGAAAGAGAGGCAACAGGGTCTGGAAAGGGCCTGGTTTGGTGGGGTAGCTTTTATAACCATGTCACCCCTGGTATTTGATGGGACAAGGTGAGGTGGAAAGGAGGTCATCTTGCAAAGTTAATGCCACCTTATAACTTGTCCACATCCTACAGGCCATTTCTGGAGATCCTGGGTGAAAAGCTTTCTGGAGAATATCTTTCCACCAATCCAGGGATACAGAGATGGAACAGTCTCTCCAATTCATGTTCTCTCTTACAGGCAATGCAGGTTTGAGGGAGGCTCTCTGGGGTACAGAGACAGCATAAAAGGCTTCAGATCCATCCCAAACCCTCAGATGATTGACATTGGACTTTTTCCAAACAAAAACACAGATGTCCTAAAATCTCGTGCTTAGGAAAACTGGGTGAAAATGGAGGAGTAAGGAAAAGAGAGGGCAGTCATATAAGTGTCATGATATGTGTGGGGGAAGAAGTGGCATTGGGAGAATCTGCTGGATTAGGAATCCTGCATTTTGTTCCCTTCCCCACTTACTGTCACTCCCCTTTCAACCAAACCATGCAGCCCTTCTAGGTCATCTTGCTGCTGCCCTAAATAACTGCCCTGTGTCCTGAGAGCCATAGAACAGCGGTGTCTGTCCATGTGCCATCACCTGGTAAGGAACAGACACGTCCCTTCCTGCACGACACGGATATGGGGAGAAAGGGAATCCTGTCCCCTGTCCCTCCTGCCCTCCAGCTCAACCACCACCAGTTTGCTCCAAAGGGTCTCTGCTTTAACCTGAGATCGCCGAGACCTCCTTCCAGCGGGACTTTACTGAGAGATTCTCCTCCTCCTCCTCTTTTCGCTCTTCCAGGGTGGCTGCATTCCCACCAGGAAACACGTGGGAGTGAAGATCCATCCGAATCCTCCCTGGCACAGTGCCCACCACCCCAGGGCACCCTCCCCCTCCCCCACTGCCAACAGGCTCAAACCCCATTTTTAGGTGATTTTAGTGAATCAGCATCCCACTGCCTCCGGCCTCTGTCACTGAGAAGCCCCAGATACCCTCAGCACCTCTCCCAGGGTGTTCCGGCAGGGAAACTCTCTCGGATTAGGGAATCCTTTATCTCTGCCTTATGTAAGACCCGGAGGCTCCTTTTATGGTTGGCTTTTCCTGCTTTGTCAAGAGGGAAGAACAAATGTGGCTTCATCTGCGTTTGTGGGTTGGCTCCCTGATTAAGCATCTGATTCAAAGCTAAGTACGGAACAGGCTTTTGATGGGCGGATTTAATTCCATGCAAAAACCAGGATGTCACCCCCCCCTCCCTCACCGAATATTCCCGGGATAGCAGTTGGTCTGGTGCAATTAGGCAGTGGGGATGACTCCCACCTACCAGCGCCTGAGAAAGTCCAGAGTGTTCCACTTTGTGCTGAATTGGCTCCTTTGAGTGTTTCCCCCTCTGCTTCCCCCCCTTCTCTTTTCTTTTCTCTCCCTTTTTTTTTTCTTTTTTCCTGCTGATTTACCACCATTCCCGGGGATTTGCATTAGGAGTGAGCTCACCCTGTGTGTGTGTGTGCACATTTGGGGGTGTGTGTGGGGGCCCCGGGGGCGTCTGCCTGTGTGTGACACCCTGAATTCCCCCTCAGCTGAGCCCTGCCAGGGGAAAGCACGTTAACGGTGACCTTGCTGAGTAAATAGTTGTGGAATGAATAAGTGCTTTTCCTGCAGCCCGAAAGGCGGAAGGTGCGATTACTCATCCATCCCTCCAACTGTCTCCAGCACCTTTCAAGTGCTTCTCGCGTCGAGTCTGGGGGCGTGAGCGAGGGGGTGGGAAGCGAGGGGAGGCTGCCAAAATCTGGGTTGCCACAGACACCGGCCTCGCTTCTCCTCCAATGAACGCTGCGCTGGGAGTGCGGGAGGAGGCAGAGCACCACCCACATGTTGAGCCGTGCGGAGTATAAGTAGATGGAGGAGCCTGGACTAGTGGCAGTTCAGCCAGGGAAGAGAAGCAGCTCTTTGCATCTCTAGTGGAAAAGCGTTTTTTGGCTCACCAACTTTTACCCGAGGAGGAATCACCCGGATTTTTGCAGCAGCTCCTTCGTGTGTTTTTCTCCAGCAGGGACTTTGCACCGTTGAAGATCCTCAGCTCCAGACGAGCAACGGGATTGGATACCTTATCCAACTCCTCTCCTTGTTCCTGGAGGATCCTTGTTCTCTCTGGGACACGCTGAGCACTTGAGACCGGAGTTTCCAGCTGGGCACCAGGAGAAATTTGCCTCCAACTCTCAGTCTGGGATCCACGGGGACCGACCGGCTCGCTCTGCGGTGATTTCTGATTTGGTTGTGTTTGTGTGGAAAAGTCCTTGGAGGGGGGTTTAGGAGTCTCTGTGTGTCTCTCAGGAAGTGTTGTGGTGGGGGTTTTTGGGAGTCAGCTCCAGTGCCAGGGCTCATAACCCAATTCTTTCTCTGTTTGACACTCGCACGGTCACAGCCATGCAGTTGGATAATGTCACCAACGCGGGCATCCACTCCTTCCAGGGGCACCGTGGAGTGGCCAACAAGCCCAATGTGATCCTGCAGATTGGGAAGTGCAGGGCAGAAATGTTGGAGCACGTCAGGAGGACCCACAGGCACCTCCTGACCGAGGTCTCCAAGCAGGTGGAGCGGGAGCTGAAGGGTTTGCAGAAATCCGTGGGGAAGTTAGAGAACAACTTAGAGGACCATGTCCCAACTGAAAACCAGAGGTGGAAGAAGTCCATCAAGGCCTGCCTGGCCAGATGCCAGGAGACCATTGCCCACCTGGAGAGGTGGGTCAAGAGGGAGATGAATGTTTGGAAGGAGGTGTTTTTCCGCTTGGAAAAGTGGGCTGACCGCCTGGAGTCCATGGGGGGCAAATATTGCCCCGGGGACCAGGGCAAGCAGACGGTGTCCGTGGGGGTGGGGGGCCCCGAGATCAGGCCAAGTGAGGGGGAGATTTATGACTATGCCCTCGACATGAGCCAAATGTATGCCCTGACCCCTCCCCCCGGGGAGGTGCCCAGCATCCCCCAGGGCCACGATTCCTACCAGTGGGTCTCTGTGTCCGAGGATGCTCCGGCCTCCCCGGTGGAGACCCAGGTGTTTGAGGATCCCCGGGAGTTCCTGAGCCACTTGGAGGAATATTTAAAGCAGGTGGGTGGGACTGAGGAGTACTGGCTGTCTCAGATCCAAAACCACATGAACGGCCCAGCTAAAAAGTGGTGGGAATACAAGCAGGACTCCGTCAAGAACTGGGTGGAGTTCAAGAAGGAGTTCCTGCAGTACAGCGAGGGCACCCTGACTAGGGATGCCATCAAAAGGGAGCTGGATTTGCCCCAGAAAGAGGGGGAGCCCCTGGATCAGTTCCTTTGGCGCAAGAGGGACTTGTACCAGACCCTCTATGTGGATGCAGATGAGGAGGAGATTATCCAGTACGTGGTAGGAACCCTCCAGCCCAAACTGAAGCGCTTCCTGAGCTACCCCCTGCCCAAGACCTTAGAGCAGCTGATCCAAAGAGGGAAGGAGGTCCAGGGCAGCATCGAGCACTCTGAGGAGCCCAGCCCACAGAGGACCCCTGAGATCCAGCCAGGGGATTCCGTGGACACCGTGCCTCCCTCAACCACTGCCAGTCCCGTGCCGAGCAACGGGACCCAACCCGAGCAGCCCCCCAGCCCCCCAGCCACTGTCATATGAGCTGCTCTGCAGTGCTCTGGGTGAAGTGAAAGGGAGAAGGGGGCTTATTTAGGAAGCTTCTCCTTGGAGAGAGGCTCTGGCTGAGACGGGACATGAGGTGTGCTCAGCCCAAGAGCCCAGGGCAGAGGGGTTGTTAACTTTGCTCGCGGGGGGAGGGAGGTGGTGGGGCAGAGGCACCTTAGGGTGGGGTTGCCCACCTCAGCTGAGCCCTGCAAGGCGGGGGTGCTGGAGACCCCGCTGGCACCACTGGGGGGAACAGACCATTTTATGAGATCCCTGACGAGAAACCAGAGACAATTCCCAACTTCTGAAGCAGCCGCTTGGCACTGGCGGCTCTCCAGGACTTTCTCACGAGTGCAGCAATTGGCTGAGGGTTCCTACCCATCTGGATCTCTCCTTTTCCTTCTCTCCTCCCTCTTCTGAGGAGGTGTCCCTGTCCTGAGGACACAGCTTTCTTTTGACCCTTGCCTGTTTCTGATTAACCACCAGGCTTCTGCTCTCTTTGCAATCTCCTGCTCTTACTTGCTCCAAAGGATTAAATTAATTTTTTGATTATTTTTTTTGTTTTGTGAAGAAAAAAATTCCTATTACTTCAGGAACTGAAAGCTTTAAGAGTCTGGATTATTTTTGATGTTTTTCATTCCACTGCACCTAATACCTGCTTTAATGTGTTTCCTCTCGAGAGGCTTTATTGGTTTACTCCTTGTCTGAGTTTCTGCTCATTCCAATCAAGGCCACTGCAGTGCAGAGGCAAATTTCCCCCTTTCCCTGCACATTATCCTGTGCATTCAGCAGGAAACAGATTTCCTAATTAAATTGTGGGCTCATTTATTGAAGGAGCAGTCTGCTTCCTTTCAGGGAGAGCATCCAGGTGGAGACAGGAGACACCAGAGCTCTTTTGAGAAGGTGGGGGGAGGGAAGGGAAACCCAAATCCTTATTCTTTGAACAAAATGAACAAACACATCCCAAATTCAGAGCAAAACATCCCCAGAGCAGCAAATCGAGTCCACGCTGATGTGTGGAGGAAACAGGAGCTTTTGCCATGTAAAAGCAAAGAGAAGTGAAGAGCGGACGTGTGTGCCCAGCACAGCTTCAGCAAAAAGCTTCTGCTCATACAGACAGGCTCAAAATGCTCTTGGAAAGCCTGGAATCCCTGTCCTGGAGCACCTGAAGACAGTGCAGTGTCTGCTCACAAAGAACTTTCTACAACATCTATCCGTGGATGGAGATGGACTCGGACTTGGTGACTTTTTCTGTGTGGAGAGGGTAAATGCTCAGCGTTCACCTGTGGCCAGAGTTTGAGGATGGGACTTAAGAGATGAAAGACATTCATGAAGTTTGGCTCTTTGAAGCTTCTGGAGGCTGGAGCACCATCTTGGGCATCATCTGCATTTACCACCAGCCCAAATGAACAGCGCCTGTGCAGGGGATGGAGCAGGGATGCAGCAGCAGGAGCGACCCTGGGATGCTCCTGGCACTACCACAGCAGGGACACGTGGCACTGGTGGCTCAGAAGGCCTTGGGTGTGACTCCTTCCAAGAGGCTGAAGGTAAGGGGGCTTCCTGCATTCTCTTCTCAGACCTAAATTAGCCATGGCCCATCCAGTAGGAAGCTTGCACTGGGATAAAAACTAGCCTGGAATGGGACACGAAGCACTAGGGTTGGGAGAAAGGGGAAGGCAGAGACAGCCAAAGGGAAGTGCAGGACAAGGAGTGGGAAAAGTTTCCAAAGAGGGCACCATCTTGCACTTTCTCATAAAGATGAGGAGGAAATGGGAAGCTTCTTCATTAGCTCACCCTGAGGACCTGCCACGTGAAGCTCTGGGCTGGGATAACAACCACAGGTCCATGGACAGCACAAAGGAGGTGCAGGTCTGCTCTGCAGCCCTGTTAGGAGTTGTCTTGGGAATGTGGGGGCTCTCCTCTCACTTGCTGGGAGTGAGTTTGGTTTATGAGCAGCCCTGGGAGCATTTCTCACTAATGCCCTGGGATGAGTGATGGGGGAGTGGGTGTCACTGCTGAGGATGAGCTGGCCATGCATTACAAACATTATCTCCTCTTGGTTGCAGTGACTCACTCAGATCCTCCTCTGAGAAGGAATCACTTCACTCAGGATTTGGAAGGAAAGGCCCAGAAAAACCTTCAAACCCAAGGATTTGACATCAGACCTGCTCTCAGGGTCCACAGCCACCAGCTGCAAGCTCCACCAGCTGAAGGAAAGACTGGCACAGGTAATTACCTCCCATCTTATCCTGTGGGCCTTTCAGCCTCCCCAGTGCCCTGAGATACTGAATAGCCCAGGTACAAACATCTCTGCTGGTCCTGAGACCCCAGCCCTGGTGGTTGCAAGAGGTTGACACCACCAGAGAGGTGGCATTTCAGCTTCTTGGGTTCAGAACCCAAGAACCAGCCCTAATTAATGCTCTGGGGACAGTGCACATCATGGCTTTCCCTCTGCTGGACCATTGGCAAATCCTTGGACACCAACACCTGGTGGGTCCTCCAGGCTGCAGACACTTCATGGGCACAGCTAAATTTAATCCCAACTCCTGAGAAATCCTCTTTATTCTCCTCTTCTGAGATCTAATCAGAGCTGCTGCATTTTTTTTTTTCTGTTTTACAGCAATCCCTGCTGCTGTTGCTGAGCTTCCTTCTCTGTGCCCAAGAGCTTTCCCAGGGAAGAAGCTGCAGGAAGACAGAGGGCAAATCCTGCACCAGAGAGCCTCCCTGTGTTCAAGGTGCTGAGAGCCCCAGTGAAAGGGGGAAGCCACTTCCAACAGCACGAAGAAAAGTCTGAGCTGGTCCAGATATTCCAAGCACAGAAGAAATGCTGAGAATGGAAAGAGATGTCAAGAGACCAGAAGAGAAGAACCAAGTGCAGGTTTTGGGGACAGCAAGGATGCTGGGCTTGTGCTGATTGTCTGTTGAGATGACACCAAACCTCTGCAATTTGGGGCCGCTGGGACTCACCTGAAGAACTCTTCACCAGATTATCAGCTCCAAAAAACTTTCCTGATTAACTTTGCCAAAAGGCTGACCCTTCTTAGGCTACGAACCCTCCAGGCTGTCAATGCTGTAACTCATTTTTCCTGAGTTTTTTGGGGGGAGCTTCATTTCATGCGGGTACCAGTTTCAAACCTCAAAGGGCTCCGGAGGTTCGGAGAAGCATCCCGGTGCTCCCGATGCTTGTCTGAACTCTTGGAGCCTGCACAACTGTCTTGCCAGAGAGGAGAGTGTCAAGAGGCAGCAGGAGCTCTCTGGATCTGCATGGACCAGAGTTACTGCAAGAACTGGGGTTCTTGTGCTGGCTCTGGGGGGACTGTTTCCATCCAGACCCAGGGAGCCCAAAGGGACGAGGGAGTTGGACGAGGCAGTTTTGCTTCACATCTCAGCTCAAGGGGTCCAGTTGGTTCCTCTCTCTTCCAGAGCCAACTGTCCTGGGGGTGTGTGGGCGTGTGGGGGTGTGTGGGTGTGTGTGGGTGTCGCTGTGGAGGTGTGTGTCGGGCAAACAAATCCACCTCAGTTCAGTTCTGGGGTGGACCCAGGGTACATTCCAACAAGGCTCAGCGAAAATGTCCGGGACTGGAAAATTCTGGAAAACCATGTCAAGCCAGACTCCACAGGCATCATCTCAAGGTCAGAATGATGTTTGATTTTGAGGTGCTTAATTTTCACAGTCCCTTTCAAGGGACTTGACTGCCTCAACAGGCATTTTATTTTTTTTCCCCCATAGGCTTTCCTGCCTTTTTAATGAATTAGCCTGTCTGTGCTACTTGGTTGTTTGGTCCTGAGGTTTATACATTTTCAGCTGCCTTTTTGGAGTGTGAAGAACTGAATCTCCTGGACTGATTTTATTTCACTTGTTGCTCCTGGCTAATTGGAGCTTTACTTGTAGCACCCTGGTTTATATTACCAGCCTCTCCAGGAAGGGCTGGTAGTTTATTTTCCTGGGGCAGAGCCACATGAATGAAGAAGTGTGTATGTGTTTTGTCTCTGAAACTTCAGCAGATTTCAACCACTGCGGTTTTTTTTCCTCCTTAGGCGGTTTTACATTTGAACTCTGACAAAACTTCTTTAGAGTTTTTTATTTTTACTAGAGATCTTCTTAATTCAAGCGACCTTGTACAAAAGGCAAACCCATTGAATCGCTGCAGGTTATGGGGTTGAAGCCAAAGGTCTTTGTAAGCCGACATCACCTGCCCTGGATCTGACTGTATCAGGCAGTTTATTCCTCATGTATCATGTTGGAGTTACAAGATCACCCCAAGCCACTAGAACCTGTCAATAGAATAGTGCTACACTCGATTTGCTATTGTAGCAAAGCCTTTTGTAGATTTATACAATAAAACTTTGAAATATTCTGCTTCAATTGCTTTGTGCTTTGCTTTTCAGTCTTTCTTCCTTGGTTCATGGGAAACACAAGTACCTGCTGCCCTCTGAAAGTTTGGATTTGTCAGCCATTTGGGCTTACTTGATTTGAGAAAAATCTTTGCAGAAGAGGAGTTGGATGTGGAGAATAGGGAGGTGTTTTGAGGGAGTCGTTTGGCATCTAAGATTGAGTCACATGCAGCCCATGAGGTGGGAGCAATCCCTCGTGGGATTGTGGGATGTGGAGGGCTCTTGTGGGGTACAGCTGAGAGCAAGGCTGTTAGAACAGGAGGGGATCACATTCCCACCCATTTCTGAGAAATGATATGCACAGAAGAGCAGAGGCAAGTCAGGACAAGGTAAAGAAATGTCTAAACCTCAATCAGCTCTACTCGACCTCCGAAGAGGCTTCAGCAGGGAGAAAACCAGCACTCAGCAACAGAGAGACAGGAGAAATTCAGCCTGGTGCTTTGTTTACTGGTGCATTTCCAATTCCTTGGGTTCATTACCTGTAAAAAAATCCCTGGGCCATCCAGGCTGGAGGCAGGAACATAAAGGAACATAGCAGGGGATGGAGTTCAGAGTGATTTAAAATAAAATGTGTATTTTTGCAACAGTTTGGGCTCAAGTTTCTGGCCCCACAGATGTTCCAGGGATAGAGGACTCTGCTCTGCTCTGCAAATCCTGCCTCTTCTGGAAAGGTTTTGCACTCAGGTGGATTTAGCCCCTATTCCCTGCCCTGTCCCTAGTCACTCTCCAGCAGGGATGGTGTTGGGAATACCAGGGGTGAACAATGAGCACTTGGGTGGGTCAGCTGGAGAAACCAATGGACTCATCCCTTTCCCAACAGGGAACAAATGTGGAACAAAAGGGGAACAACCCCTTCTGAGCTCAGGTTGGGAAGGCAGAAGTGGTCAGATGGCCAAAAGGAGACCTGCCAACCTTTGTATCTCCAGCTCTTTACAGCTCATCCAACAGCAAAATCTTTGCAGGAGTGAGGAAGAAGCTTTGAAGGTGCAGTTTGGTTACTCAGCTGAACTCTCCCCACTCCTGACATCAGTAAAAAGGGGAAAAACAAGTGTTGAGGGGACAAACCATCACAGGGGTCCAGCCAGTGCCACCCCATCCTGGGACAGTGCAGAGAACTGGGGCAGGAGAGCAGGTTTAGACTTCTCGTGGTCTCTGGACACAACCAAAAGGGACATGACCAATGTGATACCTCGAAAAACGAAAAGCAAGAGCTGCACCAACCCTGCCAGAGTTCAAGAAGTTTTTGGACAACACTCTCAGGCACATGAAGGGGTTCTTTGGGGTTGTCCTTTGATGATCCTTGTGGGTGCCTTCCAGCTCAGGATGTTCTAGGCTTTGATGCTCAGCTGGAGGTGCTGAGCTTTTCCAGCAGAGGGGGGCAGAACTCCACTGTTCGCTGTGGGAATTAAAAGTAGGAAAAAACACTTAAAAAAGGGGAAAATCTGTCCTTGTCACCATCCATCCTCACACGGCCCACTTCAGCTCATCCACAAGATCAGTGGTTGATCAGTGAGGGAGATATGAGGGAAGGGGTAATGAGAGGTTGGTGTGGAGAGCTGAGAAGAACTGATGGCCAAATTACAGTGGAGGAAGATGGACAGGATGGAGATGCCCTACTGGGAGAACTGGGAAAAGTGGATGAGGCTGGGAAATTCCTGCCTGTGCCAGACAAACTCATTGGGTTTCCAGTTTTGTTCCACAGCCTCCCAGATTTGACTCTAGTAATTGTTATTTGCTTTCATTGTGACAGTTCCAGATGAAAATGCCCAGAGAGTCACTGGACCTACACCTTTAATAAATGAAAAAATGCCATATTTCTACTCCTGGCTCTAGGAATAGGGAGTCACCCGGAAAAGATGCAGCCCAGTGATGGATGAACTGCCACAAACTAGTTGAAATCTCCTCCAAAATCAGAGTGGGAACCACCCCTGTGTTTTCTGGGCCATGATCCAAAATCCATCCCATCAGGGATATTCACAACCACGACAGGACCAAAGGAAACAGCACCAAGGGAGGTTTAGATTATATATTATTAAAAAAAAAATCCTTCACTGAAAGGGTGGTTGGGCATTGGAACAGGCTGCCCAGGGAACTGCCCAGTGGAATCACCATCCCTGGAAAGCCTCAAAGGGCTTTGGATGTGGCACTTGGGGACATGGTTTAGTGGTGGATCTGGCAGTGCTGGGTTACAGGTTGGACTTGGTGATCTTAGAGGGCTTTTCCAACCTTAAAAATTGATTCTATAAATGGTGGACAAGACACGAGGGGTCACTTACAGAACTGAAAAAAAAATACTAATTTACAATTACTTGATAAATTTTATTTTCCTACTCTCTTTATTGTGACTGCACTGCCAGGCTCCATAATTTGCTTATTTAGGACAGCTTAAAGAAGGGGTCAAGATGGACCTGCTCAGACTATTGCACGTATGAAATAGTTCATAGAATCATGGAATGCTTTGGGTTGGAAAGAACCTTAAAGATTATCCAGTTCCAACCCCCTGCCATGGACAGGGACACCTTCCACTAGACCAGCTTTCTTTTCTATTTTTTTTAATTGTTTTGTCTTCTATTTCCTTTTTTAATCAAAGAGATTGCACCGATCAGTGATGTAAATCATATTTACTGACTTTCCAGCCCAACTTCTCCCCTGACTCTCCTTTTTCCAGCAAAGCAACGTGTAATTAGGAAGCTGTGAAACTTCCATTATTGACACAATCGGCTCTAATGGCTCCACTTATCACCTCAAAACGCTGCTGTGGTGAGCTTTGGGTGCTCGCTCTGATCATGTTGTCTTAGACCTGTTCCCTACAGATACTTATTTGTACTAAGAACGAGTTGCAGGTGACGTGGTTTTTACGGCTCTAATCTGTTAAAAATTGAAAATGTGCCCTCAGCTCAATTCAGGAAATAATTTCTGATGATTATTTTTGAAGGCACAATCATTTTCATTACTTTCTAGGCTATATTTAGGAATTTTTAAGATCCCGTTAAGTTACAGTGATAGCTCAATGTCAGTGTGTTTTTCAGTCTTTCCCTCTTCAATGTTTATTAAGTTTCTACTTGTTAATTTATGCTCCTACAGGAGAGCTGGGGGAGCTGGGAAAGGTAGATGAGGCTCTGGAGTTGGCAGGGCTGAGCAAGAGGCTGAGCCAGAGTGGCTGGAGAGCAACCAGGCATGGAGGGACATGGGGGTGAGGATGGACAGAGGTGAGACAAGAGTCCAGGTGTGCCCAGGGAGCCAAAAAAGCCAATGGATCCTGGCCTAGATCAGGAGGAGTGTGGCAGCAGGAGCAGGGAAGGGATTCTTCCCCTGAACTCAGCACTGGTGAGACCTCACCTCGAGTGCTGTGTCCAGTTCTGGATCCTCAGCTCAGGAAGGACATGGAGGGGCTGGAGCAGGTGCAGAGAAGAGCAACGAGGCTGGGGAAGGGTCTGGAGCACAAGTGTTGTGAGGAGAGGCTGAGGGAGCTGGGGGGGCTCAGCCTAGAGAGGAGGAGGCTCAGGGGAGACCTCCTCACTCTCTGCAACTCCCTGACAGGAAAGGGGAGCCGGGGGGGTCGGGCTCTGCTCCCAGGAACCAGCAGTAGGACACGAGGGCACAGCCCTGAGCTGTGCCAGGGGAGGTTTAGGTTGGACATTGGGAAGAAATTCTTTCCAGAGAGAGTGATCAGACCTTGGAATGGGCTGCCCAGGGAGGGGCTGGAGTCCCCATCCCTGGGGGTGTTGCAGCAGAGCCTGGACTTGGCACTCGGTGCCATGGGCTGGGTGCCAAGGTGGGGCTGGGGTATGGGTTGGACCTGATGATCTCAGGGGTCTTTTCCAACCCAGCTGATTCTGGGATTCTGTGACTTTTACAAGGGCATGGAGTGATAGGAGAAGAAGGAATGGCTTTAAGCTGAAGGCGAGTACATTTAGATTGGATAATGGGAAGAAATTCCTGGCTGTGAGGGTGGGGAGGCGTGGCACAAGTTGCCAAGAGAAGCTGTGGCTGCCCCTTCCCTGGAAGTGTCCAAGGATGGGTTGGAGCAACCTGTCTAGTAAAAGGTGTCCCTGCCCATGGCAGGGAGTGGAACTTGGTAGACTTGAAGGTCCCTTCCAACCTAAACCATTTTTAAGGTTACAACCTTAAGTTTGACTTTTCTGCTGGTGTCAAAATTGTCAGTGACTTTAGGCCCTCCAGGGAGTGGATTTGTAACTTTTCAAGAGTGTAACACAGGCTTTGTTAATCCTGGTTACAAAGAGGGATCATTCCTTTACCCTGTTGGGAAAATAACTTGATTTGGGGTAAGGATGGGTTTCACACCATTCCAAAGGTACACAGTAAATTCTGAGTTCCTGGGCAGCAGAGGAGCACAGAGGACGCAAATCTTGCATCAGGAGAAATATTGAAATTTATTTAATAAAATAGTCAAGTCAGGAGAGAGCAAAATAAGGCAAGGTCAAGTCTGATGAGAAAGTCTCTTGATAATTCAATGTATTAAGATGAGGTTGGAAAAAGAGATTTCTTCACTCACCAACTCAGCAGAAGCCTTTAAGTCCCAAAACAGTAAATTCCATTTCTTTTCTGAGTTTTCTAACCTTTCCCTTGTCGTTTTCTTTCTTTTATTTTGTTGTGGGTTTTTTGTTTGTTTGGTTGTTTTTTTTTCTTCAAGTTAAAGTCAGTTTTTAAGTGATGTTTTTTGGAAACAAACAGTCAAAAAGGTCCGTTTTGAAAATGTCAACATTCTATTCGTTTAGAAAAACAAGAAACACTTTATGCCAGCAAGTGGTTCTGTAAGATTCAGGATTAAATGAAATCTGATTTTCTAGGGACTTACACCTTGTATTTTGAGTCTTTTGTGTAATATTCTCTGAGAGCATTTCAATCACAAGTGGGACCGATGGAAAAACTGCCCCAAATTCACCAAGTCTGTATGGAAAACTTGTAGGGTTGTAGTGATTTTGGGAGTCTTTGGTTTTGCATGATATAAAACCACAGGATCATGGGATGGTTTGAGTTGGATGGGACCTTCAAGATCATTTTGTTCTACACCCTGCCATGGGCAGGGACACCTTCCACTAGCCCAGGTTGCTCCAAGCCCCGTCCAACCTGGTCTTGGACACTTCCAGGGATGGAGCAGCCACGACTTCTCTGGGAAACCTGTCCTGGGACCATCCAAGGCCTCACCTTGTCCTGTCACACCAAACCCTCGTCCTAAGTCCCTCTTCAGCTCTTTTGGAGCACCCTTTAGGTACTGCAAAGCCACCCAGTCGTGGCCTTGGCAGTGACAGTGTCACATTTGGATTCAATGATCTCAGAGGTCTTTTCCTGCCCAAATGATTCCATGATCCGCCAGCCAGGGAAAGACCAGGAGCTCTTCATCACACCCTGCATTCCCTGTGTGCCTGGGGTCAGCCAGGAGGTTGTTTCCTGTTTTTTCCAAAAGAGGTAGACCTTGGAGAGAGGCATTTACTAAATGTTTGAGGGTGAAGGCAGGAAGGAAAACTTTCTTTCTTTCTTTTTTTCTTTTCTTTCTTTCCTTCTTTCTTTTTCTTTCTTTCTTTCCTTCTTTCTTCTTTCTTTCTTTCTTCTTCCTTCTTTCTTTCTTCTTTCTTTCCTTCTTTCTTTCTTTTCTTCTTTCTTTCTTTTTTCTTTCTTTCTTCCTTTCTTTCTTCTTTCTTCTTTCTTTTTTCTTCCTTCTTTCTTTCTTTTTCTTTCTTTCTTTTTCTTTTTCTTTCTTCCTTCCTTCCTTCCTTCCTTTCTTTCTTGTTCTTTCTCTTTCTTTCTTTATCTTTCTTTCTTTCTTTCTTTCTTTTTCTTTCTTTTTCTTCCTTCCTCCCTTCCTTCCTTTCTCTCTCTTTCTCTCTCTCTTTCTAAATTAATTCACCATGTTCCAAAGATCCTTCTCTCTGAGGACTCCTCTCCACAGAGAGTTCTAGGAAAGCAAATCTGAACTGTACCAAGGCATGGCTTTATAGGAAATTACTTGGAAGACTTTAAGACCTGGATCTTCAATCTACTTCAGAATCAAGGTGCCCTTAATTCCATGTGGTTCACTTCCCCTTGGTATGTCTAGAACTGAATTGAGTTTGGCTGAATTAATGCCCTCTTTGACCCACATTAAGTTTGGACACCCCAGGGTTTAGTCTGGCCTATGTTCTTCCACCAGAAAAGCCAATGCTGAGAGCTGAGGGCACTGCAGGGCTGGAAAACTGCACAGCAACTGCTGGAAAAACATCCAAGCCCAGACAACATTTTTCCTAAAACTTATTACCACCAAATTCTGCTCCCTGACACCAGGGACACCTCCCTGGGAATCACTCTGTGGTGGATCCAGCCAGGCTGGAGCAGCCTCTGAGCAACCTGGTGTAGTGGGAGGTGTCCCAAGGCAGAGGGTGGGAATGAGATGATCTCAATGGTCCCTTCCAACTCTAAACCATTCCATGATTCTGTGACACTGGGAGAGCTCCTTGTCTTTGTCATTCCCACTGAAGGGCAGACCTGTGGGTGCCTCTCCAGGACAAGACCACTCCAATCTTCCCAGATTTTGCTTTGCACCAGAGAATTTGTTTTCATCCCAGTCATTGCAAATGAAATTCAGATTAAACCTTAGATCAGCAAGCACAGCCAGACTGCTGCAACATCACATGATGTAAGAACAACCCAAACATCTGGAGTTGCAGACAAATGCCATGGAAATCCAGGAAATGTTGCTTCCTGCGGGCTTTTCCTACATGAGTTTTGAACAGCTAGTAAATGTCATTTCTTTACAGTATGTCACATATAATGTATCAAAATCATAAAAAATCCACATTTTTCTTGACAATCTTTGCTGGGTTTTTTACTTATTTTCCTTTAAATCAAATCAGAGAAAGAGGCTGAGACCTTTGAACATTCCTGCTGGATTTTGCCACCTAGATCCAGCAGGATGTTCCAACAGGAGACCACCAAGGGACATTGGTGCAGCTGATTTCTCCTGGACCCAACCCCACGAAAACTGGGATATTTGTCATGTGTATCAGCAGAAATCCCTGTCTGGAAACCCTTCCAGCAAAAGAGTGGAGCTCTAAAATCATGCAGTGTCAAACAGGGCCCGGAAGAAATAAAAAAAAACAGGAAAAGTTGGTTTGGTGATATAATTTTTAGTTAATTTGACCCAGGGAATTCACACAGAAATGTCTCTTCAGGAGCTGGGCCTACTTCTTGTCCAAACCCAGCATCACGTGGAGCTCATGAGACCAGACGAGAAAGAAGCAGCTCCACTCCATGGGCCCAAATCATCCCAAACTATCCAATGTCTTCAGAATACAGAAAAAAAATCCAATTCTCTGCCCCTTTCCACACTGACATGGCTTTAGGCATCCCCCTTTTTCTGCTTCTGTGGAAGATTCTCCCAAAACTTCCCAGAGCTCATGAAATCTTTGCTTCATTTGGATTTCCCTGTGATTTTTTGACTGTCAGAAGAAATCCAGCACTTTTTTTCCCCCCCTCCCTACTCAGCCATTTGTCTGCAGTTTTACCTGGTTGCTGAAATCAGGGGGTGATCACAGACTCCAAAGCTGCCAATCCTGCACCTTTTCCGTGGCATGAGAAAAGCTTGGGAGGGAGAGGGGCAAAAAAACCCCCACCACAAAATAAACCCAACAAAGAATAATTTTTAAAATAAATCAAATAAGGAACCCCCTGAAATGCTGGACTATAACGAGCATTCAGAGCTCGTCTCTGTGTCGCTGAGGTTTTACCTCTGAGAAGGTACAAACTTGTCAATCAAGATTTTCCCTGCTGGAAACAGGGACCCAAATCTCTATGGAAACCAGACGGAGGTGACTGTGCCTATGGAGAGGTTTTCTGCAGAGATTCCCATCCTCACAGTTCACACTTGTTAAAGAGATTATTGCCCCTGGAATTCTGGAAAAGATGAAGAACGTTTTAGCTTCCCTGGATTGCAGACACTGGTGTTGTTGTCCCTTCTCCCTCCTTCTCCCTCCTCCAGCCTCAGTCAGTGAATCTTTGGACTGGTTTTACTTATTTGCTGCCGCATTAGAAATGATTAAATTATTGATGTAGGTGAAAAATGAATCTAATGAGTTTCTCTCCATAGAGGATTCAGGATGTAACAAGGATTTGCAGCCTCACAGCGTTGATTTGAACACGGAGGTACAAGCAAGGGGGATATTTTGGGAACAAATAGGGTACATGTCGGGGGGAGAACATGATATAGAAGTTTCCCCTCTATAAAAACATCATATCATGGTGCATCCAGCCCTGAATTTGCTGAAACACAGCCCCAAATCTGCCTGTGATCTCAGGACCCTCCGGCATCTCATCCTGAGCATCCCCCAGAAGAACATCCAGCTCACAATTCCTTTTCTTGTCATAAACCAGCCAGGAAACAAAGCCCTCGGAGCTGCTCTGTGGGTGAGTGGTTTCCCTTTCTCTTTTGTTGCTCAGTTTCTTGATCTTGAGCTAAAAAACAAGAGAAATGGGTGAGTTATTCAACATCTTGGCTGGATCAGAGCAGCCAAAGGGAAGAATTCACTGCTGGAAGTCCAGGAGTTGTTCTGTACCTGCCACGGTGGAGTCTGAGATCTGAAGTTGGAGTTTGAAGTCTGAAGGGTTGGAAGATTAGAGACAAATCTACAAATCACGAAGCTCCCACACAGTAAATATGACGAGGGCAGGATGGTGGAGCGCCAAAGGAGAGAGGGAAGGGTCAAGTGGCAACTTGATGGCTAAGAAAAGCAGTGTGACGTGGTTGTGGTGAGCACACAGTGAAGGTGGAGGTGACTGACCACTGGGACCTTGGCCCTGCTCCTCACTGACTCATTAAATCCCTGCCAAAAGCAATTTCGAGTCGAGCAGGAACTGTCCCTCCTGGGGCAGCATTTCAATCAGTGTCCCTGCAGGAGATGTTGAGGATGGTGTCATCCATGAATCCAGGATGGTGTCATCCCTGAATCCTGCTGCTCTTGACTTCTTCAACACAATGAGTCAGAACCTGTGTCCTGGTGAGAACTTTCCTGTAGCTCATCCCACGCCGTGAGAAGGGAGGTGGCCACTCCACCATTTGTTTTCTTCTGGAAGCGCCCAAGGTTCTCATAGAATCACGGAATGGTTTGGGGTGGAAGGGACCTTAAAGATTATGGAATTCCAACCCCTGCCATGGGCAGGAACACCTTCCACTAGCCCAGGTTGCTCCAGGCCCCATCCAACCTGGCCTTGGACACTTCCAGGGATGGGGCAGCCACAGCTTCTCTGGGCAACCTGTGCCAGGGCCTCACCACCCTCACAGCCAAGAATTTCTTCCTAATATCTCATCTAAACCTACCCTCCTTCAACTTAAAGCCATTCTTCCTTGTCCTGTCACTCCAGGCCCTTGTGGAAAGTCCCTCTCCAGCTCTCCTGGATCCCCTTTAGGTACTGGAAGGGGCTCTAAGATCTCCCTGGAGCTTTCTCTTCTCCAGGTGAACACCCCCAGCTCTCCCAACCTGTCTCCAGAGCAGAGGGGATCCAGCCCTCTAATCAACGCAGTGGCCTCCTCTGGACTTGTTCCAACAGGTTTTGTCCTGTCATATTCAATGGCATTGCAGAGGAAATCCTTGGAAACTCCATTTCCCTTGTTGGGGGATCATTCGAGCTCAGAGTGTTGCAGGAGAATGTTATTTGTTGCCATGATGAAACTCACAGATCATGTTCTAAACTATTTTTAAAGCTCAAGTGGTGGAGATCTCCCACTTTCTCTAACCAGTTCAGCTCAGGGTTTTCTTACCAATACCACAGAGAGCAAAACAGCCCCTTCTTGCTTGCAGAAGAACTTTCTGCACCGAAAGTTTCAGAATTTGGGACACTGGGTTCCAAAAGTTGGTGTAAAATTTCCCACATTCCTTTATATGACTGAAACTCCCCTTTTCAGATCCAGGAGACTCATTTTGGCTCTTCTCTGTTCACTGATTGTCCATAGAACCTTGTTTTAAGGCAGTTGCTGTGATTCAATCTTTGTATGGATATTATTAACTCATCAAACACACTTTCTGCACCAGCACTTTCTCATTCACACCCCTTTCTTGTCCAGTCTGTCCTACCACTCATCAGTCTCATTTCATACTCAGAAATGTCCTTTTTGAAATCATATAAATCCCCCAACCCCACTGAGGCCTGTCCTAGGTCTCCTCAATAGATCTGGGTCAGGGGAAACTGGGTGGCAAAACTTGGTGTAAAATTTCCCATGTTCCTTTATATGACTGAAACTCCCCTTTTCAGATTCAGGAGGCTCATTTTGGCTCCTTCCCTGTTCACTGACTGTCCATGGGACCTTGTTTTAAACAGGGCAGCTGCTGTCATTAAATCTTTGTATGGATGTTATTAATTCATCAAACACCCATTTCTTGTCTGGTCTGTCCTCCCTCTGAATCTCATTTCACACCCATCAATGTCTTCTTTGAAACTATATAAAGCTTTGAAATTATATAAATTTGAAATTATATAAACAAACTATATCTAAATTATATTTAAATTATATAAATCTCTCAACCCCACTGAGACCTCTCCTAGGTGTCCTCTATAGGTCACTGGTCAGGAAAAGCAGCTGCCACAGGCTGCAGCTTCCTGCCAGGATATCCAACATCATCATCTAGGATTTAGAATAGTATTTGTCTGTCCCCTACCAGGAAATCTGTGTTGTAATAACACCCTCTTGAGAAAAAGGGACCTCAGAGAACAAGCTTCTCCCTCTCTGAGGCTGAAGTCCACTCAGATATTTATACCAGCACAAAGGACCACCCCTGAAGAAAATTCCAGAGCTTCCAACCTCTCTCTGTTCTCTGCACAATTCAAGAATATTCTTCTTTCCTTATCTTTGCTGGGACATTTTTTTTAATTTTTTTTTACTGAACACTGAAGCTGAGTTGTCACATTTCTGAATGACAAAGTAGAGTGAGGTTTCCAATGGGAGGTGAGGCCAGAGCTTCGTTTGGGAATTATCTAAACCCCAGGATGTGTAAAATAACACAGAGGCCAAGTTCTCCCTGGGGCAGGACAGTGCTGAGAGTGCAGGGACATGAATGGGTTGAGGAGTTAATGAGATCCCAGCGCTTCCATGGCTGCTGTTGCCAAGGAGACCGATTCCTTGGCATCTGCATGATGAGAACTCCCCTACCATTAACTTCTGCAGAAAATTAGGCTCCCAGGTACCAAGAGAAAGGAAGGCAGAACCTGAATTTTAAAAGGGAAAATACCCTGAGGAGACTTCAGCAGCCAAACAGATCCAAAGCTCTTTTCACAGGCTTTTGATTGAGGAGGGGGTTCCACACCAGGAATGTTCTCATGGGATGGAGTCTCTGAGCCAAATGCAGAGTGAGGATGGTGGAGAGAGATGCTGGACCACTTTTTTTCTTCATGTAACAAATATATAGGTCAGATTTATACATATATATATATATATATAATATACAGATATATATAGGTTGAGATTTTCTGCATCCAGGTGGAGTTTGTGCCTTTTCTACTCAAGATTTCTCAGCCATGAGATATTTGAGGGGCTAAGGAGGAGGAATCACTGAATCATAGAATGGTTTGGCTTGGAAAGGACCTTAAAGGTCATTCAACTCTCCTGCCGTGGGCAGGGACACCTTCCACTAGACCAGATTGCTCAGAACCCCCTCCAACCTGGTCTTGAAAGGAAAGGTCTCCCCAGATTTATCCTCCACTCCAGATTCTTGCACACATCAGTAGGAAGATCCACACTGTGGGAAACAGACTTTGGTTGTAGGCTTTGCTCCTTCATGCCCACGATCAGGAGGTGATGACCCGTGTGCTGTAGGTGTGGGACTGGCCAGACCAGCTCAGGACTCAGGAGAGATGGAGGACAGGGATCCCTGTGCCAGCTGAGGGAGATGGAGCAACGTGACTGCAGAGCACTTAGAAATTCAGATCTGAAATTGCACCTCAAGGGGCTTTCAGACCTCAGAAAACCAGTTTCTGTAAGACATCTTCCTAAATGAGTCCTGGTCCTGTTGCCCTCAATGTTGTCTTTTCCCGCTCTCCCGTTGTTCCCAGTCTTCGGGCCAGCTCAAAAATCTTCAAGAAAAGCAGCTCTCATGGTTAACAGCTCATTCCATAGATTTTTTCCACTTATCTGGAGTGACATGCTGAGCATTTTAACATCTCTCTAACAAGCAAGTCCAAAGCTGCCCTTGGAAGAGAGGATTTTGAACTCCTCAATGTCTCTATTTATCTTTTCTTCAGTTTGGGGATTTTTCAAGGGAAAACAAAGCATTGTTCTGCAGCTTCATCCTGCCTGGGCTCCCACTTTTAATCAAAGATATCCATTCTTTCACCTCTAATTATCTGCAATAGTGCCCTAATTTGCATTGTACCCTTTTCCTGTAATGACACAGTAAAAGCATTTTCTCATTATTCCCCTGCCTTTATTCCCTGTCATTAATGCTGGCAGGATGACTCAGTTCTAGACAAGGATTTTTGTCTGAGAACCCCGGGTTTCCTGTCAGTCCCTGAACTTCTCAGCTGCCTGGTTGGTGGGATTTAAGATGCTGCTCTCTTGACCTGTTAATCACACACTTTTCCCAGCGTTGACCTGCTGGGATGGTTTTCAACCTGGGAAAAATGATGTTGAGAAGTCTCAGCACACACTGAGTGCTCTTTAACTGTTCCCAGTGATGCTGACAAAGTTCTTTGTGCTCAAATCACCCAGGCTGGAGATCTGGTGTCTCCTTCCAACCCTTCTCACCCTCAAACTGCTCATTACTACATCATAGAATCACAGAATGGTTTGGGTTGGAAGGGACCTTCAAGATCTTTGAGTTCCACCCCCTGCCATGGGCAGGGACACCTTCCAGTATCCCAGGTTGCTCCAAACCCTGTCCAGCCTGGCCTGGAACATTTCCAGGGATGGAGCAGCCACTACTTTTCTGTGCAACCTGGGCCTCCCCACCCTCACAGTGAAGAATTTCTTCCCCGTATCCCATTGAAACCTACTCTCCTTCAGTTTAAAACCATTCCCCCTTGTCCTATCACGGCATTCCCTTGTCCAAAGTCCCTCTCCAGCTTTCTGGTAGAACTCCTTTCTTTTTTATCTAGAAGTTAATCACTTGAGGCAAATTAGACATCTTGGTTTTCTCTCTGGACAACAGAGAGAAAAAGGCACCTCCCAAGGACTTCTTGTACCACCTCATGATTTTGCTGAAGAATGCAGTGAGTTTGGATGGGCAACAAGTTCTCAGCTTTTCAGCAGCTAAACCCTGGGTGAAATGGGAGAAACCCTGAGCTAGATGAGAGAAATCCGATTCCTAGAGTAGGTTCTGGCTGAAACAACCCCCTCTCTCTTCTTCTTCTGCCTCGGCCAACTCAGGTTCAAAAAGTGTTTGGACAATGCTCTAAAGTACCTGGTTTTGCTTTTAGGTTGCCCTGTGTGGAGTCAGGAGCTGGTCTTGATGATGCACATGGGTCCCTTCCAACTTGGGATATTTGGTTCAGCCTGTGAGCTCAAGAGATGTTGTCCCACAAAACCTGAATATCCAGGAATGGCCGCGGGGGACTGGGAGATGGAAGGTGACTTCAAGAATCTCTTAACATCTTATCAAGCTGTTCTAGTGGAAGGTGTCCCTTTCCACAGCAGGGGGTTTGGAACTGGATGATCTTTAAGGTCCCTTCCAACCATTCTATGATTCAGTGATGTCATTAAATCAGAATTCTATGGTCCTGTGATTCAGTGATGTCACTGTCCCTCTACAAGACTCCTTCTCCAGAAGTGTTCCTTGCCAGACAAACCCAAAGCAGTTGACGCAAACACCTATTTCTGGCAGGAATTAAGAGCTGTCTAGGCCAGTCCAAAACTCTCCCTTTTGACCCTTTAAAACAGACCAGCCCAACTCTCCTGCTCAGAGTTTTACAGCCTACTAATAAAATCCTTCTGAACAGCTTCTCAAGCTGGAGGCTTCTGCTTCTGTCTCAAGGCTTCCTTTGCTGCAGGGGCCTTTTATCTGTCTGTGCCTTTGAAATTCCCCGTCTGCTGCCTGTTCTCATCTTGCTCTGCTCTCTCTGCCTGACATATGTGAAGCTTGAACACTTTCCCTCACAGATCCTGCCTGTTTACTGCAGTCTTTTTTATAAAAAAAAACATAATTCAAGCCAGGCAATAATGATGATTAATGGTCTCCTGCAAAGACAGAGCAGCAGCCCACAGTCTGTATCAACACCTTGGCTGAGCCCTCACAGTTCCTTTTTCTTCTTTCTTTGTGTGTGTTGCCTTTTTTTCTGGTTTTCTTTCTTAGATGACTCCAGAAGTCCATCATTATATTCTTGAAATTCTTCTCTCCCTGCCCCTGGGACAGATGGAGCTTATGAAAATGATAAAGGGGGAAACAGGCAGCATCAGTTCAGCTCTGGTTAGGAGAAAACATCTCTGGGTGTGTGGAATAGGGTTGGCAGGAGAGGAAAGGGGCAAAGAGATCAGGGGGAGAAAGGGGATCTTACCCTTAGAGTCTTCCAAAAACTCTAACTGTGGTCTCTGTTCCTTTCAGAGCTGGGCACCAAAAAGCACAGAGGCCCAAACCGAGCAGGGAGAACCCCGTGAATGGCCTCAAGTTGAACATCCCCCAGCAAAAAGCCTCAGAGCAGCAACAACAGATGACAAACGATGTCATCTGACAGCCTGGGCCGCTGCTGGGCCAAGGTCCAGCCTCAGCATCTCTTGTTTGTCTCCCAGTTTTGCCTTCCCCTCAAGTGGGCAGGAGAAAGAGCAGTGCAGGAGCAGATGGAACTCCAGAGGGAAGAGGGAAGTGTTCCCTGAGCATGAGGACACATATGGGCCATTCCAGCAGAGCAGAATGCAGAGCCTGGAGGGGTTGTCCCCTCTGTGATGCTCTAAAACCTTGGGAAAATCATTTTGTTCCCTAAGTCTCCATTCCTCCTGTCGTCTTGTCTACTCAGAGGGGTGAAAAGGCTCTTTTCATGGCTCATCTCTTGATACCACAGAGCCTTGATTTTGTGCTGGGCTATGGGATGGTCCTGGAACACCAAGAGCAGTCCTTCCACTTGTGGAGTTTTTTCTGGTTTTCTTTCTTAGATGACTCCAGAAGTCCATCATTATATTCTTGAAATTCTCTCCCTCCCTCTGCGACAGATGGAGCTTATAAAAATGATAAAGGGGGAAACAGGCAGCATCAGTTCAGCTCTGGTTAGGAGAAAACATCTCTGGGTGTGTGGAATAGGGTTGGCAGGAGAGGGAAGGGGTGAAGAGAGTGGAAGGACAGGCACAGACAGAAGAAATGCTTCAATTTGATGATATGAAAAACTAAAGAAAATCCCTGGATGCAAAAAGCAACAGAAAGAAGTAGGGTTTTGTCCTTGAGTGTGACCCAGAACCATCCAACTTCACACCTAATGTTGGATTTTTGTTGGTGCAGCCTATTCAAAGGAATAATTGCCATGTGAGGCTCAAGGGAATGAATTAGGTCCTTGACTGACCTTGGATCAGTTATTGTGCTACTCACCAACAAAATATGCTGGTATGAAAATGAAAAAAGGCAAAAAACCCTCCAAAACAAAACAAAACCAAAAATTAGCTTTATTAGAAAGAATAAAAGAAACTTTCAAGTGAGTAAAATCATAGAATGATTGGGGTTGGAAGGGACCTTAAAGATCATCCAGTTCCAACTTCTTGCCATGGCAGGGACACCTTCTACTAGCCCAGGTTGCTCCAAGCCCCGTCCAACCTGGCCTTGGACACTTCCAGGAATGGGGCAGCCACAGCTTCTCTGGGCAACCTGTGCCAGGGCCTCCCCGCCCTCACAGGGAAGAATTCCTTCCCAATATCTGATCTAATTGTTCCCTCTGTCAGTTTGAAGCCATTCCCCCTTATCCTGTCCCTCCATCCCTTCCCTCTCCAGCTCTCTTGGAACCTCTTTAGGCACTGGAAGGGGCCCCAAGGTCTCTTGGGAGCCTTCTCTTCTCCAGGTGAACAACTCCAGCTTTCTCAGTCTTTTTTTCACAGGAGAGATGCCCCAGACCTCTCCTCTAATAATTTTTGTGGTCCCCCTCTGGACTCTGTCCACAGTTGGCATCCTGTGAACTCCAGAAACCAGAGCTCAATATGGAATATTTAAACATCACAGGTTTGGATGTTGGGAAGGAATTCCTCACCTGTGAGGGTGGGGAGGGCCTGGTACAGGTTGCCCAGAGAAGCTGTGGCTGCCCCATCCCTGGAAGTGTCCAAGACCAGGTTGGATGGGGCTTGGAGCAACCTGGGCTAATGGAAGGTGTCCCTGTCCATGGCAGCGGGATGGAATTCCATGATCTTGAAAGTCCTTTCCAACCTAAATCAGTCAATGATTCCCCTGGTTTTAAGGTGATTTTGAAGGAGAAGCCAAGAAACTTAAGAAGCAGATTCTGTCTTGTCTCCCTTTCCTCCTCATACCCTCTGGAGAGAAATAAAATTCTAACAGAAATGCCCATCCCAGCTGGACCTGGTCGTGGCTGCAGATCTGGATTAAATCAGAAGGCACTTTATGTATAATCCAACCTTGTCCAGCCTGGCTCAGCTGGGCAATAAGGTGGTTCATGTAACATCAAGGGGAGCCTACTTTGCACATGGAATTTGTGGGGAAAAGGAGCTCTGAAATCAACCAGTGGCCACAAGGCAACCAACTCACCTGTTATCACCCAGAATATTATTTGGAGCTGAATCTGAAATGAAAATCGAGTCTGGTTGTCAGTTTCTGAGTGTTATTCTGAATTTTATCCAATTTTCTGTGTATATTTTCTGTCCCATCTTCTCAGGAAAGTCATTCAGTGAGCAGAGTGAAAAGGCACTTAACCTGGAATCAAAATGTTTTGAAGACAGTTGATACCCATACTTAAAACATTCATTTTGAGTTCTGTAAATTGTAAAAAAAAAAAAAAAGAATCTGCCTGAGGGTGAGATTTTTATTCAAGGAAAGAAAAGAGTGGGAATCTGGCCATGGAGTTCTTCTCTGCATGTTTTTTTCTTGAGGGGGAAGGACAGTCAATGTGTAAATGCACTAATGAGATAAATAAGAACAGGAATTGTACAGGCTGTTCCAGGCTGGATAGAGACATTCTTGAGGGAAGCAAAATATGTGTCATGCTAATAATTTGTGTCTCAGTATGCAGCACACACTTCCAGCTGGCATCTTATATGGAGAGATAGGGAGTGTTTGTAAAGGAAAGTTGGTAAAGCAAATTATTATTATTATTATTATTATTATTATTATTATTATTTTAAATTATTATCCTAGTTATAATTATTACCATGTTATTATTATTATTTTTATTGCCATCTTAAATTTCTCATATCTCAGCATCAAAAACAGTAAAACAATGTTACCTCTGTTTCCAACCTGAACTTGAGATTTTTCCTCCCTAAAAAATCGTTGGATTATTTTTCTCAGCCACTTAACGTTCCATCCTTTTGTACCTATTTAAACTAGTGAGCTTTCCACAAAAAAACACCCATAAAACATAAAATATAAAACATAAAACATAATATGTAAAACATAAAATATAATATATAAAACATAAAATAAAAAATAAAAATATAAAATTATTATAAAAGATGAAACATGAAGTAAAAACATAAAACAAATATAAAATATAAAATAATGTAAAATATAAAATATAAAATATAAAATATAAAATATAAAATATAAAATATAAAATATAAAACTGGTTTTGGGTTTACATGAGGTGATAATATGTCATTGCCACTAGATCTTCACATAATATTTTGTCTTCAAAGTGAGGAATGAATATGAGCTCAGCTGGCACAAAAGAGTCCCTGAACTATGGTTTTCCTTGAAAACAATGTTCTGTGATGACTCCAGGGAATGAATTCTTACCATCCATAACCTTCTTGACTGGTAAATGCAGGAAAACACAATGACTTTAGTATTTTAAATGGAATTTGACAACGGAATCCACTGTTTTTCTCCACTGACTAGAACAGGATGTTTATGAAAATCTACAAGCAAAGCTCACCTGAGCTGTAAAATTCTATAAAGGGAAATTCGTCCTCTTTAAGGCTGAATCAGACTGCTGTGGAACATAAAAAATCCCAAACAAGCAAACAAAAATTACCCCAAACCCAAGATAAAACAGAAGGAAAGGCGGATCTGACTTTCATTTTAGGAACAAAGGGGTGGATTTGATTCATCTGCACTAACAGAGGTCCTGCTTGAGTGCAGGGTCAGTTTGAAGTGGTTCCTTCAAAAGACCTTTATGGATTGTGGGTTTCATATCTGAACTGGTTTTATGCAGCCCCAGGAAAGTGCAAAGCTGGAAAAGACTTCCTGAGCTCAAAACAGCCTCTCCCAACTTCTGCCTGACCTACTTCATGGTGCAGGTGATTAAATTCTCCCAACAATTCCTGTTCCTGCTCAAGAGAGGGTGTTTCTGGGATAATTATCTTTGGAGTTACTCCAGCCCTTTTCAGAAAGAGGTAGCTGATAGAAATGTGGATCAATTCCCGTGGTTATTTATCCCAATAATCCATGTTTGTACCATTATTTGAAGTCTGTTTATATCTAAGCTTGGCTTCCAGGCCCTGGATTTGGATCCAACTTTGGTAACAAATGAAAAATCCCCCACCCCAGTGAGCTGTTCCAGCACCCTCTGTTTCTCATGGGATCTGTTTTATTTAAGTCACAGAATCCCAGAATCATTTAAGTTGGAAAAGCCCTCTAAGACCATCAAGTCCAACCATTAGCCCAGCACTGACAAAGCCACCACTAAACATGTCCCCAAGTGCCACATCTACATGGCTTTTAAATCCCTCCAGGGATGGGGACTCCACCACTGCCCTGGGCAGCTGTGCCAGGGCTGGACAAACCTTTTAGGAAAGAAATTTTTCCTAATATCTAACCTAAACCTTTCCTGGCATAACTTGAGACTATTTCCTCTCATCAAGTTTTATCCTCTTATCGAGTTTTATCTTCTTATCCAGCATTAAATTACAGACAATTTTCCCACCTGCCAGCACTGCCTAAGAGTGAAAAGTTAGTGGGAAAACCTACTGGTTACATGTAGGGTTTAAATGTCATTGGAAGTATTTAGGAGGAGTTAGAGTGGCCTTCATAGAATCATGAAATCATGGAATGGTTTGGGTTGGAAAGGACCTTAAAGACCATGAAATTCAACCCCCCTGCCATGGGCAGGGACACCTTTCACTAGCTCAGGTTGCTCCAAGCCCCGTCCAACCTGGCCTTGGACACTTCCAGGGATGAGGTAACCACAGCTTTTCTGGAAAACATGATCCATGGCCTCCCCACCCTCCCAGGGAAGAATTCCTTCCCAATATCAATCTAACCCTGCCCTCTGGCTTTGGGAAACCATGCCCCCTTGTCCTGTCACTCCTTGTAAATAGTCCCTCTCCATCTTTCCTGTAGCTCCTTCAGGCCCTGGAAGGCCACAACCAGGTCACTCCAGAGCCTTCTCTTCTCCAGGCTGAACAATCCCAATTTTCCCAGCCTTTCCTCCTCCATCCCTCTGATCAACTTGGTGGTAGTTCATGCATCCCGTTTGTGGGGGGGTAATGCAGGTGAGTCAAACAGGATGTCAATCCCAAGCTGTATCATTCCCATGATAAATGGGATGTGAAGGAGGCTCTCCTGGATGCTCCACACCCCAAGCACTGACGCTTCCCGAACTTGGCTTTTTCTTTGGATTATGTGCTCACTGCCAGCTCTGGGCATCCCAGGTGTGCTCAGCTCTCCCCCAGAGCTGCTCTGCTCTGTAATAGCCCTGCCACCCCTCATTAGCACCTTCCCAAAGGTAATCCAAGCAGACACAGCCATCCCAACACGGGTCATTTTCATGAAACAGCAGAATTCATTAGGAATGAGCACTGGAGAAACCCACAGGAGGCAGAAGATAGAGAAGTAAATGAGGAGAGACTTCAGAGCAAACCTCGTGCATCTGTAATAGGATTTCCTGCCAAAGGGAATGACAGCTTTGATGGGATGGTGGTTTTTTTTCCCCGCTGGAACAGTAAGTTCCAGGCTCTGAGCACAAGCAAAGCACCTTCCACAGACTCTGACAGGAAGATGAAAGCCAATTGTTAATCAATTGTGGGCTAGCAAAGAGGTTCTGCTGAGAGGCAGATGAGACGACTCCACACTCTGACTTTCCTCTGGACTTTCCAGCCTGAAAGTATAGTTTTTAAAAGGATAGAAAGGAGCAGGGGTTGATTCTTTCCCTACATTTTGGTCTTGTGAGACCCCACAGGGAGTACTGGCTCCAGCTCTGGGGTCACCATCATGACAAGGGTATGGACCTGTTGGAGCAAGTCCAGAGCAGGACATGAAGATGCTCCAAGGGCTGGAGCTTCTCTGTCCTGGAGATATGCTGGGAGAGCTGGGGATGTTCAGCCTGGAGAAGAGAAGGCTCCAGAGAGACCTTAGAGCCCCTTCCAGCATCTAAAGGGGCTCCAAGAGAGCTGGAGAGGGACTTTGGAGAAGGAATGATAGGACAATCCTTCCTTAAGCTGAAGAAGGGTGGATTTAGATGAGATATTAGGAAGGAATGGTTTCCTGGGAGGTTGGTGAGGCACTGGCACAGGTCGCCCAGAGAAGCTGTGGCTGCCCCATCGCTGGAAGTGTCCAAGGCCAGGTTGGATGGGGCTTGGAGCAACCTGGCCTAATGGGAGGTGTCCCTGTCCATGACAGGGGGTTGGAATTAGACGATTTTTAAACTCCCTTCCAACCCAAACCTTTCCATCATTCTATGACAGAGAGTCCAAAGATTTTGTGAAGGAAGTTCTTCTCTTTCCAGTCCTAGTGCAAATTGCCTCTAATTCTATTAAGAAGTGATAAAGAGGAAATTCTGTATGTATATAATCAGAGATCCTTTGGATAATTCTGTATTCTTTAAACTTACACACTGAAAAGTTTCAAGGAATCCTCTGGATGGACAAGGATCCAAAACTAACCAGGCTAATGAGACCAATAAAGACATGCAACCCAATAAAGACATGCAAAATTTGGAAGCTCTTCATCTATAATTCAGTGGGGTCACATCATCCCACTGGATCCTTGGACAAAGACTTGTCCCCAGGTGAGATTTCCTGGCACCACTTCAGATACTTTGCTGTGTAACTGAGCTCTGGGTTGCAGTGATGTTGGACCTGGAGGGTTTGGAGCCTTTCTTTAGGATGAGGCTGGGACTGTGGGTTTGTTCTGAGTGCCTGGGGAGATGGTAAAGTGTCTGTGTGGCCCGAAAGGGGACCCATTTACAAAGCAGCTCTGAAAAGGCAGGAACAACCCAAACAAATAAGGTTCCTACTTCTCATTAAAACGAGCCACTTGAATGCAAGAAAATCTCAATCCTCCCAGCAAGGCAAGGGGACTTTCCAGGTGTTAACAGCACTTACTGCCCACACCAAACTCTTGCTTAAAGCTCCAGCAGGTATTTTGCAACTCTCTGTCCCACCCATCCTGCCCAAGTCCAGGATTTTGCTTGATATTCCTAATTTTCCCATAGGGAAGCCAATGCTCAGAGCTGTTTCTCTGCCTTTGCTTTCAAGGACAGTATACCTGAATTCCTGATCTCCAAGGCATTATCCTGCCTCCAACTGCATTGTTTGATCCACCACCACGTCAGGATATTGCAGATTTTAGATATCTGAGGTTTTGGGACACCCACCCTTGCACTGTTTGCTTTTTTTAGTGATAAATGGACTCCAGGAAATGATAATTTCTTTCTTCAGGGGTGGATAGACCTAAAATCTCCTTGTGAGTCTGCATCAAGAGGAACAGGGCATCATTTTTTCATGTTTGCAGATTGCTTTGAGTTGTCTGAATGCAAAATAACTCTTGGGAAGAGGAAAGGCAGCCTTGGATGAGTTTAACTGCTTGGAAAGAGGGAGAAAAACAGTCATCTGTCACTTATTCCCTGTGTGGTCCAACAAATGCTGTCACCCCAAAGTTCAGCACCTGTGAAAGGAGAAGAATATGTGATTCAGCCCTAATACACGTAAAGAAGTGTATTGTAGGACTCTACTCCCCTTAATGGGGGGAAAACAGGCATTTTAAAACATGATTCATCTCTATTTAGCTGGTTACTTGAGGATGAGAGGAATTACCCTCTGGAAGTGCCTGTTGATTGCAGAGGGAGTTGGGGGTGGCTGTCACAGATGGCTCCATTTGTCTGAGGAATGTCTCCCAAAGTGCCTCATTCCCTGTGTGTGCAGAGCTCAGCACAACAGGGCCCCACTCAGAGCTAAATGTCCCTGGAATATCTGCAATAACAAAGACCTGGGTGTTAAATTGTGTGTTTGGCTTCTCTGGCTGGTGAACTGATCATCTCAGTCCTGTGGCTGCTCCAGTTGGCATTCCCACTGTCTGTCACCAAAGCAGAAAGCCTGGGAGAACATCCAAAGTGACCTGCACAGCAAATCATAGAATATCCTGAGCTGAAGGGAAGCACAAGGACCATCGAGTCCAACTCCTGGCCCTGCACAGGACAACTCCAAGAATCCCACCCTGTCCCTGAGAGTGTTTTCCAAATGCTCCTTGAGCTCTGGCAGCCTTGGGGCTGTGCCCACCACCCTGGAGAGCCTGGTCAGTGCCCAACCACCCTCTGGGGGAACAACCTCCTCCTAATATCCAACCCAAACCTCCCCTGGCACAGCTTCACGTCATTCCCTCTTCTTCAGAGAGAAGGGATCAGCGCTTGCCCCTCTTTTTCCCCTCCTGAGGAAGATAGAGCCCTGGGAAGGTCTCCCCTCACTCTCCTCTTCCTCAGCTGAACAAATCAAGTGACCTCAGCAACTCCTCCTGTGCCTTCCCTTCTAAACCCTTCCCCACCTCCATGGTCCTCCTTTGGACACTCTCTAATACCTTCATATTCCTTAAATTTATGTGTGGATATGGTTTAGAGGCATCACTGAGTGAGTTCATTAGAGCTTTGCAAGACTTCTCCAGGGCATGGGGCACCATCAAACTCTCTCTCCAAAGGTTTTAGTCCACAGCAGACGTCAGCAGGCAACACATTTCTGGATATAAGGATCTTATTGATGGATAACAAATAGGACTCACTACTCACTGCTGCCAAGGAGCCAAGTTCATTAGAAGTGGGTGACTTCTTTTCCCCTTGATTTTTATGGCTAAAGAACTTTTTCATGGCTCTACCTTAAGTCTTTGTGGTGACTCAGTGGGGTGGATCTGTCTGTGGGGTCTCCTCTGCAGGACACCAGTGTGAAAAGCAGCCCTGGGCAAGCACTTGTGCCTTGGTTGTACCGAAAACAGGCATTGCCAGGTCCCACCATGTGAACACAACTATTCCTTCCCAGGAGGTGAAGAAATGGACATTTCTTGTTGGCTTGTATTGTAGAATCATAGAATGTTTTCAGTTGGAAGGGACTGTCAAGATCATCTTGTTCCAGTTCACACCTTCCACTATCCCAGGTTGCTCCAAGCCCTGTCCAGCCTGGCCTTGGACACTTCTAGGGATGGGGCAGCCACAGCTTCCCTGGGCAAACTGTGCCAGGGCCTCTCCACCCTCACAAGGAAGAATTTTGCCCTGATATCTGCTCTAAACCTGCCTTCCTTCAGCTTAAATCCACTACCCCTTCCTTCCCATGTGGGATTGCTCTTGGAGCAACCTGGGATAGTGGAAGGTGTCCCTGCCCATGGCAGGGGAATTGGAATTAGGAAGGTCCCTTCCAACTCAAATCATCCTGTGATTCTCTGAGCAATGGCTGTCTTGGAGGGCTGTCAGGTCATGACTTTTCCCACCCCACGTCTGCCCTTGTTGCATCTTCCTTTGCTCTTCCAGCTCTTCCCTCCTTTGCACTTGCTCTTCCTCTGCTCCTCCTGGTGGCACTGATGAAAAGCAGGATTGAACTGTGTGTTTTGCCCTCAGCTTTTCCTGTTAACAGCACCAAACTACCGAGTTTCAGTTCAGCCCTGAAGTCCAGACTTGTCTTTCTTTTCTGGTTCAAGTCTCCAGCTTTAACCTGATGCAGGGTTGAAGCCTCTTGGCTGTGCTTGACAGCAGGAGGTTTATTCTCTCTAGCTTAAAAATCACATAGAACAAAGACTTGAGCTTGGGACAAGCTTTCCTGAGCAGGAACTGAGCCCAAACCCCTCTCTTTTGCTTTGAAAGCCCTCCTTGAACAACATTTTATTTCCTGTTTATTTACAAGCCACTGTGCTGTTTAACTGCAGCTCTGCCAGTTCCTCTCTACTGTGCTCTGGGATTCACTTCATGACACGGAGCAAACCATTCCTTTCCTCCATTATTCCCTGAGCCAAGTTATTTCCCTTTAGCTCTCCCGGAGATCAGCCCCAGGCACTGGGGCTGGAGGATGTGTGGTCTGAATTTAGGGAATGAGTCTCTCTGAGGCTTTTTATCTCTGCTCCCAACACTCTGCTCCTGAATCTGCATTTGCTCAGTGACTGCTCAGGAACTATAAAGAAACACAGCAGTGCCAGTTCAGCAGCTGCTGCCGAGACATTCCAGCCTTCATTTATAATTACACCCAGAGATGGGGTGTGAAAGAACAATCCTCACTTTTATTAAGACTCTTCTGATTTTTCAGGCATAAAGAGGGAATTCACTTATCACCAGCAATGGTATTTCAGGCTTTATATTGCTCCCCTTTCAAAATCAATGTTTGTTGTTGCATCCTAAACATCACAGCAATAATATCTCAAAATATAAAGAGAGCCTGCAGTGAAATGGAGTGCTAAGCATTGACTGGGCTCAGTCAGTCATCAATAAGTCTGTTATCTCCCTACACCCACAAATGATAAGATCTGAAAACACATGGAAGCAGTACTGACTCTATCTTTGAGTTGTTAAGGCTGGAGTTACAGACATTGGCAAAAAAAGCCCAGAACACTATTAAAACTATGAAATGACTAAAAAACCCCAAAAAACAAAAAACAAACCAAACCCCAAAATACGTCCATTAACATTAAGCCATTAAGTCATAGAATCATAGACTCAACCAGGTTGGAAAAGACCTCTGAGATCATCAAGTCCAACCCTGGATCCAACCCTGCCGTGGTTCCCAGCCCATGGCACTGATGCCACATCCAGTCTCACCTTAAACACCTCCAGGGATGGGGACTCCACCCCCTCCCTGGGCAGCCCATTCCAACGTCTGATCCCTCTCTCTGCAAAGAATTTCTTCCCAATGTCTAACTTAAACCTCCCCTGGTACAGCTTAAGACTGAGCTCTCTTGTCCTACTGCTGGCTCCTGGGAAAAGAGTCCGACTCCCCCTGGCTTCCCCCTCCTGTCAGGGAGTTGCAGAGAGTGAGGAGGTCTCCCCTGAGCCTCCTCCTCTCCACGCTGAGTCCCCCCAGCTCCCTCAGCCTCTCCTCATGGGAATTGTGCTCCAGACCCTTCCCCAGCCTCATTGCTCTTCTCTGGACCTTCTCCAGCCCCTCCATGTCCTTCCTGAACTGAGGGCCCAGAACTAGACACAGCACTCGAGGTGAGGCCTCACCAGCGCTGAGTCCAGGGGAGAATCCCTTCCCTGCTCCTGCTGCCACACTCTTCCTGATCCAGGCCAGGATCCATTGGCCTTCTTGGCCACCTGGGCACACTCCGGCTCCTGTTCAGCTTCCTGTCCATCCAAACTCCCAGGTCCCTTCCTGCCTGGCTGCTCTCCAGCCTCTCTGTCCCAGCCTGGAGCTGCTGAGGGTTGTTGTGGCCAAAGTGCAGGACCCGGCACTTGGCCTTGTTGAACCTCATCCTGTTGGAATCAGCCCAACTCTACAGCCTGTCCAGGTCCCTCCTGCCTCCCAGCAGATCAACAAAGCAAGGCCTGTTAAAATGTTCTCCATCAAATTGTTCTCCATCCCTCACCGTGGGAGATAACAGGCTAAGGAAGGACATGGATGATGCCACAGCAGCTGTCTTGGGTGTCACAGTGTCACAGTTATCTGAACAGTTATCCAGCTAGGAATTAGTTTTGGTTCCAAGGGCGGGATGGTAGACCTTGCCTTTCTGGACTAAGATTTGAAGAGTTTCACCTCTACTCTGTCATTTTATCCTCAACCAAATCACTTGTACTCCAGCTTGTTTTGTTTATTTGTTTTCTATGAGAAAAGGATCATAAACTTCCCCCTCTTTCTTAAGATCAAGGGCTTGGAGTAACCTGGTCTATGGAAGATGTCCCTTGCCATGGCAGGGAGGTTGGAATGTTGGAATGAGAGGATCCTGAAGGTCCCTTCCAACCCAAACCATTTTATGATGTCATGATAAGTTAAAAAACCAGCAAGACCATGCTCATGGCTGTTTTTGGCATACCCTGTCAGCTCTCCCCTGCTCTCCTGCTCAAATGATTGGTTATTGCCTCTGGAATCAGAACCAGGAGAATTTTGGACTCCCAAAACCTCCTCTGTTTTCTGAAACTGGAATGATGAAGAGCTGACTTTCGATTCAGATAAAAATGAATGTGTGAGAAGCATTTTGGCTTCAATAAACCAACGTCTTTCAGTGAAGTACAGGTTTAAAAGTTGGAAAAGCTGATCAGGAGAGCACTGGAAAAATGGAAATTCTCTTCTCATCAAGAGAAGGGTGAGGACTGGACTCAAATAGTTTTCTCTGGGGTTTCTGCCTGTGCTGACTGTAGGGATCCTACAGCAAGTGGTCTGAGTATGGCCTTAAATATAAATTGCATTGAATTCTGTCAGAGACCATGAGATCAGCATATGTGGGCAGTAAAGCTGTGTGTCCAGGAGCAGAATTCTCAGCATGAGTAGAAGAGCCAAGGTCAGATCCATTTTGGCTGGCTACCTTAGCTCCGTTTCCATTTCAGGTTTGATTATGGACATTGGTGTGATACCACTCCTCTGTGAGGGATTTATACCCCTCTGACTGAGCCAAAGCTTGGTAACAGGGAAAAACTGGGAATGACTCACCATAACAAGTGGATGACTGAGGTAATTTCATGCCTGGTTTAACTGCAGGTCATGAGGTGCCTCATGGCTTTGCTTTGCCATATAACAGCCCAAATCTGACTGTTCTCTGAGTCAGACCCAGGTCTGTAGTAAAATAAAACAGCTTAAACCATGTGCAAGGTGTTCCAGGGAGGTGAACCACAGGAAACCAGCTGTGCCAGCCCAGCTGGCACCTGGAAGCTCAGTAATGCTTTGGATGACACAGCCCTACTATGGATTTGAATGACTGACAGGCAAAGGGTGCCCTGTATTACCCCAGAGCACTTCTCAGAATTCCAGAATCCCAAAATCAACTGGGTTGGAAAAGACCCCTGAGATCATCAAGTCCAACCTGTGACCCAACCCCACCTTGGCACCCAGCCCATGGCACCGAGTGCCACGTCCAGGCTCTGCTGCAACACCTCCAGGGACTGAAACTCCAGCCTCACCCTGGGCAGCCCATTCCAAGGTCTGATCACTCTCTCTGCAAAGAATTTCTTCGTAATGTCCCCAGCTCAGGGCTGTGCCCTCTTGCCCTGTTGCTGGTTCCTGGGAAAAGAGCCCGATCCCACCCGGCTCCCCCCTCCTATCAGAGAGTTGCAGAGAGTGAGGAGGTCTCCCCTGAGCCTCCTCCTCTCCAGGCTGAGCCCCCCCAGCTCCCTCAGCCTCTCCTCACAGCACTTGTGCTCCAGTCCCTTTCCCAGCCTCATTGCTCTTCTCTGCACCTGCTCCAGCCCATCCATGTCCTTCCTGAACTGAGGGTCCAGAGCTGGACACAGCACTCGAGGTGAGGCCTCACCAGTGCTGAGTCCAGGGGAGAATCCCTTCCCTGCTCCTGCTGCCACACTCTTCCTGATCCAGGCCAGGATCCATTGGCTTTTTTTGGCCCCCTGGGTATCCCTGGGCTCGTGTCCCGCTGCTGTCAATCCTCGCCCCCAGATCCCTCTCTCTCCAGCCCCTCTGTCCCAGCCTGGAGCTGCCGGGGGTTGTTGTGACCAAAGTGCAGGACCCGGCACTTGACCTTGTTGAACCTCATCCCGTTGGAATCAGCCCATGGATCCAGCCTGTCCAGGTCCCTCTGCAGAGCCCTCCTGCCTTCCAGCAAATCAACACTCACCCCCAGCTTGGTGTCATCTGCAAATTTGCTGATGGTTCACTCAATCCCCTCATCCAGATCATCAGTAAAGACATTAAACAGGACTGGGCCCAGCACTGATCCCTGGGGACACCACTGGTGACTGGATCCCAACTGGATGCAGCTCCATTCCCCACCACTTTCTGGGCCTGGCCATCAGCCAGTTTTTAACTCAGCACAGAGTGCCCCTGTGGATCCTTTTTCACTGAATTTCACCTTTGAGGATGTATTTCAGGTATCATTATGTCAACCTGGCCCAGAACGATTTAATTTTGCCTTTCCTAGTAAACAAGCAAGACTTTCACACGACTCTCTCTGCCATCGCTTTGATGTTTCACAACCACCCTTGATATTCTTTTGCTTCTAAAGATCTGACCTATATTCCATTTAATGTTTCACACAGATTTACCCAGCTTCATGCTGCCACCATCAGATGGACGTGTCCTTGGTCCCACCAAGCCCTCCAGCTTTGCTTCACTGTGTGTGGCAGAGCAGTTGAGAGAATGTTCTTGGCCACAAGTAGGACACAGACAAATGGTAAGATGACAAGAGGAAATGGCCTCAGACTGCACCAGTGGAGGTTCAGGTTGGACATCAGGAGGAATTTACTCATGGAAAGGCTTGTCAAGCATTGGAATGGGCTGCCCAAGGGAAGTGGTGGAGTCTCCATTCCTGAAGGCATTTAAGAAAAGACTGGACAGGTCAGAGATGCAATCGGGAACTCAGGACAAGGAGAAATGGCTTTAAGCTGAAGCAAGGTAGATTTAAATTGGATATTGGGAAGAAATTCTTCCCTGGGAGGATGGGGAGGCCCTGGCACAGGTTGCCCAGAGAAGTTGTGTCTTCCCCATCCCTGAAAGTGTCCAAGGCCAGGTTGGACGGGGCCTGGAGCAACCTGGGCTAGGGGAAGGTGTCCCTACCCATTGCAGGGAATGAGATAGTCTTCAAGGTCCTTTCCAACCCAAACCATTCTATGATTCTCTGGGCAATGGGTGTCTTGCAGGGCTGTCAGGTCATGACTTTTCCCACCCCACGTCTGCCCTTGTTGCATCTTCCTTTGCCCTCCCAGCTCTTCCCTCCTTTGCCTGGGATTGCACTTGCTCTTTCTCTGCTCCTCCTGGTGGCACTGATGAAAAGCAGGATTGAACTGTGTGTTTTACCCTCAACTTTTCCTGTTAACAGCATAAAACCAACAAGTTTCAGTTCAGCACTGAAGTCCAGACTTTTCTTTCTTTTCTGGTTCAAGTCTCCAGCTTTAACCTGATGCAGAGTTGAAGCTTTACAGCAGAAGATTCTTTCTTTGTGGCTGAAAAATCACATAGAACAAAGACCTGAGCTTGGAACGAGCTTTCTTGAGCATGAAAACTCTTGGAGACTGGATAAAATGATAATTTCCCTCTCTGTGGACTTCCAAGCATTTTGGGAAGGTCGAAGTATCCTTTTCTCTCCTTCCTCCTTTGAAGTGATAACCTTATTTATCCTCATGTAACTTGAGAGGAAATTGAGGCACTGATTCATTAAAAAAACAAGATAAAACCAGATATTTATATAAAGAACCAAGTAGGCAGAATTTTGACATTTATATGCAAGAATCTTTTTTAAAAAAGGCTTGTTTGACTTGTCTGTTAGCTTGAAATGTCTTGGTCCTTACATTCTGGTGTCTACAGCTCATTATTCACCTAATCCTGAGCTAATGAGAAGTGAAAGCACCAACCACAGTAGATGAGACCCAGATGAAATGGTCTTGCCGTGCCAATAAATCTGTGCTTCATGAGGCATTTGAACTTCCAAGGGATGGCACAGAGGAACAGCTGTGACTGCACAGTCAGCTGTCATGTGACCAGCTCATAAAAGACCGAAAAGACCTTTGTTGTCACACATATTGAACTTTCTGGTGGGGAAAAAAAAAAAAAGAAAGCTCATTTCTAGAGGAAGGGAGTTCAAAACAACAAACTTTAGTCTCAAACTCGATTTTTTTTTTTATTTATCTTGGTTGCAAGAGACAAAATTCAAAGAAAATGTCACTTGTGAATGAAAGGAAAAAGAAAAGGTTGCCTTTTCCTCTTGTGGCATTAAAATATCATAACCTAACTCAGTTTAATAGACACAGCAACCAAAATATCTCTGTTAAATTACTAATGAAATGACTAATTAAAAAGGGGGGTTTCAGACAAGCTGGAGACAGGAGGTCACCTGTCTGGGGACAGATAATCTCAATGTCCTGATGCCAAGCAAGAAATCTTGGGAGAGGTGTCTGCCTCACTACCCTGGGATTTGTTGGGGTGTCTGACCCACACCAGTCTGTTGGCAGCTCTTTCCTTTCCTTTTTCCATGTATTTTCATGACCACTGCATTGTCACTTCCATGGAGAAGAGGATGGTCCATGGATGATCATTAACTGCAGGAATTAATTGTTGTGCTGGAAAGCAGGAGGCAGGAGGGCTCAGGAGGTGGGTCTTAAACCAAATGTAAGTGGTGAACATGGGATCAAGGGTTTCAGGGGGGATGAAAAGGTCAGTCCATGTCCTGAGATCCTCAAACACCATCCTGAGAGGCTCAACATTGCTCAGCAATGAGTATTGGCAGACCAGATACCAACTGGATCCTGGGAAGAAGCACAACCAGCAGGTTGAGGGAGGTGATTCTGCCTCTCTACTCTGCTCTTGTGAGAACCCACCTAGAGAAATGTCCAGCTCAGGGGTCCTCAACACAAGAAAGATGTGGAAGTGTTGGAAGAAGTCCAGAGGAGGCCATGGAGATGCTGCAAGGGCTGGAGCCCCTCTGCTCTGGAGCCAGACTGGGAGAGCTGGGGGGGTTCACCTGGAGAAGAGAAGGCTCCAGGGAGACCTTGGAGCCCCTTCCAGTGCCTAAAGGGGCTCCAAGAGAGCTGGAGAGGGTCTTGGGACAAGGGATGGAGTGACAGGAGAAGGGGGAATGGCTTCAAACTGGCACGGGGCAGGGTTAGATGGGATATTCAGAAGAAATTCTATCCTATAAGAATGGTGAGGCCCTAGCACAGGTTGTCCAGAGGGGTTGGGGACTCCCCATCCCTGGAAGTGTTCAAGGTCAGGATGGATGGGGCTGTGAGCAACCTGGGATACTGAAAGGTGTCCCTGCCCACGGCAGGGGGTTGGAATGAGATGATTTTAAGGTCCCTTCCAACCCAAACCATTGCATGATTCTATGAAAATATTTTGCAACTCCCACCAGCATTTCTTAGTGCTTTAAAGTATAAATTTAAGAAATGGTTAAAATTGTTAGTCTTAAAGATAGAGGTGTACTAATAAAAACATCCAAACAAAAAACCCCAAAGGAAATATTACAATAAGGGGAAGTCTCCCAAAACAGGGCTATAGGAAGGAGCATTTCTTGAATGAGTAACAGGGATTAATCCTATAGTTTCTCTGCCCATTTTCAGCCCCTAATTTTATCATTGTCTTGGGCTGGCTTGAAAAAACAAATCTCTCAGCAAGTTATATTGCCATGAACGTGTCTGTCACCCAACTGCCACCCAACTGCCATCCCTGTGATATCCAAAGGGTGCCCAAGGGATGGGACACAAACCTTGCGAGATGTGGTGAGATGTCATGAGCAGTAACTGGAGCAAGGGACGTGTGGACATGAGGGGAAACACCTTGCAGGTCACTGCATAGGTGGGGATGGAGTTGAGCTTCCCTTTAATGGAGAATTTCAGGAAAAGTTTGTGCTAAAATCTCTCACGCTGGATTGGAAAGCACTGAAGTGCAAGGTTGACCCTTCGGTTTTTGTTTGCCTTTAAAGTAAAAAACAAGCTTTGCAGTGAAATCAGGAGTTGGCCTGTAAGACATTGATGATTTACTCATTAGTCTGTAATTTACACTTAATTTGCTGTGGCTGAAGCCCCTTCTCTGGGTTCTTCCTTGCCTTATTTCTGTGGCAAGTTGAAATGATAAAGAAGAAAAATAACCTGTATTTACAAATGACTCACAGGGCAGTTATGAGCATTAACCACATGTAAAAAACTAGGGAAAGTTGGGTTGTATGGGATGAACCTGCAGGAAAAGTGGGAAACTACAGAATCTTTGAAAAGGTTGGTATTTGCACTGTGTGTGCATGTGTTTATTCTATATATATGTGTGCCCGTGTGTATAAAATGTGTGTGCATATAGGTATATATTGGAACCAATAAGCTAAAGTCTAAACTTCTTCCCATTTCTGAAAGTAAAAATCAGCTGATTTACAAATATCTGGTCTAGGATGAGTCTGAGTTCTCAGATTTGGGTTTTCTGGTTGCCGTGTCACGCAAAAGATAAACTGTGAATGTTCACACCTAAGTTTCAGCTCCAGTCAAATCCTAAAGGATGGAATATTAAATTCCTGGGTTGCAAATGCACTTATTAGTGGGACTGACAAGTTTGCAAAGCTTTGTGAAAAAGGTGGATGTGATGCTTTTTCATTGGATCAGGAGAGAGCATTGTAATGAAAGCAAAGTTCTTATACAAGCTGGGAGCTTGTTGGGAATGTCACAAACTCTCACTCAGGAAAGATGGATTCAACACGGAATCCATGAAGGAAAAGCAAGGACTTCCAGAAGTAAGAAGAGATTCTTTAAATAGAAAAGACTAGAAGAGTTTGGCTTGAGCTGGAAGCTGAGTAGGAGTTGTGCCTGGTCTCCAGACTCTGCCTCTAGACAGGCAGCAGGAAGGAGGAACTATTATTTCAGCTGCAGGATAAAGCTGGCACTGGGACAAAGAGCTAAAAACTCATCTCAGATGAATGTTGGTTGGAAAGGCAAAACATTTCTAAGCATTAAAGCCAAAGGAGGGTTTGAAACAGCCTCCCAAAACAGCCAACAGGGTTGGGGTGAGGTGAGATTCATGCTGGGGCAGGACTATGAAGAAGTCACGGAGTTGAAGGTTCAGGAGACTCTGTCTGGTGATTCATCAGTCTGAGAAAACACCTTGGCAAGTAAAGCTAAAAGAGGAGACTTTCAGGTTAGATATTAGGAAGAAATTCTTCCCTGGGAGGGTGGGGAGGGCCTGGCACAGGTTGCCCAGAGAAGCTGTGGCTGCCCCATCCCTGGAAGTGTCAAGGCCAGGTTGGACGGGGCTTGGAGTAACCTGGGCTAGTGGGAGGTGTCCCTGCCCATGGCAGAGGGTTGGAACTAAGTGATCTTTAAGGTCTCTTCCAACCCAAACCATTCTGTGATTCCATGTTTCTATGACTCTATGGTTCTATGGTTCTATGATTCTTGTTCTGTCCTTCTCACACGTTTTCCCATCCTGCCCCCATGTACTTCCACCAGATCTACACAACTGGAAATTCAGGTATCAGGAAAAAATTCTTCCCTGTGAGGGTGGTGGGGCCCTGGCACAGATTGCCCAGAGAAGCTGTGGCTGCCCCATCCCTGGCAGTGTCCAAGGCCAGGTTGGACAGGGCTTGGAGCAACCTGGTCCAGTGGAAGGTGTCCCTGCCCATGGCAGGGGGTTGGAACTGCATGATCTTGAAGGTCCCTTTCAATCCAAACCATTCTATGATCTAAGTCAAATCACTCTCCAAATGCACTGGATGAACCTCGAGGATTTGGGAATTCTCTCTTGTATCATTCCTGCTTTCTGGTCTTGTTCCACAATGACATGAATCCTTCCCCAGAGCTGTCTCCATTTCAGTTCTAGGTGGGTACGTGTGTCAGGAATTTCCTTTGCAAAATGTCCTGGAGATGTAATAGTAGAGATTATTTCCCCACCCTCCCAGGCTGGAATTCCTTCCCAATATCCCATCTATCCCTACCCTCTGGCAGTGGGAAGCCATTCCTTGTGTCCTGTCACTCCATCTCTTGTCCCAAGTCCCTCTCCAGCTCTCTGGGAGCATCTTTAGGCACTGGAAGGGGCTCAAAGGCCTTCCTGGAGCCTTCTCTTCTTCAGGCTGAACACTCTCAGCTCTCCCAGCCTGGGTCCATGGGATTGGTTGGTTAAGACTGTGCAAAAGCTGGAAAAGTAAAATCTGGATGATCCAAAAATCAGGTGGAAGGAGCAAGAGTCACTCCCTGTGGGAAAAACCTGAGTAATTTGGTTGTCATTTTTTTTTCTGGGCAACAATTACATCCACTGCTTGCATTCAAAAACGTGTTTGTGGGGAGAAGAACATTTCCATTGCTGTATCCATTTGTTGTTTCCTGAGGGGAAAAAAAAAAAAAGGTTATGGATAGAGGTTTTCATAGCCCAAAGCTTTGCTTTCATCATCTTGACATAGGGAAGAGAGAGATGTTTGACCTGTTTTCCTTTTTAGGGTGTGTATCTGGGGGGATGGATGAACAACTCTTGGACTGTGGGATAGAATATCCACCATGATGAGGCCTTTTTTTTTCCAAACACTGCAGGAAGTTGTGGGATATTCCCTATTTGCAAACAAGAAATAACAACGTGATGAAACTCCCTAGAAAACATCTTTTCCATGACACTGACTAAGAGGGATCTTCCCTCAGCTATGACTCCAAGGAAAGTTGTGACTGCTGGAAGAAATAATGATTTTACAGGGATGGAAAATACCTTTTTTCCTCAAAGTTTTCATGCAAAAGGTTTGTATCTGTCAGAACTCTTTGAGTTTTAATTAAAAACCGGAAAGTCTGAGGACTGGATTAAAAATATTTTGGAAAAAGAGAATTTTCAAGTCTTAAAGGTGAGAAGTTTTTGTTTTTTTAGCAGCTCTATCCAAAAAACTACTTCGTTCTTTTAACATCTGAAGACATTCTGGGTGAAAAATGTGAGGAGTTACAGAAGGAAGGTTTTTTGATGGAAAACTAGGAATCCTATGTAAATAAGGATTGTGTTCACAGAATCACAGAATATGTCAGGCTGTAAGGAACCGAATAAAATTAATTCAGCTTTTCTCTCTCACATTTTTCTTTAAATTCTGAATCCTTTTGATATGGAGAAACCTCCAGAAGTATAAGCTGGATTTGCATGTTCTTTCTTCTGTTTATTTGCAGAAATGAAATCTGGGTGACAAGCATTAAAAGTGACAAATTAGTAAAGAAAACAACCCAATGTTCCTTCCACTCTCTATAAATAAATCCCGGGGATATGGAAAGGAAATCTGTGAAATCATTCACTGTAAATATAAGTTTAGGGCAGTGAACAGAAAGGAAAATTTAGATATAATCCAGCATATGCCCATTGACAGGTCTCCATGGGAAGATCTCCGCGTTAAGCAGAACCAGCTTTGATGGGAATTCACCACAAATGACACCCTAACATATGTTAAAATATAAATTAATGCAGCAGAAATAGAGACAGAAAATCTCTGTGACACCAGATTTTCCCAAATCCTCTTCTCTTCACTGATTAATATGTTAATTATGGAGTGAGAACACCACAGCAGTGAATAATGTTTCTATAATGTGCCAAATCATCACCTGCTCCATCCCTGGAACTGTCCAAAGCCAGATTGGACAGGGTTTGGAGCAACCTGGTCTAGTGGGAGGTGTCCCTACCCAAGGCAAAGGGTTGGAACAAGGTGATCCTTAAGGTCCCTTCCAACCCAACCATTCTGTGATTTTCCAGTGTACCAATTGCTAATTCCACCACATTTAGGGAAGACAGTTGGATTCAGAGGTCAGTGCCACTCCAGGACCACCGGGATGCACAAAACCCAAGGGCAGGGTCTTTGAGGAGCAACATTGGAACAACTGATGGTGCTGCCCAGGGAACTGCTCAGGAAACTGGGGTGGGGAATTCAGGAAAAAATTCTTATTGGAAAGGGTTGTTAAGCAATGGGATAGACTTCCCAGGGAGGTGGTGGAGTCCCCAGCCCTGGAGGTGTCCGAGGAAGGACTGGACGCGGCACTCAGTGCTCTGGGCTGGGTGACGAGGTGGGGATGGGGCACAGGTTGGATTTGATGACCTTGGAGGTCTTTTCCCACCTCAATGATTCTGGGATTCTGTGAGTTGGGTTCCTGATGGCCACATTAAAATTCCCCAGAGCCAACACCAAGAAAAACTCATGGATTTTATTGTGACAGAGCTACAGGAAAAGCAAGACCATGGGGAAAATGGCCACAGTATTTACTTTTCTCATAAAATATTTCAGTACCAACATCTTTTTCAGATGAAATATAAAACTTTGAGGGCTTTGGTAGAAGACTGAAAAATGTCAAGTGATAATTTGGGATTGGACTGAAGGGGAAGGAGGGGCTGTTTGCTTTGTTCTTAAAAAAAAAAAAAAGGCAAATCCCCTGAAAGGAGACATTTCTCATAGAAATATCACTGCTTTGAAACCAGTCAAAGGAGCTGCTTTTTGTGAGATAAATATTGAGATCAGCTTGAAACTGAGTTTGAACAGTGAGTCCAAGACCTGCTGAGCCACTGGAGGTTCAGTGACTCATGTGCCACCCAAGAGAAACCCCATAGTGGGCTGGTTGGGCTTTGAGCAACCTGGGATAGTGGAAGGTGTCCCTGCCCATGGCAGAGGGCTTGGAATGAGATGAATTTTAAGGTCCTTTTCAACCCAAACCAGCCTGTGATTATAAAAACAACCCACTGGAGGAGAGATGTGCAGCCTTTGCTCTCCAGGGCTGCAGCACAGTCTGCTCTTAGGGTTTTAAAAATATGTATTATGGTTTCATACCTGAAGCTTCCCCCTGCTCCTGGAAATGGGGAAAGGATTTCTCCTTCCCAGGGATTGCTCCCATGTCTTTATTTCCTTTGTCTCCAAATCTACTTACAGAGGAGGGAGAGCAAAATTATGGGCTTAACCTTGACCCCATAATGTCTGGCTGTCATCTTCAGTTAGTGGTTAATGCAGAGCCTTTGTTGTAAGAGAGTTTTAATTAACTTATTTAAACCCAGATATTTAAACCCAGCTCTCTGGAGACCCTGCTCTGTGTGCACTAAACAGGTCAGTTCTCAGCCTCCTCCTCAGAGCAGAAAACAGCCTGAATTGCCTCAAATCCTGGAATCAGTTTTGGGCCCCTCAGGACAAGAGAGACATTGAGGGACTGGAGGGTGTCCAGGGAAGGGAACAGAGCTGGGGAAGGATCTGGAGCACCAGGAGCAGCTGAGGAAGCTGGGGGGGCTCAGCCTGGAGAAAAGGAGGCTCTCTACCCTTCTTGCTCTCTACAACTCCCTGACAGGAGGGGGGAGCCAAGGGGGGGGGTCGGGCTCTGCTCCCAGGGAACAAGGGACAGGATGAGAGGAAACGGCCTCAAGTTGCACCGAGGAAGGTTGATATTGGAATTAAGAACAATTTCTTCACTGAAAGGGTTTTCCAGCCCTGGCCCAGCTGCCCAGGGCAGTGGTGGAGTCCCCATCCATGGAGGGATTTAAAAGTCATGTAGATTTGGCACTTGGGGACGTTGGTTAGTGGTGGCCTTGGCAGTCCTGGGTTAATTGTTGGACTCGATGATCCTGGAGGTCTTTTTCAACCTTAATGATTCTATAATTCCATATTTCCATGTGATGTTTATCTGTAGCACATGAGCCTTTGATTGAGTAGCTGCAGTTCAGCTATTTCTCATGTGACCAGTGTAGAGTTTCCCCAGTTTTGCTGACCTAGAACACACAAAAAATGGACATTACCCTCTCTTCTCTTTTCATCACAGAAAAGATTCATTTTCCAGACGGTTGCAATATCATTCCTGATTTTTTTCCATGCCCTGTAAGCTCTGAAAATGCAAAGGATATCCAGGAAAGCTGCCATAGTTCACTTGTGTGGGATGAAATGGTAGAGAAAAAGGTATTTAAAAATGAGAGCAGAAGTTGTGGGGGATGGGAGGTCTTGAAAGGACTGGAACTGATTCCTCTCCTGGCTCTTAACTGAGATCTGAAAAATCTCTGTGGGTTAATGAGGAGCAGTCACGTTGAAATGTCCCTTATGTACATGACAATCTAAGACACCACCTCTCTGGAGAAAAATATTAAGAGATATCAATGTCCAGTGTCTGAAAATCACAAAGGAAGAGACATTTTCATGGAGACTGAAGAGCAAGAAGGAGTTTTCTGGATGGTGAAAGTCTTAAAAATGTGTTGGATACCTAAACAGGCTACAAAGAGAGAAACTATGGAAGAAACAATTGGAAGAGAGGGTAAAAGAGAAAAATTAAGGAAGAAAAGAGAAAAATTAAGGAATAGAAAAATTAAGAAACAACTGGAAGAGAGTGTTTAATTCCCAGCTACTTCAAACCGTCATCCCAGCACCTGGTTGACCAGCAACAGCATCCTTTTCTCTAATTAATTTACTTTCAAAGATCAATTAATTGATGTTAGATCCCGGTTTGGTTGGCTTTGATCCTTTAATTGCCTCTCTTTATGTCATGAAAATGTAGCTTTGCTTTCTTCAGACATCTCCCTTCAAGACTCACATTTGGTACAGGATGTTTATATTATATATATGTTTTATTTATATTTAGCACAGGCTTAGTGGGATTGTAATGGGGAGGTGTCACTTAAAATACTCTGGGCTAATCAGAATCTGTGTTTTGGACCATGTCTTGAGTTTTTTGGGGGTTATTTTATCTGTTCCTTACATAAGAAAGGTCTAAAGACAGAGATCTCGGGATGGATGGCCCAGACTTGTCACTTTATGTCACCAAAGTCCACCAAAAATCCATATTCCTCTGAATGCTCAACTCACACTGTCAAAAAATCATCTGAATTGAGACAAGAAGGCAAATTTCCAAGCCTGTAACAAGTGTTATTTGTGTTAACTTCTCCTGCACCACTACTCAAATCCTCTCAAAAATCCTAAAAATAAACGTAGAGAACTCAGATGTGTCACAGGAGGAGTTGATAAAACAGGTATGTAAAAGCCTTTTTTGGAACAAAGGGAACAATCCAGAGGGCAGATCCATGGAGAATGGCCCGGGAAACGAGATAAGCTTGGAAGTTCCCAAAATCTTTTCCTCAGGAAGGCTCAGGAATTGATTGTTGTGGGAAGAACAACAACATTCCTACGTAAGTGGATCAGGATGGACCCAGGTGGAACTGCCCATTTCTTATGGCAAAACCTGGGATAACTGACCGCAGGAAGTAATGGAGTCATGGAATATCCTGAGTTGGAAGGACCCACAAGGATCATCAAGTCCAACTCCTGGCCCTGCACAGACACCCCAACAACCCCACCCTGTCCCTGAGAGCGTTGTCCAAATTCTCCTGGAGCTCTGGCAGGTTTGGGGCTGTGCCCATTCCCTGAGGAGACTGTTCAGTGCCCAACCACCCTCTGGAGGAACAACCTTTTCCTTTCTATCTCTGTGAATTTTATTATCAGAGTCCAGCTTTGATTTCCCTGGTGCTTTGATCACTCTCATCCTTCCAAAATAATTTTCCAAGCTGTGTCCCTGTGAAAGCTGAGAGATCTCATTCCCTCCTTCCCAATGAAGAGCTGATGGGGGTAGGAGGTCCTACTGACACATTGATTTTTCCTCACCAAAAATAGTGAATTTGCCTAATTTTTTTAACCTGTGGCTCATGGAATTGTCACCTCAGGCTTTTATATTTGTTCAGGGAGAGGAATCCAGCCCAAAGTCACCGTAAGAATTCACGGAGCATGTGAAACCAGACCAATCACAGGGGTAGAACTGAGCCTAAATGCTGCATATTTTTCATTCTCCCAGCCCAAAAAATCAATAATCCATATCTGAAAATATTAGGAGGGTTTTATTTCATCAACAAATGGCGGGTTCTTCTTGCAGATGCAATATTTTAGGTTAATTCATCCACCATCAGCAGGATTTCTACTCCCTGCTCTCTCTCACTCTCAAGAATTTTAACACTTCCTAGTGTCTGTATTTATAATTTTTATTTATCAGGGTTGACTGAATTCAAATCTCCCTAAAATTCTTTTGGGCAACTAGAAAAATGGTGAAGTTTCCAAACAACAATCATTTTGCATTTCTCGTTTTCTTAACATCTGGCAGCTGGGGAAGCAGCACTCCCTCCATATCTCCCTCAAAGATGTCAAGAACAATCTTTTTTATATTTTTGGGTTCTTTTTTTTTTCTATTAATAGAGACAAAAAAGAGTTCAGTAACCGTAATTTCTTGCCTGGTTTATTCCAAGGACCAATTTAACCTGAGTGTCTCAGTTTGTGTTCGCATCTATTCATATCCTTCTGTTCTGCTTTGAACTCTACCGGGAGAGATCTGTGGAAACATCCATTGCATCCTGGCAATTTCCCGCTCTGGGAATTCCTTGGAATGGTTCAGAATGGTGTAATATTCCTGAGCATGTTGCTCTAATCCCACAGAACCAGAGAGAGGCACCTGCCAGCAGGTGGGATTCCCTGTTTGCTGGAGTGTTTATTAGCTGGCACTTTTCCTAGACTGTCTATATTTAATTCAGGATGTTCTCCTTCAGTTCACTGGCGTGAAATAAAGTCCACAAAGCATCAGGACACAAAGAGAAATGTAGAACTTTGTTTTCTGCAAATAACCACCCTCATTTGTGCATTTTGGGGAGCACTGGGTGCTCTGAAAGCAACAAAACCCAGGTAGAGCTGGTAAACCAAGGTATCTTGGGGTGCAACAATTGTGGGTTTGCTGCTGTGGACCCAAAATTGTCACTCAGTGGTAACACCCAGCAGTGCCAATGACACACAAAGAAGAGGAAACACAACTGAGATCACTAAAAATAACACTCTCCTGTAAATGCCAGACTTATTGCCTTTGTAGGAAGGACAAAACAAGTCTCTGAAGGCACTATCCTTCTCAGGTGTCTGGGCAAAGCAACCAGTGGGATATTTTTGTTTGGTTTGATGTTTGTTTGGAGTAAAACCAAACTGGAACAGGAAAACTGCTGCTTGTTTTGACAGTGGCTTGATTAGAGAGAGGCACAAGGAATAGATCCTTCTTTGGGCAGATTAAATCCTGTTACTTGTGGGAAGTTGCCAGAATAAAATAGTTTGGCTTCAAAAAGAAGACTTCATGAAGGCCAGGTCCCACAGAACATTTTGGGGGAGGCACTGGAACAGGTTTCCCAGAGGAGTTGTGGGTGCCCCATCCCTGGAAGTGTCCAAGGCCAGGTTGGATGGAGCTCTGAGCAACCTGAGGTTGTGAAAGGGAGTGAAAGGTGTCCCTGCCCAGGGCAGGGGGTTGGAACTGGCTGATCTTGAAGGTCCCCTCCAACTTAAACTCTTCTATGATTCCAGGATCTTAATCTAGGGAAGGGCACACAACAGCAAATCCCAGTCTGTGATGGTCCATCCTGTTCCATTCTGGGATGTTTGGCCTCTGCCAACGGGAATTCAGCCAGGACAAACCCCACATGTGGTTTGGAGAACAGCACAGGCCAAGGACTATGTCCAGTAGATATTTTGGATACAGTAAACTTCTTTTGGGAGTTTGGGAATGCAGGTACAAGCTGAGCTGAGCAGTGTCCTGAGGGACTGGAAAGAATCCTGGCAGATACAACCTTGTGTTCAGAGGTACAGTTGTCTCCCCCTTTCCATGTGTTTGCCTTTACAATACACCAGTTTACAGGGAGAAGTCTCCTTTTCAGGAATGTAGGTGGAGGTTTATCTGATTTTTATGAGTTTTTCATATCATTATAACTCATTTCAATGGATTCCTAAATAAATCCTCTGGTTTTGGCACTTCCCAAGGCTGTAGAGTGTTTTTCAGTTCCCATAACCCTGACACAAGCTCTGACTCTTTGTTTCCAGGGTTTTCTGAGAAGGGGACACCAAGGATTCAGAGAAGGCTTCTCCAAGCCAGCAGCCAAGAGGCAGATTCCAAAACTGAGGAGTTGCATCTCCTTGACTCCCAGGTTGTTCTGCTCCATTGGTCTGGGATGGTTTGAAGTTCCCTGCTCAGCCAGATGCTGCTTTTTAAAGATTTCCATTTGGAGCTTAAAAATATTGGAATGTTGAAGTGAGGGCTGGGAAGCAAAATCAGTTCCCAAAAGTCAGCAAAAAAGTCATAGAGGGGAGGAAAGGGAAAGAGAGGAAGGGAGGAGGGAAGTGAGGAAGGAGGGATAGAATGAAAGAAGAGAGCAAGGAGGGAAGGAAGGAGGAAAGGAGGGAAGGAGGGAAGGAAGGAAAAAGGAAGAAAAAAGAAAGAAAGAGAAAGAAAGAAAGAGAAAGAAAGGAAGAAAGAAAGAAAGAGAAAGAAAGGAAGAAAGAAAAAGAAAGGAAGAGAGAGAAAGAAAGGAAGCAAGAAAGAGAAAGAAAGAGAAAGAAAGAAAGAGAAAAGAAGAAAGAAAGAAAGAAAGAAAAAATAGAAAGAAAAAGAAAGAAAAAAAGGAAGAAAGAAAGGAAGAGAAAGAAAGAAAGGCTGCCTCCATAATCCTGCAGGAACCAAAGCAATTACTCCAGGGAATCATTTTTTTTCTATTAGACCAAAGGGCAAATTTCACCTGCTGGTGTCTCCCAGGGGCTGGGGCATGAAAAAAATGAGCCTCTGCTACAACACAAGCGAAATTAAATAAAGAAAAAGCAAAGCTCACAAAAATCTACCAATTAAAGAGTCAACACAAATGTACTGAGCAATTCAAATGGAGATATTTATATAAATAAACTCACAAACACATAAATTTTTCTATAAGTAAACAGTGGAAGGTGTCCCTCAGGTTGGAACTGGATGATCTTTAAGGTCCCTTCCTACCCAAACCACTCTGTGATTCTACAAAGTTTTAGGCTCAGGCCAGTTTGGAGAGACCCTTCAGTGCCAGTGTGATGGGGCCTGGGTCAGAGAGAGCTTTGAAGTGGATTTTACCCAAAATTTGAATTAAAGTGAGCACAAGAATCCCACAGATCTGTCTTTGAATCTGTAAATATTTTCTTTTGGGAACTCCAGCTACATAAACATGTTGTTTCAAGAGAGGTCTTTGGGTGTGCTGGGGAAAAGGAGAAAAAAATATTTTAAAGCAAAGTTATTCTTTGATTATTGTCTTAGAAAACAGATCCATTTCTCCCATCATTAGTCCAGCACTTTCCAGGGTTTTCTGCCTTGCAACAAAACTGCATTTTGGGGTCTCTGAGGAAAAGCCTCTTCTCTTCTATATTTCATGAGGTTTGGTCACACATTTCTATGAGTTCCCCTGTTTTCTGACTTTCACACCTGACCAAGTGTCCCCTGTTTTATCTCTGTTTTCAACATGTAGCTGGAAGTGGAAGGTTCCCTTGTCAAAGAGCTCAGCATAAAATCAATCAAACAAACTGCTTTTCTTCCAACTTCTTTGCCCAAAACTTCCTAAGAACCATACGCACAATGAAGAAAAAAAAAGGAAGAGAGGAATTGCTTTTTCACAACAGGGACTCATAACCTTCTTTAACATAACAACCAGCAATTTTTTCAGAACAATTTTTGCAGTGGTTTTTTTTTTTTTTTTAGTGTTGCTACAGTGGCTTTGGGTTTTTAGACACTTAAAAATAAGTATCAGTTTTAACTATTTATGTCCTGGTTGATATCACACAGTTTTGGCTTATTCACTGTCAGGCAGGGTGGGGGGTTGTCTCTTTTCCCAATTGACGGGTTTTCTTGTAATTATTTCTCAAGTAAAATTTCATGGTTTTGCAGAAAAAAAGATTGTGGTTGACAACTTGTGGTTAAGAACTGGCTGATGGTCGAGCCCAGAGAGTAGTGGGGAACTGCATCCAGTTGGGATCCAGTCACCAGTGGTGTCCCCAGGGATCAGTGCTGAGTCCAGTCCTGTTTAATGTCTTTAACGATGATCTAAATGAGGGGACTGAGTCCATCATCAGCAAATTATTCTTAATGAAATTCCTGGAATTGCGTTTATCTGGGATGCAGTTGCCCGAAATGGATTGAATTAGGGCAAGTTGAAGGAAAAACCCACTGAAAATGGGCTGGGGTTAAGTTGCACTGAATTTTGGTGAATTTATTGGCACAAGGAGTTGCATTTCCACTGAAGCAAGGACAGGGAGGCAAGGAGTGCAAAATGAGGGCTGAAGGGAAGGCATCAGGGAAAGCAGGAAGCTGGAAGCATCAGTCCCACCTGGTGGATGAGGAGAAGGCTGTGGATGTGTCTATCTGGATTCCACCAAAGCCTTTGGCACCGTCTCCCATGGGATAGTCCTGGAAAAGCTGCAGCCCACGGCTTGGACAGGGGCACTCTGTGCTGGGTTAGGAACTGGCTGATGGCTGGGCGGGGAATGGAGCTGCATCCAGTTGGGATCCGGTTACTAGTGGTGTCCCCAGTGCTGGGCCCAGTTCTGTTTAATGTCTTTATTGATGATCTGGACGAGGGGATCGAGTGAACCATCAGCAAATTTGCAGATGACACCAAGCTGGAGGGGAGTGTTGATCTGCTGGAAGACAGGAGGGCTCTGCAGAGGGACCTGGACAGGCTGGAGAGTTGGGCTGATTCCAATGGGATGAGGTTCAACAAAGCCAAGTGCCAGGTCCTGCACTTTGGCCACAACAACCCCCGGCAGCTCCAGGCTGGGACATAGTGGCTGGAGAGCAGCCAGGCAGGAAGGGACCTGGGAGTGTGGATGGACAGGAAGCTGAACAGGAGCCAGAGTGTGCCCAGGTGGCCAAGAAGGCCAATGGATCCTGGTCTGGATCAGGAACAGTGTGGCAGCAGGAGCAGGGAAGGGATTCTCCCCTGGACTCAGCACTGGTGAGGCCTCACCTCGAGTGCTGTGTCCAGTTCTGGGCCCTCAGCTCAGGAAGGACATGGAGGGGCTGGAGCAGGTGCAGAGAAGAGCAACGAGGCTGGGGAAGGGTCTGGAGCACAAGTGTTGTGAGGAGAGGCTGAGGGAGCTGGGGGGCCTCACCTTCCCAACACTGGCCTGAGTTACCCTTCTCGTCCCTCTTGAAGATAGGAGGGATATTTGCCTCCCTCTGCTCCCAGGAACCTTCCTTGACCACCACAACCTTTCAAAGGTAAGTGAGTTGACCTTGCAATGACATCAGTAGCCACAGATTCATCCTGCCATGGCCCATGAGTTCTACATGTCTGGTTTGTCTTAGTGTTCCCCAACTTGATTCCTCCTCCACTAAGGATAAATATTCCTTGCTCTGGTCCAGGAATTTCTGAATGCTGATCTTATCAGTAAAGACTTAAGTGAAGAAGACCTTGAGTACCTGGGCCATTTCCATGTTCTTTGTCACGATAATTCCTACCCTGTTGAGCAGCAGGTCCTCATTTTTCCTACTCTTCCCATTAATATGCCTGTAGAAAATTGTCTTGTTGTCCCTCACCAGATTTAATTCCATATGGGCTTTGATTCCCTGCTCCAGCCTCATCCATCAGCTCTTTTTTATTGGTTTCTTCTGCAGATGGAGCCACATGGAGATCTCCAACACAGGGGAACATCACCCCAGTGCCAGAGTTCACATTTGTTGGCCCACCTCACCAGGCTTTTGGCAGCTCTGCCAGGTTCCACCACATATGGAGTCTTGTTCCATGGGAAAACATGGCATTGTTTTGTCCCAGTAAAGGCAGGAATCCTGACTTCAGGGAATTTGGAGGCAGACTACTTTTTGATGTATCCCACCAAGAGGTCACAGACTTCAAGAAGAAAGGAAAGACATGGGATAAGGGTTGGAATTTATGTTCCACCATGGGATGGAATTACAAGAGTGGTTTCTTCTGGATGAATGTTCATATAAAGACCTGCTGGGGTTTAAGACACCTCAGATACAACAAGAAAGAAACCTGTGCCACCCTAAATCCCAAAAATAGGGTTCTCAGGCAGGGGAAAGGTTGGGAAGTTGAAAGGGCAGGATATTTCCCTTGGTTTTCTTTTTAAATGTCTTGTTAAAAAGAAGCTCTGCTCCATATTTTTAGGGGGATAAAGATTCCCTTGTCAGGACTTCAAGGCTCAGTCACAGCCTTGGGCTCTGTCTGGGGCTTCTCAGAGTCCATTTGATGGGTTGTCCCTGGAAATCACTTTCCCTTCACCAATGATTTCACTTGCAGGCCCCTTTCCTATATAATAATCATAATTCCTGAATCCCTGACCTTTACTCTTTCCAAGATTCAATTCCCCCACTCCATGAGGAGCCAAAAGGGTCTTTCTTTTGCTTCTCCCAGGAATTCTGCTTTCCCAGGATATCATTTCCCAGTATAACTTCTGTGACTTCTATCAAGGGACTGTTAACACCTCTGCTTTGGAAAGTCACTGAATTTAAGATTCTTGAACACTAGTTATAAGTTCCTCATGGTTTTTTTTCCCAGTGTTTATATTTCTCCTGGATATCTGCAGTTGCTCATTGGATCCTGGAGACAGGATTCTATTCCCAGATAACTCTTATATTTTGTAGTATCCAGATCTTGGATGACAGGCTGGAAAGACATGTTAAATATCATAACAACAATGCTACAATGCATATGTAATATTCACAGACACACACAGAGGCACATTCAAGTTCAATTCAGAGAGATTTCCCGAAGGAAAAATCATTTCCTTATACTCTGATTTATTCTGATGCCTTATTCCTTTCCATCTCCATTCATCAAGGCCTGAATGGGATACCAGCTTTAATAGCTGCTAATTAGCAATATAAACCATCCACCCTGCAAATCAACGCCAGAATAACACTGAAAAGGGAAAAAAAAACCCCATGTCATAATAACAGTTGGATTCAATGATTGAAAGGGGGGAAAATGCAGTTGGATTCTTAATGTTGAGAGCAATTAAGAGAGAAAGGAAAAATTACTGATTTTCTCATGTGAATTTGAAGCAATTAAGAAGGGCACAAAATAAACCTCGGGACTTGAATCCCTCTGACTTCCTCGTGTCAGCTCCTCGCTGTGCTTCAGGAGCTGAAGCAGAGCTGTGTGTGTGTTTATTGGCAGCTCCTGTTTGGTTTCGTACTGGAACGGGAAAGCAAAGCTCCGACTTCCACGGATTTCCCACAAGGACAACTGGGAAGAGGAGCCACGTTCTGGATTCGGCTCCTGGCCGTCGTTTCAGTGGGTGCAGCTGTTTTGCTTTTGCCTGGAGGGTTGGCGTGTGCTAATTGGGCAAAGAACAGTAATTAGTCAGTGTGTGTGGGAGGTGATTTGTCTGGATCCCACCACGGAGCCTCCCAGAAGGCACGGATGCTCCAAGGGATGATATGAACACCCTTTAATTGGCTGGACAACTGGTTCAAAGAGCAGTTCCTGCACTGAAAACACTTCAAATTTGTGGCACCTTCCTCCCCCTCCCCAAATCCTTCCTGCTCTGAGTGGAAGTATTGACATCCATTTGAAAAATAGGAGATTTCCACGGAGATAAAAAAAAGGATCATTTCTGGACATATGAGATTACACATCACAGAGCGACAAAATCACAGATTATGCCAGGTTGGAAGGAACCCACAAGGATCATTGTGTCCAACTCCAGGCCCTGCACCCACTCCCAAGAGTCAAACCATGGGCCCAAGAGTAAATTCATTAGAGAAAAAGACGTTCTAAAATCAACCAACAAGGGAATTTTAAAAAGTTCAAACCTGTGACCTCTCTTGAAAGGGCATCAGTATGAATTTCCAAATGCTGTGGAGCTGAAGAGTGGCACTCACTCAACATGAAACTGTCCCTTTGAGAGGATATAAAAGACCCCCGGAAATCCATTGCTCCAGAGGATTGGCACACACATGTTTGAGGTGAAACACAGCAAGAGGGCAGAGGGGCCCAAAAATGGCTGATTTTCAAGGATCACCTCCTCCAAGCTCAGGAGCAAGGCATCCCAACAGGGAAGAAATCTGGCAAAGGTGCCAGGAGGCCTCCATGGATGGGTTGAGGACATGCTGAGCAAACTCAGAGCAAAAAAAAAAAAGAGGTTTTCAGGAAGTGGAAATGAGGACAGGTGGCCTTGAGCAGTCTGGTCTAGTGGGAGGTATCCCTGGAATTAGATGATCTTTAAGGTCCATTCCAACCCCGTTACATTCCATGATTCTTGGATGCTAAGACTAAAGACAGGGAATGGCTGGAGCTGTGTCGGGGCAGGGTTAGGTTGGATCTCAGGAAAAGGTTCTTCCCCCAGAGGGTGGTTGGGCACTGACCAGGCTCCCCAGGGAAGGGATCACAGCCCCAAATCTGCCAGAGCTCAAAGAGTGTTTGGACAACTCTCTCAGGAACATGGTGGGATTTTTGGATGGTCCTCTGCAGGCCAGGATTTGGACTGGATGACCCTTGTGAGTCCTTTCCAACTCAGGATATTCTACCTGGGAGAGACATTCACAATTATTATCTCAATGCCCAGTGTTCCGAAGATGAACATGTTCATGCCATGTCTTCAATACATCATTTTAAGGGCGAAAACCAAACAATTAATTGAACTTCACTTGGACACCAGGTTGTCCCAAAGTCTTTTGGGCAACAGGGGACACCGCTTTCAGTGTATTTGGACTTCAATCAAAGCAGGGATCAGCTGCTGAGATTATTCTGACTTCAGGAAAGGCACAAAATTCCTGTGAATCCAAAAGTTAAAGCCAACCAGAAAAGGGACAACTGTTTATGTGAAGCATTTCAAGTTGGAGTCCACTTAGAAGGTGTTGGAACAAGCAAAGTCCATGTGTCTGTCTGTGCAGCTCATTTCCCTCAAGAGCTTCAAAAGTCCTCCTGGAACACCTTGCATCAGTTTGTGGGGAGAATCTTCCACCTCATGGGATCATAAAAAAATAGATCCTCCATCAACCAGCTTCTGCAACCCAGATTAGGCAAATATGTTATAAATTTCCTATAAAATTCCTTGTGGAAAGAATCAGTTCCCTATATATGCATGCATAAATATATTTCTGTGTATATATAAATATGTATATGTGTGTATATACATACACACATACATATATATATATTTAAAGTCGGGAAGGCACTGAATAAATTTTTGGGGAGATGGTTTTCTCCTGCAGTGAATGTTTTTTCTGGGGAATTCAACCAATTTCCTTCTCTCCCATCAACTCCCCAGCATTCCCCCTTCATGATCCTGTTTCTCAGGTGTCTCTAAAGTGGACTCAGAGGAGCTCTTGGTGCCCTCCTGCCTTTCCAAGAACCCAGGAATCAGGGTGGGCTCCTGCATAAAGCCTTTTTCTGTGTAATCCTGTTTATTAAAAATTAGTTATTAGTCTGTGGATGATGTTGTTTTCCAAGTCAGTCACTGCAAGCCAGAACTACTTTTTCTATTGTTTCTATTTAAAAACAAACACACACAAAAAAAATGATAAATCATCATCAGATATTCTGTAAAAGCCCAGATATTTCTGGAAAAGGCCAGAGCCCTCCACAAAAAAAAAATAATAATGAAGTGTTTAAAGAAATGTTATATAATGTGAAGGTCTACAATGGAATACATTACATTCTTAGGCAATTCAGGCTATACTTTCCTTCACTTCCCACTGCTCCTAATAATACTCTTTGTTCCACTCTAAGCCAATCTTTCTCCTTCTTTGTTGTTTGTTCCATTCTGCAAAGGCTTGTAGACAGTTCTGGTGCCCTTAGTCATAGATTAGACAAATTGCACATATTGTTTCCTTTTAATCTCATCTCCCTCCTGACTTTTTAAATGCTTGGAGTTGTTCTCCACCATCCTCTGCAGTTTACCGACACTGCCTTGATATTTTGATGTGCTCAACGAGCACGATTCCGCAGTGGGAGTCAGGTACATGCTCAATCCTGGCTGCTCAGCAGCATTTTGGAGAAGAAACATCTCATTCCTGATTGCACCAGAACATGTGATTTTGACAGAGCTGTTGCAAAGAGATATTCTAATTAAAGGCAAGGCTCGGCCTCTTCTGCCATGAAATTAATGGTAGGACGAGGGAAAAGGGCCTCAAGTTGTGCCAGGGGAGGTTCAGATTGGATTTTGGGAAGCAAATATTCACTGAAAGAGTGGTTGAACACTGGAACAGATGGCCCAGGGCAGTGCTGGAGTCACCAGCCCTGACCATGACACAGGAACAGCCTTCGTGGGTTTGTGTTCACATTCTTTCCTTCCACAAAGCGATGTCTTTGGTCAAAAGGAAGACTTCATTTTTTCACTTGAAGCTTGAAATTCATCACTGACATCAGCTCTGGACTCCTAATTTCTCTTCCCCTCAGCAGGAAAGGTCCTTTGGTGCTGGTATCTAATGGGAGGTGCCATCTGAGACTGCACAAAGTGCTGCTGGGTTGTATTAATTAACAAAATAAAGATGGGATGATTCATCTGGTCTGATTTCCTTGTCCTTCAAGACAAACTGCTTTTCCTGCTCTTTTTGTGCACCTCACTTTGCTGGACTCCTCTCTTTGCCTGGGAGGCACAAGAGCCTCAAGGACTTGCCACTGGTTTGGAAAATGAGTGGTGGGAGAAATCCAGGCCCTGGGGTTTGATTGCAATGACCAAAAAAGAGCTTGTGAAAGAGCAAGCAAGCAGTCACTGCTCTGACAGAAGAGGGTAATATTTCCACTACCAGCAGCACATTGACACTGCAATGCTGTATAAAAGACTATCCATAAAAGACATCATCTCAAAGAATTTGCAGCGTAAAAGTTATAAAGCCACAGATGTATCAGGAAAAAAATACTCTAAGAAAGGTTGTTCTGCCTTGAACTGCTGCAGTTGCTGCTTTTTCACCTTGTTTAGATTGGAAGAGGATTTCTGTGCTTCAGGGAATCGTAGAATCATTGTTTGGAAAAGAGTTCCAAGATCATCAGGTTCAATCTCTCGACCTTCACACTCAACCATGTTGGGAAGTGCCACATCTCCTCATTTTTGGAACACTCAGCCTATCGATCCAGCCTGTCCAGATCCCTTTGTAGGTCCTTCCTTCCCACAAGCAGATGGATTTGAAGCCCCACACTGGCATGCTGCCCTAAGGCTCATCTCTAGCAAGCCTGGTTTTATCCCCTTCCCCCTTCAAACCCGGTTTAAAGCCCTCACAATCAGCCCCCAGCTCGTGGGACAGAACCCTTTTCCCACTTTGAGATGGTGAAACCCAGCTGCCACCAGCAGATTTGGTGATCCAAAAAGCCAAAATTCCACCTGAGCCAGGTGTTTATCAGGTAGAAGGGAAATAGCCAAAATTCTACCTGAGCCAGGTGTGAATCAGATGGGAGGGAAAAAGCCAAAATTCCATCTGAGCCAGGAGTTAATCAGGTAGAGGGGAAATAGCCAAAATTCTGCCTGAGCCAGGTGTGAATCAGATGGGACGGAAAAAGCCAAAATTCCATCTGAGCCAGGTGTTAATCCGGTGGGAGAGACTTCTCTCTTCAATCTCATCAGTGCCAACCTGAACAGCCAATAGTGGGCATCAATCCAAGGGCTGGACCAGAACCAGGGAGATTCCTGGGAATGCCTCCTACACAGGGAGGCAATAGAATTCCCTCTGGGATGAGTCTGGGCAGCAAACAAGTTGTCAGGAGTGGGATTCGAACCCACGCCTCCAGGGGAGACTGCGACCTGAACGCAGCGCCTTAGACCGCTCGGCCATCCTGACCTCTGAAATCTGCCCCTTTCCATGTCCTTTGGAACAACCTGGAAAGTTGTCATCCAGCCAGTGTGTCCTTCAAGTGTGTGGAGCATTTCCTTGGGCATCCAGGACTCTCCTCTGCACTCCAGCTGGGAAGCAACCACCTGGACTCTGGAACCGACAGGAGGTTAGAGCCGGGTGGGGATCGGTCCCTTCTCCCAAGGAACAAGTGATGGGACAGGAGGAAAGGGCCTAAAATGCACCAGGGGAGGTTAAGATTGGATATTAGGATAAATTTCCTCACTGAAAGGCAGTGGAACAGGCTGTTCAGGAAAGTGCTCCAACGGACTTCGGTGTTCAAAGGTGCTCAAAAAGTGTGGATGTGGCACTTGGGGATATATTTTAGTGGTGGACACAGTGATGCTGCATTAACCATTGGACTCGATGATCTTAGAGGTCTTTTCCAACCTTAATAATTCCATGAGAAGGCCTGGAGTTCTCTCCTTCCTCCCCCATCACTAAGTGGCACAAGAGGTTAATAATTAACGTGGGCTAATTAACCAGTGAAATACCATAAACCAGCAGAATTAAGGAGGGAAACAAAACCCCAAAGAACCACCAGAAAGACAAAATTAAAAAAAGATACGCTAATTTCTGGCACATTCCTTTACATCTGCCAGCGCCTTTCTTTCACTTTCTCCTTTTTTTTTTTTCCCTTTTCTCTTTATAAAGTGCTGGAATTTTTCCAACAGTCTTTAGATGAGCTGACACTGAGTTATGCATGAGGTGATGTCTGTGTGTGTGCAGGAATGTGGCTTTCCTCTCGTCCCAACCTCATCCCAGCTTCCCAGAGATGCTCTGAGCAAGGTCCTGTGTCGCTTTTGAGAGGGGCAGCAGAACAGCAGAACTTCTCTAGGACCAGAGAAAGGGCTGAGGAAATGCACTTTCAGTGGAAAGGAGGGATTTTTATTCCAAGACAAAGTGAAATTGTGGTAAGGGATAAATCTTTCAGAGTGGCAGGAGTGGCCAGCAAAATATAGCTGAGAAAGAAAAAGCCGTGGAAAATAAATATTGCCCCTTATGCAACATATGCTGGGTGTTGGAAATAAATGATCTTTAAGGTCCCTTCCAACCTAAACCATTTTATGATTCTATAATTATGTATATACACCATTACACAGGATTTTTCACTAAAATGTTATAACTGTATCTTCAGAGGAACACTTCAGCATTCTTGTTAACTTTAGTCTCCTAAAGAATTTCCTGAGCTGGTGAGGGAGTAGGTTCAGGATGTCTATAATTATCAGCTGCTTCTGCCCACATTCCTGGCTAATGGAAAATTATTAATCTTGAGCCCTGGCTAATGGGCCACGTTTGGAGACAGAGATTTGCTCAGGCTTGGCACTACAAATCCCCAGTTCCTCCTTTGAACCTCCACAGGTTTTAGTTGAAGCAAAGCACTGCGTCATCCCTGCCCGTCACAGGGATATAGCCTTAAGGACATGACCTTTTGTCATGGGAGACAGCAGGGGCAGAGAAGGGAATCAAACAGCAGGGAATTGAGTATCCACCCACCACCAACCCGATGTGCCTCCTGGCTTTGATTAATTTAAAGACAGATATGGAGGAAAGGCCCTATGAGGAGCAGCTGAGGGAGCTGGGCGGGCTCAGCCTGGAGAGGAGGAGGCTGAGGGGAGGCCTCCTCACTCTCTGCAACTCCCTGACAGGAGGGGGGAGCCGGGGGAGGGGTTGGGCTTTTCTCCCAGGACAAGGGGACACAGCCCTGAGCTGTGCCAGGGGAAGGTTAGGTTGGACATGGGGAAGAAGTTCTTTGCAGAGAGAGGGATCAGCCCTTGGAATGGGCTGCCCAGGGAGGGGTTGGAGTCCCCATCCCTGGAGGTGCTGAAGCAGAGCCTGGACGTGGCACTCAGTGCCATGGGCTGGGTGCCAAGGTGGGGTTGGGGCACGGGTTGGACTTGATGATCTCAGGGTCTTTTCCAACCTTGCTGATTCTGGGATTCTGTGAAAAAGGGCAAGAGGGAAGTCAGAGGCCCTCAGTGTTGACTTAAATGGTGTTCAGGTTCCTCGAGCGCTTTGGGGACTGGTGGCATCTGGCTGTGGGTGGACACCGGTGACTAAGGAAAGGTGTTTTGCAGAGCTCCAGCTGGTGAGGAATGAGCTGTGTGAGGGAAACACAAAGCCAAGGGGTTTCCATTGGGTAAACAGTCTGCATTTGGAATGCTTTGTATGAGAATAAACAGCCTGCCCAAAGCAACCTGCCAACTTCCCATCAACACTGTGTCCTTTTAAAGCACTTTTTAAAATTTTTTCTAACAGCTTCACATCCTCCCAGGCAGGATCGTGTGACAGTTTTGGAATCAATGAGGCATTTGGCATTTCCCTCTCACCTTGCCTGCCTTTGGGTTGGCACAGCTCCACAGCCCAGGTTTTGTGCCTGTGGATCTCTCTTGTTGGAATATTAAAACAAATGCCACCGTGGCTCATCCTGGCTGGAGAGAGGAGAGGGGGCAGGGAAGTCTCTGTGGCTCATCCTGGCAGATGAATCATGAACTCAGAGGGACATTTTGGAAGGTCAGGGCAGCACCACCTACTAAGAACAAGGGCAGAGCCACAACCCAAGGCCAGGCTCCTTCACAAAAGGTCACTCACTCAGGGGACATCCCCAGGGACCTCTGTACCATCCTAATCAGTACAAATACTGGAACATGCTTTAAATACTGATCCCATGCCCAGCAAGTGGCATCTTTAAGTGGGAGAGAGGTCAGAGCTCTCATGTCCAATGTGAGAACCTCTCCTTTGATTACTGGGACTTTGCAGATCTGAGGGTGTCATACTGTTACCCCCCAGCAGCTTGGGAGGGTACAAGAAAAAAACTACAACTTTGGAGTTGGAGCCATTAAACTGTATTTTTGTAGACACTCCAAAATTTACAATGAGATAACACAGGTTGTCACACAGAGGGGAAAGCAGAGGGGCAGCACTGATCTCTTCTCCGTGGTGGGCAGTGACAGGAGCTGAGGGAATGGCTGGAGCTGTGCCAGGGGAGGGTTAGGTTGGATATCAGGAAAAAGTTCTTCATCCAGAGGGTGGTTGGGCACTGACCAGGCTCCCAGGACAGTAGGCACTGCACCAAGGCTGCCAGAGCTCCAGGAGTGTTTGGACAACACTCTCAGGCACATGATGGGATTCTTGGGGATGCTGCTGTGCAGGAACAAGAGCTGGATTGATGATCCTTGTGGGCCCCTTTCAACTCAGGATATTCTATGATTCCATGTTTCCAGGAGTGTGCTGGCCCTCAAATTATCAAAAATATCCTATTTCTACCAGGGAAGTGTCTCCAACCAAGCTGCTTCAAGTGGAAGCCAATGGTGAAGGAGCCAAAGGAAGGTAATTCCACAGGACCACAGATGACAGGCCCATGAATTTGGTGATGACCAGCCCAAGGACTGTTTGTGAGCTGTGGCTCCTAAATGAGCCTGTCTAACACCCCATCCCACTGCATTTTGGAAATCTCCAGTGATGGGGACTCCACCACCTCCCTGCGGAGGTTGTTCCACTGATTGACTGAAAAAATTCTTTGTTATATCAAGATGAAAACTTTCTGATGTGTCCACATTCAATTCATGCTCCCACTACTTGGCAGAAATATGTGACTCTAATTAGTCAATGCTCATTAAGGGAAAGACTTTATTTCAGAAGAATCCCTTAATTTTTCACTCATTATTTGGGGGCAGGAGGAACAGGAGGTTTATTTATTTAATTACCTTAGACATAGGAGGCTCTAAGTGCTCATCAAGAGGTGTAATTAAGCCAAAGGCACTTGCTCCAGGCACAGATCTCCAGAGTCCAAGAAGACAAGGGAGAGGCTGATTGGTCATAGCCTGGAATCATGAAAGGAGTCCTTAAATCCCAGCCCAGTGCAAACCAAGATGCAGAGGAGTTTTCCTTTGGAATAAAAAGGGTTTGTACACTGCTTTAGCCGAGCGGGAAGTGCCAGAGGCCCCTGTCTGCACTGCTGCCCATCCCAACATCCTCAGGGTGCCGGGATGTCGCTTCCAGACTCCCAGAGAGCGAAGGAACAGGGACAGCAGCGGGACCGCTTTGTCTGTCCATGAGCACTGCTGCCCTCTCCCGGCTCCAAAGCAGATAAAACCAGAGGAATTCGGCTCGGGAAGGACGGGAATGGCAGCAGGGAGTGCAGGAATACCGGGCGGGGAGGGGGAGATGCACAGCCCGCTGACGATTTTGGGGCAAATTCACGCTGCCTGCAGATGCTCCCCCGAAATCCTCACAGCCACTGAGGTCCTACAGAGCGGCTCCTGCTTCCCAGGGTTTTGTCACTCTGCAGGGATTATGGAATGGTTTGAGTTAGAAGGGACCTTAAAAATCATTCAGTTCACACGCCCTGCCATGGGCAGGGATGCCACTTATTATCCCAGGTTGCTCCAAGCCACATTCAACCTGGCCTTGAATACTTCCAGGGATGGGGCAGCCACAGCTTCTGTGGGCAAGGGATGGCAGGATCTGTCTGTAGAGGGCACCCAGGCTATTCCCACGTGGGGAAACAGCAATTTCAAGTGTTCCTTCATGAAAATCAGACTTTTTCTGACCTTCAACAGATTTGCTGGAGGTTTTGCACCCTTGTCAAGCACTGGGGATTTGCAATGACCTCCCCCTTCTCCTGCCAACAGCCACTGTCTGCCCCAGAACACGTGTTCATACACTAACAGGGAGGCTGTGTTGGCACCTTGGGCCATTGTTTTGAGCCCAGCCTGTCTCCATCCTGTTCCCTGAAACAACTTCTTTGCCTCCCAAGCTGAATTCAACTAAAGGCTGCCCAAAAAGGCTGAAAGATCATCATATTTCAACAGGTTTTGTTACAATTACAGCCCCAGCAGGGCTGAAGTAGCTCAGCTGGGAGAGCGTTAGACTGAAGATCTAAAGGTCCCTGGTTCAATCCCGGGCTTCAGCAGGGTTTTCCTGCCCTTTTGGATGCCCAGGGCTGGGATTCCAGTACAACAGAGACATGGACAGGTGGGAGAGAGTCCAGCAAAATGCCAGGAAGGTGATTACAGAATGGGAAAGGTTGGAAGGGACCACACCACAGTGGGTCATCTGGTCCAACCTCCCTGCTCAAACAGAGCACAAGGCACAGGATTGTGTCCAGATGGGTCTGGAATATCCACAGTGAGGGACACTCCACACCATCTCTGGGAAACTTGTTCCAGTACTGGGTCACTGCCCAGCGAAGAAGTTCTTCCTCATGTCCAAGTGGAACTTCTTGGGCATCAGTTCCTGCCCATTCCTCTTGTGCCATTGCTGCCCCCACCCCGAGCAGAGCCTGGTCCATCCTCTACCTCCTCTCTGCACACACAGACAGACAGGGATGAGGTCTCCTCTCAGCAACTCTTTTTGGGACTGAACATGTCCAACTGTCTCAGCCTTTCCTCCCAAGAGAGATGCTCCAGTCCCTCCATCATCCTTGTTCCTCTTTTCTGTTGTTCTCCTCTCTGCTGAATCTCTACAGCTGCAGGCCAAGGGCTAGAAGACCAAAGAAAATGAGCTGGCATTTGTTCTCAATCCTGAATCCAAGTGTCTTACAGAGATTTTGTCCATATGGACAAACTCTCACCCTCCTTTTCCCCCTCAAACCAGGGACTCACATCCCTGTCACCTCCTAGGTCTCATCTGGCCTGAGCCAACTTACAAACTAGGCCAGAACATCAATAGGGAGAGCTTGACAGGAAAAAAAACTCTTTGCAAAACATCCTGAAAGTTTTTCTTCCAGTGCTGGAAATGTGGAAAGTCTTACTTGGGTCTGACAAGATGTTGGCTCAGAAAAATCATACATTTGCTGAGCTGTGAACATGATTCCCCGAGAAAATGTGCTCACTCCTCAACTCACGTTGCATCTTCACATGGAACTTCAGGTGGATCTGTGGGTCCTTTGGAAGAGACCTCGTGCAGGCAACTTGAATAACTCAGTCTTGGAAAGCCCTCAGCTGAAAGTCAAAGGGGTGAAATTCTCTCCCTCACCTTTCTTTTGCAAGGAGAGAAATACCAGCAATATTTGAAAATAAGCAGACAGCTCCACTAAACATATTTTTATCTGAAGTCAAGCAACTAATGCAAAGTATCCCCCACACACTTGAACCCTGCTGGAGGAAGGCCAGTCCAAAGAGAAGACGGTGCTTTAAAATAGAAGAGAGGCAAGTGGAGAAATGGTAATTAATCACATGAAGAACGAAAGAAAAATCAAAGGTCAGTTCTGAAAACTGAGAAAAGCATCCAAAACCAATTAAGGAACACTTAGAGTCTGAAGCCCTTTGTATACGAAGTCTGCATCTCTAGATGAGTCATCTCTCCAGCCTGCAAACTTCGTATTTTTCCTCTCCCAGTGCCTTTCCAGGCAGGTGCCTTCACCAATCCCAAGCACAACTTCTCCCAGCCCACCTGCTCCTCCAAGCAGCTTGGAAACGAGGGGAGCAAAGTTATTCCTGCAGCGGATAAGAAGACTTGGAAGAGGTGCAGGGTTCTCATGTCTAATGGTGGGTCAGATGAAGCCAAACCCATCTCTCCCTGGGTTTTCTCCTTTACTCACCAGCCCACAGCAAATGCCAAGTGCTGCTGTTCCTGGCGGAGCTGCCGACAGTCGTGATTCCTCGGAGCTGAAAATAGGAACGGTGCTGGCAGCAGCTGATGCTTTTGCTCACAGCTCCCAACTGAGTGGGCTACCTCCAGAAAGCAGATGGCCAGGGAGGAACTCCAGCAATTTGCTACAAAACAGCCCCCAAATCCCCCTTCTCCCACTGCTCTGAGAGCTCAGCATTTCATGACATCTAGTGGGCAAGGCAGAAACTTGTGCTGAGAGGAATCCCTTGGAATACAGTGAATGAACTGGCCCCAGAGAAGGAGAGAGATGGAATTAAACAAGGAAATATAAAGGACGAAAAAAAAAAAAGAGCTGATTTCCTCCTTTGAAACAGAGTTACAATCCCAGCAGAAACTCCAGGGGGAGACAGGAAAGGAAAACATTATGGGGAGAACAAGTGATTTGAGAAAGATCATACATCAGGTCAGCCCCATAAAGTCAATTATATTCAATCCTGGTCCTCTTCTTCAGCAGTTTCTCCTGCCTCCTGGAGCGAGGAAACCTGAGCTCTCTGAGCAGGGACATCACCCAGAAGTGCCAGAGAAAGGAGAAAATTTTCTCAGAGAAACCTGTGGATCTATTTTATGAGGAAACCAGGAGTTATCTGACAGGGAAAGCGTGACACGGGAACACATCACTGAAGTGTGAGATGTGAACCCCTCAGGACAAGAAAGACATTGAGGGGCTGGAGCGTGTCCAGAGATGGGAAAGGAGCTGGGGAAGGGTCTGGAGCACCAGGCGCAGCTGAGGGAGCTGAGGGGGCTCAGCCTGGAGAAGAGAAGGCTCAGGGGGGACCTTCTTGCTCTCTACAACTCCCTGGTGGGAAGTTGGAGCCGGGGGGGGGTTGGTCTCTTCTCCCAGGTAACAAGTGACAGGATGAGGGGAAACATCCTCAAGTTCCATCAGGAGAGGTTTAGGCTGGATATTAGGAACAATTTCTTCACTGAAAGGCTGATCCAGCCCTGGCACAGGATTCTGAGGGCAGTGGTGGGGTCACCATCCCTGGAGATGTTTAAAAGACATGCAGATGTGGCACTTAAAAGACATTGCTTCACAGAGCACTTGGCAGTGCTGGGTCAACAGTTGGACCTGATGATCTTGGAGGTCTTTTCCAAGCTTAATGATTCTGTGTTTCCAGATTCCTGACTTGTGCATCAAAGATAGGCTGCAAACAACTAAAATCACCTGCCCAGTCAGAGTTTGGGAGCCATTTTAGATTCATCTTCTCTAGTCTAGACAATATCCTCAGGATGGGGTGCCTTGTTTACTAAAATGAACAAATTCCCTCAATTCCCTTAAAAATAACCTACCTCTATCCATTTATTTGGAGGAACACGTCAACATCTGGCCAGATGAAACCCATCTCAATGCACCAGAGCATCCAGATCTACCTATTCTTGGGTTCTCTGCAAGTTTTAGCACAGGGCCCTGCTGTCTTCCACTGAGATATTTGCAGAACTCAATAGATGGGAAAGAAAACACTGGAATTCAAGTGGGATTTGCAGGTCTGTGGCCCTCCAGTGTTTTGCAGGTGAGTGTGAGAGGAGAGATTAACCCTGATGCTGCCAGGGAGGTTTCTGAAGCCATGAAGGATGAAACCAGTGATGAGGCGACATGATGAAGCAAGAGAGGTCCAGTTTCTTCAAGGACCCCACTGTGTGTTCATCACATCCAGGTCTTTCTTTTTCCTGCCTTCTTTTATCCCTGTCTGTCTAAATATCCCTTCTCCCTTTCCAGCGGCTCTAAGACACATCCACCTCTTTCCTTTCCTGCTCAGAGAATTACCTACCCCATTCTTCATCCTCCTATGAGGAGCAGAGTGAATTTATTCAAGTTGCAAAAGACAACTTTTGTTGCCTCTGCCCAAAGATTTTCCTCAAACCACCTAACTGAAAGAATCCCAGGAGCTCCTGTTTGCTTTCAGAGATCACCTCACTGATTGCTGCTGTGTTGCCTTGCTTTGCTTTCTTGGCTGTGCCTTCCCAGAGCTGTTTCTGTTCCAGGATTTCTGAGTCGTGGAGGAAAGGAAAAAAAAAATAAAGAAAATAACTTTCTCCTTTGAGCCAAGCACAAATTAGGCAACTGAGCAGACAGAACCGATCCAGGGGAGAGTGGATTTGTAATCTAAATTACCGTGGAATGAAAGCACCATCCTCCCTCTGTTCTCTAATTTAAACATTGTTTCCCATTCTTCTTCCCTTTCTGTTAGACTAATTCAGTTGCCTTTGGTCTGAGGGCAAGGAAATCTCATTTGCATGTTTTAGAGGACATTAATTACAAGTCCTTTCCCCTCAAGGCCTGGTACTCCTGCTCTGACTGGGAGCTCGGTGTGTCTGCAGCCCCAGCTCCTCAGGGGGCCCTTAATTATTGAGCCTATTGAGCTGTACCTGAGTAACGAGCTCGGGAGTGAGCAGTGCCTCCCTGGGGGTCTGGCTGGAAGGAGAGGAGGGGCACTGGGAAGGGGATGAGCCACAGAGCAGCAATTCCAGTTTGGGAGAAGGTGTGAGGGTGAGAAGGACAGAGCAAATGTCATAGAAGCATAGAACCATAGAATCATTGAGTCATAGAATCATGGAATCACAGAATAGTTTGGGTTGGAAGGGACCTTAAAGATCACTTAGTTTCAACCCCCTACCATGGGCAGGGACATCTTACACTCAACCAGGTTGCTCAGAGCTCTGTCCAACCTGGCCTTGAGCACTTCCAGGGGTGAGGCAGCCACAGCTTCTCTGGGCAACCTGTGCCAGGGCCTCACCACCCTCACAGTAAGGACTTTTTCCCTAATATTTAATTAAACCTACTGTCAGTTTGAAACTATTCCCCCTTTTCCTGGATTATCGGGCTTTATTGAGTGGTGAGGCCCTGGCACAGAGGAAGTGTCCAAGGCCAGGTTGGACAGGGCTTGGAGCAACCTGGGCTAGTAGGAGGTGTCCCTGCCCGTGACAGGGGGGTTGGAATGAGATGATCTTAAAGATCCTTTCAAACCCAAAGCCATTCTATGATTCTGTGACTGAAGTGCCCTAATCCTGTCCCAGATTCCCTGTCCCACAAAGCCTGGAATCACCAGATTCAGGACACCAGTCAAGGTCTGGTTTTGGCCTTGCTGTGGTGGAGGATTGATGACACCCCAGCATAAAATGCCTTGAGCATCCCTTCCTCACCCAGGCTTTCTACTGCACTGACACATGAAATTCAGGATGCAGTTTGTGCCATAAATTCACCCATGGTAAATAATTGGAGTATTTTCAGGCTTATCAGTCACCAGATCTGAGGAGTTGGTGGCCTCATGCACCCTTTCAGCTGTGATGTCCCACATCCCAGTGCTGGTGACCATTTCTTACCTGACCTCTTGCATCCTGTTATGTCAACAGTCACCTCTTGTGTCATGTTCTGTCTGTCCAGAACCTCTGAAGAATTTGTCCAGTAAGGAACAATCTGTCCTGCTTTTTTTTCCTGTGGTCTCCCTTCTTAGCTTTGTATCTTCTGGGTTCCGTTCTAAGGTGAGGAAAGGTCTTGAGAGCAGGTTTAAGTTTCACCATAATATTTCCATTTTCCCTCCACATACCTGGAGTTTCCCCCTGGAGCTGCTCAGGCTCAGAGGTTACATTTGGGTTGGTCTATTAAAAATTACCAGCTCTGGTCTCCCCTGACACAGAATGGCTTTATGATAAACCTATTTTTCTTGAAAAACAGGGTAATCCCATACAAATTTCTTCACCCATATCATACCCTGGAATTGTTTAAGACAGTGTTAACTTATCAAGGCACAAAACCCAACCAACCAAACATGAAATGGGTCACTCTAAAAGTATAATAGAGCAAAAGATTGACTTCTAGACTTGGGGAACATCAGTTGAACTCTTCTTACAAAGCATTTCTTGGGGTGAACTGGGCTGAGTCTGCTCCCCTTGGATGATCCAGATCTTATAAATGAGTTTGGGCTCATTTTGAAGCACAAAAATATTCAAGCTCTCCCTTTCCTGCAGAGCTCCTGGGCTCTGATTATTAAATCCTTCAGTGATGCTGGTGTGCAGTGGATGAGTCTGGACCTTAGACTGGACCTGGAACCCAGCCTGACCCAATGTGTGGATTTTTGTGCTGTAGGTCATAAGAGATTTCAGTTCCTTGAGAAAACAGTCCCATCTGAAAAGTTCCCTCTCAGCACCTTGATCAAACCATTTGGGAGACAGGCCAAGGCAGGTGGAAGGTGTCCTTGGAGGTCATCAGCTCAATCCCCGATTTAAAGAGGACCTGCTCTTCCTGTGCTCCATTCTCCTCATTAGAAAGTTTTTCCGGAGCGTTTGGTGCCACTGACTCCTGCCAATCCTCCTCCAGAAGACGGCAGGAGGCTGGATTTGCTCCTCAGTGCATCTGTCTCATGGCACTGACAGCAAACCCTGGATGTTATTTCCAGAGGTTTGTTGTGGCAGGGAAGGGAGGGCTGGGGGCCATTTGTGTGGCTGTCTGTGAACAGCAGTGAAATTTAAGCCTCTGCTGCGTTTTATTTATGGGGTGTTTCCAGATGCCGAGCGCAGAAATCATTTGCTTAATAAATAATCCAAATAAACAGACTTTCCAAGTGCCTCATGCTCACAGCCCAGACAGCCACACACTGAGTGACAGCCTGCCAGGGAGCTGGAGGCTCTGGAGCAGCTCTGTTTTCATGGAATCATTAAGGTTGGAAAAGACTTCCAAGATCATCAAGTCTAACCTTTGACCGAACACCACCCTTCCCACTAAACCATATCCCTGAGTGCCACATCTCCTCATTTTTTGAGCACTTCCAGGGATGGTGACTCCATCACTTCCCTGGGCAGCCTGTTCCAGTGCTTAACCACTGTTTCAGTGAGGAAATTTTCCCTCCTATCCAACCTGAACGTCCCCTGGCGCAGCTGGGGGCCATTTCCCCTTGTCCCATCACTTCTTACCTGGGAGAAGAGACCAACCCTCACCTCACCACAACCTCCTTTCAGGGAGTTGTAGAGAGCAAGAGGGTCTCTCCTGAGCTTCCTCTTCTCCTTTTTGAGGTCTTCCTCAGTAATGAGTGACTAAGGGATGGGCAATTCCTTTTCCATCTGTTTTCCTCTTTTTTTTCCAGAGACCCATCAAGTACCACAGGGGACACTGAGCAGCACATTACACTCAGTGCTGCAAAATGTGGCTTCAGTGTCTTTAGGCAGTGGAGTCACCTTGGGAAAGTTATCCAGGGTACTAAAATCTGGGAGATTTAACATCCATTGTCAAACATGGGAAGGGGCTGCCCAGGAAAGGGGTGGAGTCACCATCCCTGGAAGTGTTAAAAGCCACGTGGATGTGGCACTTGAGGATTTAGTGGTGAACAAGGTGGTGGTGACAGTTGGACTTGATGATCTCAGAGGCCTTTTCCAACCTTCTTGATTCTACGATTTGAGCTGATCCTCCAGGACCCTTTTTCCTCTTTGCAGAAGTTGTTGAATCAGTTAATTGGCCTGATCATTGTTTTCTGGAACTGTTTGAGGTGTCTCACAGGGTCCTGCATGTCTGTAGGAGGGGCTGGGTCTCCTCTTGGTTCTCTGACCTGTTGACCAGCAATATGTAAATGTATTAGATGGGTTGACTAAGTTTCAATAAATACTGGTGCCAAGGATCACACTCAGTAGAATGTGGAGAACTAGAAGACCTTGAAGGTCCCTTCCAACCCAAACCATTCTGTGATTCTATAATTTATCTCATCCTAAATTAGACATGGACATTCGCCCCCTAAACTCCTTTCAGTTTGTTAATTTGATTGTCTTTAACTGTAATGAGAATGAAGATAATTAACCAGATGCAAACAACTAAGTCCCAGACACCCAAAGCTGTGCATATGAATCCCACTCTTCACCCGTGCCTCAGTTTCTTAGCAGGAAAAGGAGATTAATCCCACTTTTTTATCTTGTAAGGCTAAAGAAAAATATCAGGATATTCAACAGCAGGAAAATGAGATCAGCAGTGAGAGCTTTCCTCTGCTGTGGCTTCATGACACTAGTTGGGAGAACACCCCAGGTCTGGCTAAGATTAGGCAGATAAAAGCAGATTTAAGGCATTTCTTCCTCCTCACATTCTCATCCTGGACAGAGTTTCAGAGCAGAGCTTTTATTCCCTTCTGTCCCCTCAGAGAGAACATTGTTTCTCCATCCATATGGATGAAGAAAGAGTCATGTCAGCAGCAGAGTGACAGGAGGAAATGGATAATAAATGTTTTTACATGAGCTGTTCCAGCTCTTGCTGCAGTGGAATCATTCCAGGAGACAGCAGCAGCAGCACAAAGTGATTTGTAAGAGAATGTCCTGGGACACTCAAAACCAAAACACGTGTTAACACAGGGACAGGAGGACTTTAAATGCTTCTCTTTAAAGTCTTTAAAGTTTAAAGGAGTGTGGGACAGAATAAGGAGACACAGGTTGCTGGAAATCCTTGGAAAAGTGAAGGATAGCAGAGAGAAAGTAGGAAGACTGAAGAAACAAAAATACAGGATTTTTTTTTTCTGTAACATTTGTGTCTAGTGTGTAGCCTTTCTTCTTCTGTTTATGTTAAACTTCTAGATTCCTCCAAAATGGAGGAATATTCAGTGCATCCAGTGGATTTTATATCCAAAATTCAACATTCACTGGCTCCAGAGGAAGCTTTAGGTGGCTAGTTCAAATGGAACCTCTACATAAAACAGAATAGTTTAGGTTGGCTATCACCTTTTGAGGAATCTCATCCAAAACTCTGTTCCAAGCAGGGCCAATGGCTTTTCCAGTCGAATTTTTATATTCCCAGGAGTTGGGATCCATCTTCTCTACATCCTCCCCTTAAGGAGTTTCATGAAGTAAGAAGATCTTCCCTCACCTTGAGTCTGAACACACCTTCTTCTCCCATCTTCTCCTCCTAAATCCTCGTGGTCCAGCTCTCCCAACCATCCTGGCTGACCCACCCCAGTATCCCAGTGTCTTTTTTGAAGTGGAGAACCCCAAATAGGACACACTGCCCGTGTTCCTCCTTTGATCCATGAGCAGCAGTAGGTCAGGAGTGTGTCTGAGTCTTTCCAGGGTTATTCCAACTCAAGGCTGTCACAGTGGAAGGTGTGACCAGTTCCTGATGCCTTCCCTGCCCTCATGGCCTTGTCTAATTCCTGGCAATGAACAGCAGCTCCTGTTGACAGTGCCATCAAAAAGGCCAAAAACCTTTTAAAATGTGCTTATAATTAATTTTGCAAGTCCCTTTAATACATGTTCATTATCACTTGGCCCCCCTGACACAGGTTAAAACCCGAAGAAGTCAAAATTAATGGATAGTTTAAGGATCATTCATCACTGATCAGCAGAAGCCACGGGATGTGTCAGAAGCAGTTTCCTTCACAGCGGGAAAGAGAGGGAAGAGAAAGTTCACACTTTAAACTTCCACTTCAATAGACTTAAAAGCCAGATTACATGGAAATAGGTGGTTTTTCTCTCAGCTTGAGACCCGAATGCAGAACAAAATAATTCGATTTCGTCTTTGGAGGCACATCCCACGGAGTTATTCAGCGAGGAAAACACATGGGCTGTTTTTCCTCTATCCATGGGTACACACATGTGAGGGTGTGTGGACACCCTGCCTTCAATTCAAACTGTTAAAGGAGCTGTCAGAGCTCTTTCCATACCCTGTTCCCAAACTACCTCATCCAGGGGTGATCTTCTGACTCCGCTGACGTCAATCCGGGCTTTTGCGGCGGCTTCAAAGGAACGGGGTGAGCTCAGGGAAGGAGAAATGTTCCTTTATTCCCCAGTGGGACGTGGACAGATGCCTTCATGTTGCTCTTTCCACCACCCTGAAGAATCCAGGCTGCTTGTTTATCCCAAGCTTGGCTAATTCCCACCCACAACAACCGGTCCAGGAGCACCCCCAGTGTTTTTTTAGGCAGCCAAACTCTTGTCTCTGACCACTGAAGGGTGAATGTCTCCTTCTCTGGGTGATTAAAAACCGGAGACAAGAACAAAACTAGTGACAAGAGGAAAGCTAAAAAAACATGGAAGAAATTCCTGCTGACTGGAATGTCTCTCTAATTAACTGTTTGTATTTCATAGACTTCTGTCTTGAGGGAGAAAATAGTCAAATCCTGGAGGTTTTTTTCCTAAATTTTTAAGTTAGAGTGGTCATACCCATATCAGTCCTTCTACCTAGATTTTCATTAGTAGAGATAAAATGAAAATAAATATAGATAAATAAATACAGATAAAAATAATAAAAATATAGATAAAATAAATAAAGTGAAAATAAAATGAAAATTACTGAGTAAATTACAAGGGTCAGTGATAAAATTAATTACTTTGGAAGTCTCCACGTTTTACATCCATTGTGTCTTGTCTGCCAAGAACACTTGGAATATTCACAACCGGGACAGTTTCTTGAACTCAAGTGATTAGAGAGTCAATGTCATTCAGGTGTTGAATTACAAATTGTCCTACCTTGGTAGGGAATTTTGCACACAGAACAAAAAATTGCACTTCCTGGAAAAATTGAATTCTTTCTTTCTTCCTTCCTTTCTTTCTGTATTTCTTCTTTTCTTTCTTTTTCTTTCTTTTTTCTTTCTTTTTCTCCTTTCTTTCTTTTTCTTTCCTCCTTTCTTCCTTTCCTCCTTTCTTCCTTTCCTCATTTTCTCCTTTCTTCCTTTCTTCCTTCCTTCCTTCCTTCCCTCCCTTCCTTTCTTTCTTTTTCTTTCTTTTTCTTTCTTTTTCTTTCTTTTTCTTTCTTTTTCTTTCTTTCTTTCTCTTTTTCTTTCTTTCTTCCTCTCTTTCTTTCTTCCTTCCTTCCTTCTTTTGCTTTCCCTCTTTCTTTCTTCCCCTCTTTCTTCCCCTCTTTCTTTCCCTCTTTCTTTCCTTCTTTCCCTCTTTTCCTCTTTCTTTCTCTGTCTCTCTCTCTTTCCCTCTTTCTCTCTTTCCCTCTTTCTTTCCTTCTTGGGAAAACCGAAGTATCTTCTGCCAGCAATTTAAGGAATATTTTGTGAAACACTCAGGCTCCAGGAGATGAGTTTTGAGTGAAAAAACAACGTCTAAGAAGATAAAAGATCCTGTGCAGTGAGACCTGATCACTTTGCCCCGCTGATAAAAGAAATACCTTTTCTTTCCTACCTCTTTCCACATTGGCCACCAAAGAGAAAAGCTGGGAATACAGGCTGGAATTATTTGTGCTTATATAATCAAGCCACATCTATGCAAAATTGCTTCTTAATGACTCATCACCCTGCACTGTTTGTCTTCTCCCATGGCCCAGCTGACCGAGAGGAGTTGTTCGACCTCCCATCCCTCCCAGGCAGCCTCGATAAACATTTGAGTTTTATTAGCTGTTTATAAATTATATCAAAACACATCAGGCAACCCGTGTCTGGGAAAGAACAGCGATTGCTACATGTAATAAATAACAGAGCACGGGATGAAAAGGGATATATACATTTTAAAGTGCACCTGAGGCACATTATAGGCATTGCATAATATGTTTTGACTTTAATAAGAAGATGCACTTTGTGTAAAGATGGTGCTTAAACTGCCTTTCCCTGACTGATTTATTAAATGTAAATGTTTACACATCCACTGTGTATCCTGGGGCTTGTATGAATAAAGTCAAAACAACCTTGGGGGTGGGAATGCATTTCAGTGGGTATGGAAAAATCCTCCTCTCACTCCCGGTGATGTAAAGCTGGCACAGTTCTCCTGACCACGCTGGAATTGCAATGAGTTGTCTTTGGGATCAAAATGATGCTTAAAAGAGGCGGAATAGATGCTCAAAATGCATATTTTTTTTCATATTACGGGCAAAATAGTGAGATGTTTGAACAGCTTACACAGGGAGATGAGAGTTTCCCTGTCATTTGATTTCACAGAGATTCAATGACCTAAACCCTCCTAAAAAAATAAAAGAGAAGGAAATGCTTTATGGCTGTAAAATCAGACACTGTGGGCATGATTATGTATAGAAATTATATGGATACATGGATATGTGTATCCCCAGGGAAGGGGTGGAGTCACCATCCCTGGAATGGTTCGAAAAAGGAGCAGATGTGGCATTTGAGGACATGGCTTAGTGGTGTGGGGACAAAGGCTGGACTTGATGACCTTGGAGGTCTTTTCCAACCTTAGTGATTCCTTGATTCTGTGGATAGAGAGACAGAAAGAGGATTCTCAGAGAACCTAAAAGACTAAACTAATAATTCTTGTTAACCCTGAAATCTTTGACCCCAGGCTGGACAAGGGGTCTGACACTTTCCTCCTTTCTTGGAAAAGGCTCCCTTTAGGCTTTGTTCTGCAAACTTTTGAATGGATGGATCCAAAACTCTCTGGGGAGATCCCCCCTGACTTTGGCAGGGTTTATGTTCAATTCAGTGTCCCTAAGTGGGAATTCAGGATAGGTTCCTTTTGATTTATTACTGATCATTTCAGAATTATGTGCTTGTCTACATATTTTGAGCACATGTTGGTACTTTTAGATATCCTTATATGATGCTGTCCAGTTCTGGATCTCAGATTAACTCAGAGTTAGGAATTAATGTGCCCTCTGAGGTCCATTCAGTGTTATCAGCAGCATCCCTCATCTTTATGTGGTAAATCCGGGAAGCAGGACTTCCAAAAATGTAGAGGTTGCCCTGGAAGACAAAGATTGTAAATAATGGAAGTCACTCCTTCCTCCTCCTTTCTGTCTTAGTTTTTATTGCAGATTTCAAATTGTTTGAAATATTCCCTTTGTCCCTTTGGGTCAGATGTCCTGGTTATGTCCCTTCCTGAGATCTTTCTTGCCCACCCCCAGAGGAGAATTTTGGAGAGACAACCTTGATAAACTGCTGTGTTATCAACACCTTTCCTGCATTTAAAGCACAATAAGGACACTACAAGGGTCGTTAAGGGTAAAATTAACTTCCATCCCAGCCAGACCCAACACGAAGAGAAAGCCACTGGATGGAGCAGGAGATAAAAGCTGCAGGATTGTCAGGGAGCACAAAGATATCAGAGCTGGCTCAAAGCAGCCATGCAGCACAAAGCTGACAGTAGCTGCAAAATCTCACAAGAAGGATCAATTAGCTCATGCTTCATTCCATCCTGGCTCAGTTAAGACTCTGATACTGGAGTTAATGAATGTAAAATAAACTTGAATGCATCTCGAATGCCCTGGGGTTTGTAGACCTGGTTCCACTTTTTATAGGTCTCTGGATGACACTCTGTGTGACCAGGCACCTCTCTGTGTTGGGATTTGCCCTCTGTAAATGGGTTTACAGGCACTTTTTAGAGTTCAGCACTGTGTGAATATAATCTGTGCATTGACAGAGTCTTGGGTGCTCAGGAAAGAGCAGAAAACGTCTCGAGATAAAGAGGAAAGCAACTGGTTTCACAGAATCACAGAATTTTTAGGGTTGGAAGGGACCTCTGGAGATCATCCAGTCCAACCTCTCTGCCAAGGCAGGGTCACCCAGAGCAGGTGACACAGGAATGTGTCCAGGTGGGTTTGGAATGTCTCCAAAGAGGGAGAATCCACACCCTCCCTGGGCAACTGTCCCAGTGATCTGCCTCCCTCCATGGAAAGAAGTTCTTCCTCATGTTGAGGTGAGACTTCTTGTGTTTTAGTTTGTCCCGTTACTGGGCACCACTGGGAAGAGTCTGGCACCATCCTCTTGGCACCTCTTTGAGATATTCGGGTGGATTGATGAGATCCCCTCCCAGTCTTCTCTTCTCCAGACTATCCATCTCCTGCAGTCTCTCCTCACCAGAGAGAAGCTCCAGACCCCTCATCATCTTTGTGGCCTCTGCTGGACCCTCTCCAGTAGCTCCTTGTCTTTCTTGAACTTTGGGGACCAGAACTGAACACAGAACTCCAGTTGTGGCCTCACCAGGGGCAGGATCAGCTCCTGGACCTGCTGGCCACACTTCCTGATGCATCCCAGGATCCCACTGTCCCTCCAGGCCACAAGGACACAGTGCCATCTTGGCCTGGGCTGAATTGCCAGAAAGAAAAGGAAGAAACCCCACAGCTTGTCGGGTTTTTTCCCAAAATTGCCTCTTGGTGGACACTGCTTGACCTGTTGTTCCCCTGCCATTTTCCCCAATCCCTGTAGTGGAAACACAGGTTGTGAACTCTCTGCTGCCTTAGCACTGGGAAAAACTTGATCTTTAAACCCAGGATTATGATTCTGAGCCCTGAGGTTTAAATTAAACTCTTTTTCCCTGGCACAGAGGCACGAAAATATCAGCATCTTATTTAAAGGCAAGGTGTGGTGGAAAAGGGGCAGAAACTCCACAGGGAGATGGTTCAAATTAAAACTGAGGAAAGTGCATAAAACAGCAAGAAAAAAATGGGAGGCAGAAGGGGGAAAGAAAAAAAAGGAAAGGAATTTAAAAATAAACTCCACAAACCCAGACACAAAAAACAATGTCTGTGGCACCTGCACTGGTACCCTGAGCTGGTATCAAAACATCTTTCACCCTTATTAGACTCTGACAGGCTCTAAGTTGCTTCCTGGGATAGAGCAGGGTTGGAGTTAACGGTGCCAGTTAGTTCCTGTTTCCAGCCTGCCTGGACAGGGATCTGGCTGAGAGGAAAGCAGTGGTGCCAGTGGGTGCCAGGGACACAAAGTGCCCTGGTTTTTAAATCCCTGACAATTACAGAGGGAAGACACACCTGTCTCAAAGGGGGAAAAGGGTTTTTTGCACAGGCATTTGCAGGGATCATGGAAAGAGATCACAGAAAATCAGGTTTGAAGGGGGAAAGGGATAAAATCAGAATTTCTAGAGATAAATCTGGGAGCAGCTCACCATTGTTTGAGGTTCTTCGGTCTCAGTGGAGTAGGGGATGGACATCCATGTGCCAGGAAAGATGCCAAGGTTATTGATGTGTTAAAACCCATGGAAACACCCGAGAGGGGTCATGAAGGAATTAGGGCTTCTTCCCCCCAAAGTTGTGGGATCAATAGTCCAGGAGAAGTGAATCTGCACCAATGCTCCCAGCACAGGCAACAAACAGGAGGGGTTGGAAGATGTTGTGTAGCTGGAAAAATATGATGTATTTCCAATCATGGAAACACGGTGGGATGACTTGTAGAGCTGGAGCAATGCTGTGGGTGGATATAAATTCCTGAGAAGGGACAGGCAAGGGGGTGTTAGAGGTGGGTTTGGTTGTCTGGAGCTTCATGATGGTGATGACAGGGTTGAGTGTTTATGGATCAGAATCAGGGGGAAGGCCACCAAGGCAGAATCATGAAGAGAACCCAACCAGGATGAAGAGACACACAAAATATTTTGGGAGCAGCTGGCAGATGTCTCGTGATCACTAACCCTTGTTCTAATGGGAGACTTCAACCCAGAGCCATGACCACGTCTGCCACCAAACCATGTCCTGAAGTGCCACAGCCACGTGTTTGTTGAGCACTTCCAGGGATGGTGACTCCAGCACTTCCCTGGGCAGCCTGTTCCAGTGCTTGACAACTTTTTTGGTGAAGAAATGTTTCCTAATATCTCATTTAACAACTACTCAGCAAGCAAAGAAATAGACTGGGAGGAAAAGTCCTGTTCCAGCCTCTCACAAGCTTTATGATAAATTCTTTACTTTCATTAGAAAGTAGAACCTCTGTAATTCGGGGGTGTACTTTGGAAATGATTCCTACATACCCAGCATGCTGCAAATAAACAAATGCTTTTTGCTTCCTGATACTCCAAAGGGTTGGACTTGATGGTCTTGGAGGTCTTTTCCAACCCAGTTGACTCTATGATTCTGTGATTTGGTTTTGGTGACCTCCCACGTGTGAGTCACATGCAAAGGCTGTGTGCAAGAAAAAGGGGAGTAGGGTACCCTTTGTGGTTTGGGTAGAGGCAGGATCCTCCCCCAGGATTAATTCCCCCTTAGTTTTAGTTTGCTTTGGGGTTTTCCTCATTTGATTTTGTTAAATGCTTATAGACATCACCAGCCAGCCATCCCTCACTGAGCTGGGGGCTCTGTGACTGGTGAAGCTCTGTCATCCTCCTGCTTTCCCTTCTTCTTCCTCAGGCTTGAGTTATTTGGTTTTTCCCCCTCAATTCTACTTCCTTGTCAATGAAACTGCTCACAGACAAAAATCTCGAACTCCCGTGCAAAGTGAATTGTGCTCCTTGAAGAAGTGGAGCGATAAGGGAAAAGCAGAGAAAAGCACATTCTGAACAGTTGGGGGGTTTTATGGTTTATAAGCAAAAAAAAAAAAAAAAAGCCAACTCAATTTTCTGATGCACAGCCTGTGTCAGACTATTCATGTGCCAACAGTGAATAATAAAAGGAGGAAAGACAGTGAGGTGGATTGAACTTAAACACAATAATTTCCCACAAGCTTCAGGGCTGATCAGGGGCTGTTTGACACCAAGAGAGATTCCTGCCCTCATTCCCTGTGCACAAAGCCACCAAACATCCCAGGGTTTCTGGTCTCAGAATCAACTGCAGCCCAGGGTTAGGAAAAAGAGGGATTGCCAGAGAAGGAGGTGGGAGGAGGGAGCTGCTGTCAGGGTCAAGGGATGTTTCTGATCTTCTCACAGTGGTAAAGTGGAAGCAGGATGGCCTGGGGACAATTCCACCAGGAACAGGCTGCCCAGGGGAGTAGTGAAGTCACCACCCGTGGAAAGGTTCAAACCAGGAGTAGATGTGGGACTTGAGGATATGGTTTAGTGGGAATGGTGGTGTTGGGACAAAGGTTGGACTTGATGACCTTGGAGGTCTTTGCCAACCTTATGATTCCATGATTTTCCATCTGCCAGCAAAGTCTGTTCTTGGCTACCATTCCCAGTTCCTTCCCTGTTCTCCTGGTAATTCACCCCTGCACAAGAATCCCACTGCCAGTGTGTTATTGGTTCATTTAGCACTGCCTGTCTCTCTCCTTTCATTTTCCTTCCCTCTTTCCCACTGTATCTCTTCCCCTTATTTGTCCTCAGCAGCTTTTGTTTGAATTAAATCTCTTTTATTTGCTCTCTGGGGGAGAGAGGCTGTTCAGGCTCTGTTTGCCTTAAAGCAGAGGCATAACAAGATGGGATGTGCCGGGCCAGTGGCACTTCATCCATCAGCACTATTAACTGAGAGTCCTCTGATTTTCATTCTTGCCAGGTTTCCTCCTCATCACACAAATAATCCTTCGCTTTTCACTACATCACTAACTCAATTTTTTACGTATTACCCCCCTTCCACCAACACTTTGCAGCCTCTATAAAAGATATTTATATTCTAATTATTGCTTCGACCCTGGCATAACTTGTGAGGAGATTTAAACAGCAAAACTCCTTCAAGAAGTGCTGCTCTCGTGAGCAACCACTTGCAAAGTTTTGGGGGAAACTTCACTTTGCTCAATCTCAAATTTGAGAGCCTTTGGCGTGGACTCAGATGCCAACACATCCATGTGTTGGCACATGTGTGGATCCACAAGACATGTTTGATGTGTGCACACAGAAGGGATTTGAGTGAAGAATTTGATCTCCACAGTGCCCTGAAGGGAGGTCGTGGCCCGGTGGGGTTTGACCTCTTCTCCCAGGTCAACAAGCTACAGGACGAGGGGAAATGGCCTCAAGTTTTTGCCAGGGGAGGTTCAGGTTGGATTTTAGCGAACATTCCTGCACTGAAAGAGTGGTTAAGCATTGGAAGAGCCTGTCCAGGGAAGAGATGGAATCACTCCCTCTGGAAGTGTTCAAAAAAACCTGGAGATGCGGCACTTCATGCTATGGTTTGACGGACGCTGTGGTGTCTGGTCAAAGGTTGGACTTGATGACCTTGGAGGTCTCTTCCAGCCTTTATGATCCTATGAATCCACTGTCACAAAAAGCCAAGCTCTTTGTGAAGGTTTCCAGGTGAGAAGCAGGAAGAAGCTGCAACATGCACTGAAAATACTGATCTTGGAGGTCTTTCCCACCCTTAATAATTCCATAAAACAGTATTTCTGCCAGGATGACAATCCTGAAAATCCTCTCTTCATACCTCTCTTTTTCCACTAGAGGGCTGGAAAGGCAAAGCTTGTGCAAAGTGCAATGAGATACACACAGAATCTCATTTATTCCTTGTGCTTCTGCGCTTATGCAAACTAATTCATTTTTAATTAAAAACAAAGACTATTTTAAGTATTTTCTTACTTCATCTCCCAAAATGTCAGCCAGAAACCTTTGCTATGTGAGTCCAAGATGGCACTGCAGGCAGAATTTATATGACATAAAGCAGAAGCTCTGGCACTTTGAAAAAGAGAATTTGTGTGAGTTGGTGTCTCCTGGGCCAGAAACAAGGTGACATCTTTCTTATTTTAGACACATCTCTCGTTCCTGTCCATCCATGCATCCCTCCATGTCCTCTGATGCTTTTATTCTATCAACTTTACCTATTAATATTCCTAATTATTTAAACAAAATTAGTTCCTGCCATCTGGTTGCCTGCCTGCTCATTCCACTGGGATTTGACTCCAAAAGTGGTGTTGCTGTTGTTCTCCCGCTGAAGTTTCTGCATGAAGAACAGCTTTTAGGGACATGGGAAGTTGTTTTCTTTCAAAGAATGTTGCAGACTAACAAGTCTTCTTCCTGATTAGCTTCCACCACCTCTTTGGATGTAAAAGTCTGGCTGCAGGCAGGTGTCCAATTTAAATTTGAGGACAAGGAAGGCTGTTTATCAGAGAGTAGGTTTAGATTGGATATTGGGAAGGAGTTTTTCCCTGGGAGGTTGATGAGGCCCTGGCACAGGTTGTCCAGAGAAGCTGTGGCTGCCCCATCCCTACAAGTGTCCAAGGCCAGGTTGGACGGGGCTTGGAGTAACCTGGGCTAGTGGGAGGTGTCTCTGCCCATGGCAGGGGGTTGGAATCAGATATTCTGGAAGTTCCCTTCCAACCCAAACTATTCTGGGATTCTCTGATCTCTGAGGGGCTCTGCAGAAGCAACCACAGGAACTACTCACAGAGCCTGAGAGGCCAAAGGAACACAGAGTGATCTCATCCCATATTTCTTCATTTTTAGGGTTAAAGGAGTTTCAACTGAGCTGCTCAGAGCCAAAACCTGTTTACCAGCAGGAAATAAAGCAGCGTTGCTAATGAATTGCTGCTCTCTGATTCCCATTCCCTTAAGCCTGGCAGTTAATGATGATATTAACTGTTGTTGTTCTATTATGCTGACATTTAGAGCTCTCCAAAATTGGCACAATGTGCAAAATGGGAGAATTAAACAGAGAGAAGCTAAAAAGTGATGCTTTGGCCAGGAAGGGAGTTCACCCTTTGCTGACAGGGGAGACTGACTGAACTTTTCCCTCTCTTTGCCTGTGGTGTCAGAGCTGTCTGCTTTTAAGCAGAAATGTGGCCACAGTGAGAGAAAAGGGCCACTAATACATAAAAAAAAATAAATTATAACTGAATAAATCTACAAGCAAGCACTAAATATTCCTATTTAGGAATCACACAGCTCAGATGGAGCTGTAAGAAATACAGACTGTTATTTTATTCATAGAATCATTGAATGCTTTGTGTTGAAAGGGACCTTCAAGATCATGTTGTTCTAACCCCCTGCCACGTGCCTGCAGAAGCCTTCCCTTCAAAGTAGTTAATTTGATGAGCAGGAAGAAAGTAGCAGAGAAAAGTTTAAGAGCAGCAAATAATAATTAAAAAAAAATTTAAAAAGTCCCCTGAAGCTTTCGAAATGTTCTGACACAGGTTTTAATGGAGCTGCTCACTTGCAAGCTCTCTGCTGGTGAGACGTGTCTGCATAGCCTGGCAGACATTCCTGGTTCTCACCTGGCACTGGCAGATGGCAGAGGAACACAGGCTGTCAGTTTTGGATGTCAGGGTGGTGTAATCCCTCCTTCAGCTACGAGGGATGGTCTGGTGGGGATTGTGGGCACTGCTCAGGTGATGGGAGCAAGAAACAGCTCCAAAAGCAGAATCCCTGTCCGTGGTTTGCACAGCAGGTGCCCTGGTTGCCCTGGTGCTGAGATCTTCTGCAATATTGGATTTGCAGGGCAATTTTTTGGTAGTAAGGGGCTACAGGGGTAGTTTCTGTGAGAGGCTGCCAGAAGCTTCCACCCACGTCCAGCAGAGCCAATACCAGGAGGCTCCAGGATGGACCTGCTGCTGACCAAGGTCAAGCCCATCGGCAATGGTGGGAGCACCTCTGGGATAACATTTTAATAGGAGCAAAAAGGACCCGAAGAACTGCAGCCTAAGAAAGGAGAATATGTGAGAGAAACAGGAAAAGATAGAAAGAAGGAAAGAAAGAAGAAAGAAAGAAAAAGAAAGAAAGAAAAAAAGAAGCAAAGAAGAAAGAAGAAAGAAACAAAGAAAAAAGAAAGAAAGTAAAAGAAAGAAAGAAAGAAAAGAAAGGAAGGAAGGGAGGAAATGTTCCATACTTCCTTGCAAACCTCTCTGCCTTGTCTCAGCCTTCCATAGGCTGGGAATCATCAGGCTGACGTGGATCTCCGTTGACATCTCCATCCTTGGTTTCCAGCTGCAGTTACTCTGCTTTCAGCTGCTCTTCTTCTCCTGGTTGAGATGTCACTAGAAAGAAGCTCATCTCTTATTTCTCTTCCATATTCCATAGTCCACATTCCCACAGTATCCCAGAGAGAAGCATGGCATGTCTGGTGCCACCATGATCAATAAACACAGATTTTAATTTGCTTCAAGAAAATGAGCTTCGCAGTGCCTGTGAGTCCCAGAGGACAAGTTTTGGGAGGGTGTATTGACTGATTATTTCCCATCAGTGTAATTTCCAACAGGAGAAATAAAACTCAGCAGAGATTGACTCGTCCATCAAATCCTGCCCTCTGGAATTTGCAATTAGATCAGATATTAGGAAGCAACTCTTTACTGTGAGGGTGGGGAGGCCCTGACACAGGTTGCCCAGAGAAGCTGTGGATGTCCCTGGAAGTGTTCAAGGCCGGTTTGGATGGGGTTTGGAGCAACCTGGGATAGTGGAAGGTGTCCCTGCCCCTGGGATGGGATTGGAACTGGATGATCTTAAGGTTCCCTTCCAACCCAAACCATTCTATGATTCCATTACAGTACTTTTATATGGATGCTGTGAAAGCCTCCATCCCCAGCAGCCCTTCATGACTGGAGGCTCAAAGGTCCACTTAGGAGATCAAGATGCCCTCAGACAGTGGATGGAGGTGGTTTGTCCCTGAAGACTTCCAGAGAAGTATTTAGATGTATTTAATGTAATAATGTGTGGCACTTATGTCTAATATATTCTAGCACTCCCTTCAGCTCCTTATTCATAAAATCACAGAATCAACCATGTTGTTAAAGACCTCTGAGATCATCAAGTCCAACCCTTGATCCAACCCCGCCGTGATTCCCAGACCATGGCACTGATGCCACATCCAGTCTCACCTTAAACACTCCAGGGACAGTGACTCCACCCCCTCACTGGGCAGCTCATTCCAAGGGCTGATCTCCTTCTCGAGAATTTCTTCTTGATGTCCAACCTAAACCTCCCCTGGTACAGCTTAAGATCAAGTCCTCTTGTCCTACTGCTGGTTCCTGGAAGAAGAGACCGACCCCCCCCCGCTCACCCCTCCTGTCAGGGAGTTGCAGAGAGTGAGGAGGTCTCCCCTGAGCCTCCTCCTCTCCAGGCTGAGCCCCCCAGCTCCCTCAGCCTCTCCTCATGGGAATTGGGCTCCAGACCCTTCCCCAGCCTTGTTGCTCTTCTCTGCACCTGCTCCAGCCCCTCCATGTCCTTCCTGAGCTGAGGGCCCAGAACTGGACACAGCACTCCAGGTGAGGCCTCACCAGCGCTGAGTCCAGGGGCAGAATCACTTCCCTGGACCTGTTGGCCACCCTCTTCCTGATCCAGGCCAGGATCCATTGGCCTTCTTGGCCACCTGGGCATACTCTGGCTCCTGTTCAGCTTCCTGTCCATCCACACTCCCAGGTCCCTTCCTGCCTGGCTGCTCTCCAGCCACTCTGTCCCAGCCTGGAGCTGCCGGGGGTTGTTGTGGCCAAAGTGCAGGACCCGGCACTTGGCCTGGTTGAACCTCATCCTGTTGGAATCAACCCATGGATCCAACCTGTCCAGGTCCCTCTGCAGAGCCCTCCTGTCTTCCAGCAGATCAACACTCCCCTCCAGCTTGGTGTTATCTGCAAATTTGCTGATGGTTCACTCGATCCCCTCGTCCAGATCATCAATAAAGACATTAAACAGAACTGGGGCCAGCACTGATCCCTGGGGACACCACTGGTGACCGGATCCCAACTGGATGCAGCTCCATTCCCCACCACTCTCTGGGCCCGGCCATCAGCCAGTTCCTAACCCAGCACAGGGTGCCCCTGTCCAAGCTGTGGGCTGCAGCTTTTCCAGGACTATCCCATGGGAGACAGTGCCAAAGGCTTTGGTGGAATCCAGATAGACACATCCACAGCCTTCTCCTCATCCACCAGGTGGGACTGATACCTGTTGTCCAGTTGCTTCCAGCTTCCTACCTTCCCTGATGCCTTCCCTTCAGCCCTCATTTTGCACTCCTTGCCTCCCTGTCCTTGCTTCAGTGGAAATGCAGCTCCCTGTCCCATTAAGTTCACCAAAATTCAGTGCAACTTAACCCCAGCCCATTTTCAGTGAGTTTTTTCCTTCAGCTTGCCCTAATTCAATCCATTTTGGACAGCTGCATCCAGATAAATGCAATTCCAGGAATTTCATTAAAAATAATTTGCTGCAGAGGAACTAAATAGCCTTCACTGCAAACAACCAGCAATCGATGGGATGTGATTTGGTTAAACACAATTGCATCCAACAGAAGGAAATTAAATCAAAGCTATGCGGTTGTACTGCAATTAAAATTCAGCCCTGCAAATCAGGGCAAAGTTTAATTAGTGCCAGAGAGAGGTTTTTATTTGGCTTTCTTGAATATATTTATGGCTGGGACAAATTAGCAGCCCTTGATATCCTTGTGTGTAACACTGGCCCTGGTGGAATGTTTTCCTCCCACGTTTTGCTGTGGAATCATTCCACACACCCTGAGCCACCAGGTTATTCCCAGTCCCACATTCCCATGTTTTTTGGTGCTTTCTCTCCATACAGTCTATTCCCTGAGATTGTTTTCCTGGGCTGCTGTGAACAGTGTGGGATGAAGTCCCATCTAGCTGTGATTAGGGCTTCCCAAATGCAACCTGAATGTTCAGATCCATGAAAAGACCAAATTTTCAGAGCCTCACTCCACCATCTCTCTCAGCTCCCTCCTCTTGGAGGTGAGGGTTAAAGGAAAGCTATTGGAGCATTTTGGAAATGAATTCCTTTCGGAAATGAATTCATTTTGGGAATGAGTCTGGGTTGATGTTTGTGTCCTGTCAGCTCATTCTGCCTCAGAGATTTTCACCTCCGTCACTTCTAACCCAGAGAAATGGCTTTTCCTGGGCCTAAAAATTTATTTATACAAGTAAAACTCATGTCCCTGGAAGGAAAAATAGCAGGTCTGATGTGTCCCTGCACCACTTGTGGTCCCACCTGGAGCAGCTCCAGAGGTATTTGCCTGGAGACTGTTCATCAGCAGATTTAGGAAAGGGACTCATCCCATCTGACTGATGTGGGAGTTTCCTTGGGGATGATTTGTCTCATCTTAAATAGATACCGAAAATCAAAAGCGAACTGCCTAGAAAAGCTCATTTCTCTCCTCTGACTCAGAGGACTAGTTGAGATTTTAGGTTTAAGAGGCATGAAATGAAGTGCATTTGGATGCATATTTTTCTTTAGGCTCCCATTTACTCTTGGGTAAAAGGTTAAGTAACTACACTCTCTAAAATTTATATATATACATATATATACACATATATATATATATATATACACACACATGTATATATATATTTTATTTTCTTCTCTAACTGGACCACACCTGGAAAACTTAATTCAGAAACACATTAATGGCCTGAAAGAAACATTAACCCTCTGTAATCTGTATATTGTGATATCATTAATATAATGTAAGGTATAGCTAAAATGAAAAGGGAACATCTCAGTGCACCAAAGGGGGAAAAGAAATCCATCTGAAGTTGTTTCTTTAAAAAAATCAGTAAAAATCATTGGAAATAAAGTACTCCTGGAAAACACTTCAATATTCTCTTTAGGGAAGGCTGTAGGAGAAAGTGAATTCAACTCTGGTTTTAGAAGGAGATGGGTTTTGTTATGGAAAAAAAAATTGTAAATAGTGTCTGAAGTTTGTTTCTTTTAGTTTTCTTTCCTTTATCAGTGATATTTGTGCTTTGTTCACTTTTTTTTCCTTCCTCTTTCTTTCTCTTTCTTCCCACTCTTGATGAAAAACTCGCAAAGCAAGGACTTGGCTTAGACCCCACAGCACATCTTTGAGGAAAGAAAGGAGGGGAAAAAGGGACTTTGAACCTTAGTTATGCTTTTTTTCATGATTCTGGAATCCTTTTGCTTTGCAGGGTTTTAACTGGGGTTTCAGCTCAGCACATCCAAATCAAACAGTGAAAAAAAGGAAAAGTAAAGAGCCCCAGATTTCCAGACTCACTGAGTGTATTGACACTGTGAAAAGCAGCTCTGGGTCAGACTGTACTCATTAGTTTTGCAAATCAGTGAGCTCAGCATTACACCATCCACACTGAAATAAGGTCAAAATGTGTTGGTTTAATTAGATTTCTCTTGTGCTCAGCAAAGTGTTTTCCATGGAAAGTATCAAAATATTAACAGCAATTACAGAAATCTCATGTTTCCTCCAACCAAATTGCACAATTTGAAGAAATCTCTGTGAAATCTTTTAGTTTGGTACCACGGGGATGTGAAGGTGGGGAGGAATGTTCTCCCACTTTCTGGGCTCAGCTCAAGTGTGTAAATCACCCCCATTTCTCCTCCTGCCAAAATCTCCCATTCCTTGGGGTTTGTCACTCGTGCTTGCTCCTGCCACTTCCATGCAACACTCAGGGAGGTCACCTGGCTCTCCAGAGAGGGATCTCCCAACCAAAAACAGAGGTGAATTCCCTTTCTTGATTCTATATGGAGAGCTGGATGGCTTAGAGTCCATTCTGCATCAGGGAGAGAAAAAAACTCACCTTGAACAATCTAATCCCCCTTTCACAGCTGCTTCCCTCTCTGCCACACTAGACACTAAATCCTGGGTGCCAAAATAATCATGGATTCATAGAATCATGGAATGGTTTGGGTTGGAATGGACCTTAAAAGTCATCTAATTTTAACCTCTCTGCCATGGGCAGGGACACCTCCCACTAGACCAGTTTAGTCCCAGTCAGGTTATCCCTTATTTTATTGAGGTTCCACCTTCACTCAGGTGTAATTCATTCCCATGGTGACTTTTCCAGGACATTGTCTAAAATCCCCCCCAGAGACATTGTGGGAGTTCAGTATTTTCCTTTCAGTTTATCCTTTGTCTCGTGCACTTACACAATAACAGGAAACACTTTCTTGTTTTAGCCCCTCTGAGATTAGAGCCAGAAGGCTCAGATCCACAAAAGTATTTACCAGACAAAGGATTTTGAAGGGGATTTTGCTCCTTAAAAGGGGAATTAAATGTGCAAATACTTTTCTGGATTTCTGATACTAATATATCGCAGCACAAAGTGATTTATGAAGGCAGCAGGGGCGGGTTAATTGAGGAGACAGCTGGTTCTGTATGTAACTTCCTGGCAGAGATTCATCCACATCCATTCATTCCTTCTGCCCTGATCTGCTTGTCCAGCCTTGTTTTTAAGACCTTTCCAGCACCTCAGCTAAGCAGGGGCACTTTTTGTTTGTAACACCCACCTATGTCAATGAGATGTGAACACCAAACACTTGGAGATCTCCCAGTTTATGGAAAACCAGCCAGAATTTACTGTCTTTTGGGAACTGGCAAGTTCTAGGAGGTAAAACCTTGAGGAAACCCTGCTGCAAGCAGGTTCCACATTGTCCATGGAGCACATCCTTCATCCTGGCTCTGGGGTCTGGTGGTTGGTAGGTCATGGAATATTTATCTTTTAAATCCTTATTTGTATTGGATTTTCACATGGAAACTCCCCTGAATCAGGGCTGTAGTGACACACTCCAGGTGCAAATCCATAACCTGGTGGCTTTTCAGCAACTTCAACAAATTAACAAAGTAAGGGTCGCTGCTGAGGGCCCAAAAGGTGTTAAATAGGACCTTCCAAACCAACCCAGATTTGGTTTCAAATGTCACAAAGCCCTTCTGAGAAACTTCTCTGACCTCCACAGTTCAGAGCAAGAAATTTTGCCTCAGCAATATCCAGAAAGTATCCCATTTATTTCTGCTTAAACTACATAGAAAACTTCTTTTTTTTTTTTAATAGAGAAATAGATAATCTTCCCCTAAAGTGACTAAATGATGAGGGAATTTATCATGTCCACAGGTTGTCTGTTCTGAAGGCTGATTTAACTTCATGATTAAAGATGTACACCTTGAATTCAGTTCTAATTTAGTTCTAATTTTGCTGACTTAAACTTCCATCCAGTAGAACCTATGCTCTTTTTTTTTTGGCTTGACTCAAGACAAGTATCTGATAAGGAATTAGAGCCTGCAACCTACTCCTTCACTAATGAAATCATGTTCCTGATTGTCTGTCTTATCTTTCAACTTCACATCAATCTCCCATCATATGTCCAAGCTATTCCCAACAGCTTCACTCTTATTTTTGTTACCTTTTGAAGAATAGAAGAAAAATAAAAAAAGAGACATATATATATATGTCTTTTCTCTGGCCATGTTTTCTATTTCACAAGCTGTCCTGAATTATATTTTTTAAAAGCAGAGGCAAAAAAAAAAACAAATCCCACAGCTTTGGTGAAGAAAAGGAAGCAGGAAGGTGGAATAGTGCAAAGTAATGACAGTCTGACCTGGAATAAAAGTGCCTAAACACAATGTACTGAGGAATAAGAGTTGAGGGATGTCCTTTTAGAGTGAGGACATTTTTTCCCACTTTCCAACTTTTTTTCTGACAGGAGTTTATCCTGGTCTTTCTTCCTGACCTGATTTTATTGTCTCACCTCAGTCACCTCCCCAACATCTGAGCTGGTTCCTGTGCTGTCCAGAGAAGTGTCGCTGTTCAGGTCCCCAAGAAATCTCTCCTGTGGATTTATAAATCACAGGAATTCGACTAAATAACTTTTTCCCCACATTAATCATGCCCTAATCTCAGAGCATAATGTCAGAATTCTTCGGCATTTATGCATGCACAAATCCCCAAGTGATTAAATAGAGTTCAGTATTAAATTGCATCTGCATAATTTCTCTTTTCTTCCCTCCATCTCATTGCATGGTGCACTCCATGATTTTCAGTTTTCTCCCCCAAGAAGTTGTTGTCACAGTGCCTGTGGATGTAAAGATGTATTTATCAATAATTCACATTTTGTTGATTATTTGATACGCTCAGGAGCTCAGTTATTTCCTGGGGCTGGGTAAATTAGCCTGCGTGACCTAGAAACATGCCCTGAAGATTTCTTACATCTACATCTTCCTCTTCCTCTTCTAGAAGATGATTTTGACACCAAACTGTGCTCCTTTCTTAGGTCAGGGTGTCGTAATTCCCTCCCTCACTCCTCTGTTCACCACATCCCTCCTGCTCTGTGATGGACACACATAACACATGGGGAGGACTCTTTTTCCCTTCCATTTTTGCCTTTTTAATTAACTTTTCTAGCGCATAATTTAATTTACACATTCTCTCTGCTTGATTGGCTTCTCCTACTGTGGCTCTCTGGCAACAGATTGATAAAACTTGACCTTAATTATCATGAGAAATATTAATGGCAGTTAGAGCTTTGCAACTGTTCTTCTTTGGGCACCAGATACAGACTAAAGCTGCTTTAAAACCATCAACCCTTCCACTCCAGAGAGGATGAGAAGCCTCTAATTCTACAATAAAAATGTTCAGGCTTGATTTTAGGGGAGGAAATCTTTTTTTCCCTAGAAGGGTAAGGCAGCAGAGCAGCAGATCACCTCGTGAAAACTCATTTTTTGGAGATCTTAAGGATTTAACTAAACAAAACCATGTCTGACCTGCCCCAGCGCTGCCAATACTCCTGCTCCAAGTCAGAGGCTGGATGGAGGAACTTCCAGACATCTTGTCCAGCTAGTAATTTTGGGATAAGGAATTCTAAACATCCCTGAAAGGATCCTAAGTAATTCAGTGTCAAGGCTGAGCCTTTGCCAAGATATTCAATTATTCCTGTTTATCACTGTAAAGGGACTTGTAAAAAGTCCCTTTCTGGTGCTCTTGGAGCCCCTTCAGGTGTTGGAAATTGCTCTGAGGTCTCTCTGGAACCTTCTCTTCCTCATTTTCCTCACATGAGGCAGCTGTTTCTGACGTAAGACCATGAATCCCACTCTGGGCTTTCCCAAGTTTCCTTCTGTTCCACTGCTCACTGAGATTCAGACCCAGTTCACACCACCTCAGACCCATCCTCGGCCTCTCCTACACCCTCTCAATTCCTTTTTTAAATCCCAGCTGTTCCACTGGCATTTTTACCAGCACCTTCTAGGAGTGGAAAAGGTTAAAGTCTCCTGTTTAGACAGTGACAGAGTTCTCCCCTTGCAGATCTCTCCTGATTTGGGTGCCTTTCCATTGTTAAGGGCAAGAGACAACAAAGCCAGGGATGATTCAGAGCTGCCAAGGAGGTGTTTCCATGAATTTTCATCTAAAGGGCCATCTTCATCTCCATTGCTGAGAGTTTACACATCCAACTTGGATTTTGGGCATTTTTTTCCCCCTTTAAAGGCATTTCTCTCAAGAATCCAGGTCTAACACGTGATTCCCTCTCACTGAGAGAGGCATCACAAATCCAACTTGTCCTGGTGTTCTCACCACCCTCACAATGAAGAATTTCTTCCTAAAATTTGGTCTAATCCTACTTTCTTTGCTTCAAAGGCTTTGCCCCTTGTCCTGCCACTGCACACTCTTCTAAAAAGTTCCTTTTTGGTGCTCCTGGAGCCCCTTCAGGTGTTGAAAGTTGCTCTGAGGTCTCCCTTGAACCCTTTCTTCTCCTTTTCCTCACATGAGGCAGCTGCTTCTGACAGAAGAGCATTTGGCAGAGTTCAAAAATGATTCCTGCACCCCACACAGTCACCCCCATGTGGGTTTGATCCTGAATTATCAACGCATCGAGCACAAGGTGCAGCTGCTCCACCACTTCCAACCACAGAGCTCCTTCCTGGCACAGCTCAGCTCAGTAATAAATGGGAGAGTTTAGGGCTAATTATAACAGGCCTTTTAATTTTCAACTGGAGTCACAAAATCAATAGAAACTCCTTGCTTCATTAAATAATTGCAGTTGCCAATAGTTGAAGCTGTTCCATTTGCAGGTGCGCTAAAAAACCGCTTTATTTAGCTGTTATCTTGCTCCAAACCTCTTTTTTTTTTCCCCCAAGGAATTCAGCCATAGAGTTGCCACCTCCTGCAGCAAAGAGAGGACGTGAGAAGGGAGGATCATCCTGGGCTGATTTGACAGGAACATGATTCCAAAATTCAAGATGTGTGGTCAGATTCCTCCTCCCTCTACTTCTGCACCTCTAATATTGGATGGAGAGATGGAGGCAGCAGCAGGACTTGGTTTAAATAGGAGAAAATTTTGGTTCACTTGGTCAAATTCATCATGTGGGTAAAAGCAGTGTTTGAAAATTAAGTGATAAATATTATGCTAGTAGCCCTGGCCGAAATAAAAGAATCCAAAGGTGGGTAAATGAAGCAAAATCTACTTAGAAACATGTTTTTGTTTTTTCCTCAGATGTTTTTTAACTACTGGGAAAAAGAAAGATGAACTTGAAAACCTTACACTACTCTTCTGTACTTTAATGTTTCTCAGCAGTTGTTGTCTTGCTCCCACTGACTTGAAGTGCTCAAAATCCTTTTAACCTTCTCCCAAAATCCAACTGGATTTATGTGTTTCTGCAGATGTTCCCTTTCCAGGACAGGGAGAGACAGTCCAACCCTCAACTGAAGGTTGGATTTTTGGTGGAAGGTTGGACTTGATGACCTTGGAGATCTTTTCCAACCTTAATGAGTGTATGCTTTCAATAAGATGAGTGGATCTAAGGAGGTACCCCGCACACAGCTGGAATTTTCTTTTATCTGAATTTGGGGAACAAACTTCAAGCCTTCAGGCTGATAATTCATGGATAAATTTGACCTGATTTTGCACCTCTGCTCCTCCTGACTCCCAGGAACCTGGAGCTGAGGTGAGCACAAGAGGAATGACCTTCAAGGGAAAGCAACATGAGAGTAAAAATTATGCTCTCTCAGACTGTGGGATTTTCTCCTCCTGGCTGAAGACTCTGGTGGTTTGTGCTGCTTTTCTGCTCTTGTGAAACCCAAATTCTTCATGAAAGCAGCTATTTATGGAACTTGAAGAGGCTCCCTTTGGTAGTGAGCAGCCTGGTGCCTCCCCAAACCAATCCAAACTGCAATCTGTTCTCCTCCTGAGCTTCCTGCAAGTCATTAGGCCTTCTCAAGGTGTTTACACTGTACTGGAACAAAAACCTATTAGGATTAAGTGATGACTGTAACAAGCTGGCAGAATGGACAGCAGGGTCCATCAGCTTTCCATCTCCCACCTAAATACTTGTGAACGTGTTTTTTAGCAGGACCAGCTGTCTGGGAGCTGCCTTAATATGGAGATGCCTAAAAATCTTGGGTTGATTCCTCAAGGTCTGTACCAGGGCAATCCCATCATTTGTTTATGAGCAGAAATCTTTATTTTCAAGAATAAAATCTGGCAAAAGACTTGCTGCAAACATGAGCACTTTAATCATGTTTTGACTGACACCTTCAACAAGAGGATATACCTGACATTTTCAGGGGATGTAAAGATGGAAACAAGGAAAGTCAGGGAGTGTCAGGTTGGAACAAACAGACAAGTGTCACCTTGGCATCAACAGCTTGTAACAGGCAGTAAATATTCCCCAACTTGCATCTTAAAATGAGCATTACAGTTGCTCCATTCCTGGTGTGCCTCAGGCAGTCTGCAGTGAAGGGCATTAAAGCATCTTTTAAAGCACATTTCCCCCAAATTACTTGCCTTTGATGGGACCTTGAATGAAAAGTGAATTGGAAACAAGGAGAATTATACAACTAAATTCAAGCACATGGAAATGGAAGAGGAGAGTTCATTCTTTCCCCCAGGGAAGGGGACTTGCCAGCAGAACCAGCAGCTGATGTGTTGGAAGGTTCGTGGCTGACCAACATGCTCAGGTTTTTATTGTGCTCTCTAGTTATCTACCAATATCTGTCGTGTTTTCTGTCAGGGACCTGATTTGAAAGTTTTATGTGGTAGAGGGTTTGGGGAGTACTCATAGAATCAGAGAATCAGGGAATGATTTGGGTTGGAAGGGACCTCAAAGATCATAGAGTTACAAACCTCCCAACATGGGCAACCCGTGCCAGGGTCTCACCACCCTCACAGACAAGAATTTCTTCCTAATATCTGGCCTAAACCTCCTTCAGCTTAAGGCCATTCCCCCTTGTCCCCTTGATTATAGTCCTGGTGAATACCTTTCAAACACAAACCAGTTTTTGTTCTGACAATATTCATGAAAGCATTTTAATGTTTCTCCACAAGTCATATGATGAGAAAGCGAAGATTTTACCTTATCGGCTTTTTTAATTGAGTTTTATTCCCCAGTTTTCTCAAAGTTCAGAAGAGATGAGGACAAATACTGGTAAAGAAATGCATCTCTCCAAAATCTCAGTGTGTTTTGTTAAAACTGGTGCAGGGATTTAAAGCATTTATTGGTTTCCTTCAAGTTAGGATCCCACAATCCCTCATAACTCTGACTGTTTTACAGGAGCTGTCCTTTTCAAAATTCAGCCTTGAGAGGGCATATTTTGTTCCCTGAGATACTTAATGGTTGCTGAGCCCACATAGCTGCTCCTACCTGCTGTAAAGTTTGATTTGAGCTGCCATCAGCAAGGGTTTGCAATTTAACACATCACCAAGGCTTTGTTTAATTGACAGTAACTTTGTGAACTCAACACTGCAAGAATTAGGTGGGAGAACAATTCATGGACAGCAAGTGCTGCAGCCTCTTCCTATTCAGTTGTCTTGTCACTTCAAGCTGTCATTCCAAATAGCCCATCATCTTCTCTTCCACTGACTTCACTGGGATCACCTTGGAAGGGATAATTAGCTCCTTGTCAACTCCAGGCTCTGCCTGAGTCTTGGGGAGCTGAAATCAATTTGTCTTTCCGGCAACATAAGGTAGGAAGGGAGAAGGAAGCGGCAGCAGGATGAGTGGCAGGGAATACTGAAGGTCTTCAAGATAGTTATACTGAGAGCTTGGGCAAGTTTATGTGATGAGGAGAGTCTGGAATGAATAATCCTATTAAAAAGAGAGAGAAAGTGAGGCACAAAACAAATCTAGTCATGGTCAACTATCTGCAGAAGCAGGAGTTCATGGAAGTTGTTATGGATAACTCCATCCATTAGCTCCTGAGGTTGGTCCAAGCTGTATGTAGGTCCTTCCTGAGCTCAGGTAACAGGTCTGAACTGCAAAGCCCACAAAGTAAAGGGATTTTTGATATAAAATCATAGAATTTTTAAGGTCGGAAAAGGCCTCCAAGATCATTGGGTCCAACGTTCAACCAAATACCACCATGTTCACTAAACTCTATCACAAAGTGGTTTTGAGATCTGAGCATCCCAGGGATCCACCATGAAAAGCAGGATCACCAGAGAAGCCAAATAATTTCAAAAAATCCCCTATTAGATAATTTTTTTGTTGTTCTTTAAGGAGTTTTATAGTTGGCACAACACCACAATGTGCTGGGTTGTTGGATTCATCTTCTGGAACTCTCTAATCCCAGAGAATTGTCCAGTTGTTTGGGGAGAGAATTTTCTAACAGTCCCCAGACAGACTTTTTTACAGGGAATACAAGCAAATGGCCACTACAAGAAAAGAGGAAGTCACATTTCATGGACTGCCAATTATATCAATGAAGGGTCATTTTTCTCCGGGTGTTTTGCCACTGTTTTTTCCTTCATCCTGCAAGTCTTTTGGGAAAGTCACTCTAGGAATAAAATAACCTTGAGGAGATCACTAATACTGTTTAACACCTCGCTCACAACATTCAGGAAACCTGCTGTGCCATTGCCAGTGAATTTGAAATGGCTATTAAGTCCAATTTTTGAGATTTCTTCTACTGGAAGTCATTATTCTTAAGCATAAATGTTTTCAAAATAGGATATTTCCATGTGAATTAATTACTTGCTCCCATATTATCCACCACAGGCCCGTTTTCCTCAAAGAAAAACATAAAAACCTCTTTCCAAAGGCTTCTAAATAGTTATTATTCATATATGACTTTTCTGCTCAGTTTGTTACTGGGCTCAGGGTAACAGAAAAGTCGCAGCTTCAGAAAGGCAAATCCTTGTTGTAGACACTTCCAAGTAAAGCTGCAAAGCAAAATGGGAATTTTGAAGTGCTCTGCTGTTTCTGGGCCCTGAGGGAAGGCAAAAGGGGTCAGGATTGTATCACAATTCCTGCCTTTCTTGGTCAGGGAGCTGCAGGTGCCCTGCAAAGGCAGTGCAAGGAAACAACCTGAGGCCACATCCATAGACCCTTCCCCAAGTGAAACTCTTCCTGTGCCCTGTTTAAATACTTCCCCAAAGTTAGAATGAGACATTCAGCTCATGCAAGACATTCATCTTTCTTTGAGAATAGGAAGGAGTCAAGCCTCAGCTCTGGGGATTTAGCTTACTTTTAAGTACTTGAAGGTACTGATAAATAAAGGATGGGATTTATCGTTTCCTCTTTTGGTTGTTCTGGTTGTGCCTCTGATGTCACTCACTGGGTGTGATATATGGGATAGGTCCTCATCTTATTTAAGATCTCAAATGTGAACAATCTCCAAAGGCTGCTGTTCCTACTTTAATTTCTTGGAGTACCTGAGGAGTGTCTCTAATTTAGGCAGAATATCTCCTACAAAACCAGTCTTGGTGCATCTTAAGCCCTTTCAGTCTCCATCTCTCCAACTTCTGTAGGGAGGAAAACTGCTGAGGGTGTCCACAGCTCTGCCCTTAATTTGGACACACTGTGTGTCTGGGATGCTCCCAGACACCCTCAGTCTGCCCTTCTCCCTTTTGGGTCACACACTCATAAAGTCATGGAATGGTTTGTGTTGGAAGGGACCTTAAAGATCATCTACTTCCAATCCCCTGCCATGGCAGGGACACCTTCCACTATCCCAGGTTGCTCCAAGCCCCGTCCAACCTGGCCTTGGACACTTCCAGGGATGGGGCAGCCACAGCTTCTCTGGGCAACCTGTACCAGGGCCTCACCACCCTCCCAGTGAACAATTTCTTCCCAATATCCCATCTAACCCTACTCTCACTCAATTTAAAGCCATTGCTCCCTTGTCCAGTCATTCCATGGCTTTACAAGAAGCAAAGGAAAAAAACCCTCTTCTCCTGACATCTGTTCATGATGTTTCAGAAGCTCCTGACTTCCTTCCCTGTCTCATTTATGAGAGATTTGGGCGTTGCCTCTTAAGAAATCCTGCCTTTATACCTGTGGAAAGCAGGACAAAAAAATGACTTTTCAGACCACTTCGGGCACTTCCTGCTCTTGCAATCTAAGCATGGTGGGACCTCCTTCAAGAAGGAACATTTTCACGTTTCCAGTAGATATTAATCAGTTTTGGATTACCCAGATGGAGAGAGGAATGAGGCAAAACCTCATCACTGGGGAGGACCACAGGGATCCTGGGAGCTCTAGGAGAGGACCCTGGATATCAGCAAGCACTTCTCTGGACTGTTCATGGCCCTCTTTTTCACACAGAACCCTGCTGGAAATATCAACTCTTGGGGCAGAAATCATAAGTGATGGGGTTGGTGGTAATAAATCCTCAACCAGCAGCTGGAAGGTCCCCCCAAATAGCTCTCAGGGATTAATCACAGAGATTTGAGGCCACTTCTGCCATGTTGAATGTTGGGGATGCTGGGATGACTGGTGGGGGAAAAACTAGTTTGGGTGAACTCCATAAGCAGAGGGAGCTGAATGTTCCAGGAACTGAACTCTATCTCCTTACTTTTAGCAGATTCAAGCAATAACCCCTAATCCCAGAATCATCAGGATTGGAAAGGACCTCCAAGATCATCAAGTCCAACCTTCAACCCAACGCCAACATTCCCACTAAACCATATCCCAAAGTGCCACATCTGCTTGATTTTTGAACACTTCCAAGGGTGGTGACTCCACCACTTCCCCGGGGAGCCTGTTCCAATGTTTAACCACTTCCAGGGGACACGGAAACCTGTCGGACACGGGGGCTGGTCCAGGTTGGTCATAAACCAACCTCTGACAACTGGGGCCCATCTCATCTTTCATTCCCAGGGTAGAGCAGCAGATGGATGAAAACAGGAGGCTCCAAACTATGTGACAGTAATTTATGCTGTGACATAAATCTGTGCAATTTAGGATTCATCTGCTGCAGATGGGACCTGCTCAGGCAGGACCTCACTTTTTTGGGGAGTCTGAATTGTCTGAATGACTTTGTGGATTATTAACTTGCTTTCTCAAAACCTTGTGTTCAGTGTTTAAACTATAAAGATGTCTTTTGCTTTCTTTCTGCTTTCTTTAAGTTATGCTAAAATATACATTTTCCATGTAGCAGGAAAAACAAATGAACTAAGGAATAGTTCATTTAAAGTTCATAATAAAAGAATATTCCCTGGCTGCTGCAACTACTTCAGGGCTGTAACAGTCAGAATGTTGCAGTTTCTCTCCTCTGAATGAGTTTATGGTCTCAAAGTCTCCAGATCACTCCAGTTCCATGGTTTTACTAAATTATAAATACTAAAAATATAGTAACTATTGGGCAATAAACAGATTTTTGATACCTGTAACATAGCAGCAGTTGGCATCTTCAGGACTTCACAAAGCTCTGTATTCACAATGAAGAACATAAAGACACTCCTGATGTAAAGATGTGACCCCAAACCTGCTCTCAGGTGGGTGCAAATCAAAGAAAAAGCAAAACAATACTGGGAAAATGGGTCGGAGTCCTCTGGTAGCGTTTGTAACCCCCTCACTGGGAGATCTCTGGACCTTCAGAGTCTCAAGCTGTGCCAGGGAAGGTTCAGGTTGGACATCAGTAGGAATTTCTTCACAGAAAGGGTGGTCAGGCATTGGAATGGGCTTCTCATGGAGGTGGTGGAGTCCCCATCCCCGGAGGAGCTTAGGAAGTGACTGGATGTGGCACTGAGTGCTCTGGTCTGGTTGACAAGATGGTGATCACTCATGGGTTGAATTTGATGTTCTCAGAGGTCTTTTCAAACCTAACTAACTATTCTGTGATTCAAATTTGGATGTTTAATCCTTTTAAGGAATCCCACCTTTCTAGCTGTGGAAAGCAGGATGAAAAGGGGCTTCTCAGACTCCTACAGGCAGTTCCTGCTCTTGCAATTTGAGTGTGATTGGGAACCCCTTCAAGAAGGAATGTTCTTATCACATGTCCAACAGAAATTTCACATGTTAATCTCAAATTCCAGCTAATAATGCACACCACATCCCTTTTCTGTGTATCCAGAAAAACTCTTCCCACTTTTTCCCTCTCAACCAAGTAAACACTCCCTGAGCTGAGAGATGTTGTCAAGAGGCCAGACAGAGGGTCACTGAATGTACTGTGTTTGTACTCCTTATTTTTCCCTCTTTGGTGTTATCTTTCCCTCTTTAACATTTGACAGAAACCAATGTGAAAAAGAGGAGAGAAAAAAAAATGGTGTTCAGGCCACTTTGGTACTGTGAATATGAAATTTGATGGGGCTGGGAAGACAAAAGATCACCCTGCCTTCCCCTCTTCCACCTCCTCTCACGTTATAAATCTCACCCTTGTGTATAAATTAAGGACTGTTGCTTATCAGTAACCTCTTTTTCTTGGCATATTCACAAACTCCTAAGAGGTTTAATCTTAATTTCTCAAGGTGTATGAATAAATTTCCACAACTGAGGTGGAAGAGGGACCCGTGAGTGGGAGGTGAATGCCACAGGCACTGTCTCATGCTGCACCCTGATGTTGATGCCCCAGGCTCCTATGGCTTATCTTCCAGGCTTCAATTCCAACAAATGCTGGTGTTTGTTGCTGTTGTTATTATTATCATTATTATTATTATTATTATTATTATTATTATTACTATTATTTTCTTTCCTGGTAATGTTTTGTACACCACAGTAACTACAGGATAACAACAAGCTCAGCCTGTTCAACAATATGTAAATATTTCCCTGTGGGAAACGAGAGGGAAAATTTAAGGTCCACAGATTTCAAAAGCTCACTTGGGCATCCATGTGTAAACACTGGGAATCTGCATTCCAGCTGCCTGCAGCACCTGGTTAGGTGCTCACCAGGCATGGAGACCATGGGAAGTGAGGTGTGAGAGATGGAGGGCAGAGAGATGGAGAGGTGAGAGGCCAAGGCACCAAACAAGAAAGCAAAGCACGGGGGAGAAAAGGCTGATCTGCACCAGGGGAGGTTCTTCAGACACAGAATTTGGTGGTCTGAGGTTGTGTTAAAGGCACTTCCCAAAATACTCATCTGAACATGTCAAGGATATTTTGCTCCAGGGCATTTCCCACCTTTCAAATAAATCATAGAATCATGGAATGGTTTGGGTTGGAAGGGACCTTAAGGATCATCCAGTTCCAACCCCCTGCCAAGGGCAGGGACATCTTCCACTATCCCAGTTTGCTACAAGCCCCATCCAACCTGACCTTGAACACTTCCAGGGATGGGGCGGCCACAGTTTCTCTGGTCAACCTGTGCCAGGGCCTCACCACCTTCCAAATGTTTTCTGCCTGCTTTCTTACCACACTAGATGTGCAACCTGCCCTGGGGAAACAACTGCAGGAAAGACACCCCAAATCTTCAGGAAAATCTACTCATGAACTATTCCAGTGGCAGCTGCCTTGGTTGATGAAGAGAAAATACTTGAGCTGGCTTGAGGTACCAGTGGATTAGATATTAGGAAAGATTCCTCTGCAGAAATGGTTGTAAAGCCTTGGAACAGGCTGCCCAGGGGAGTGGTGGAGTCACCATCCCTGGAAGTGTTCAGAAAACATGTGGATGTAGCCCGTGAGGTCATGGTTTGATGGTGAACATGGTGGTGGTGCAACACTGGCAGTTGGACTTGATGATCTTAAAGGCCTTTTCCAAACTTAATAATTCTACAGGTCTATTATCCCACTTTTCCCTGTTCTAAGGGATGGCTACATCACCTCTGTAGCTCTCCTTTGTACCACCCAACTTCCAGAGGAGAAGGTTACCATGCACAAGAGATGCTTTGAGGGGTGACCTCCATGCCATGGTCCAAATCCATGACCCCACTGTTCATTTTCTCTCTCTCCTCCCTCTCTCTGAGCACACACACAGTGTGTGGGCTTGCTCCTGCCACTTCCATGCAACATTCAGGGAGGTCACCTGGCTCTCCAGAGCTTCCCATCACTCAGCTTGGGTCCATCAACCCCAAACCCCTCACTGGTTCATAGTCTATGCGTTGGCTGGAGTTAAGAGCAGGACTGGCACACTGGGAGGGGAAATTCAGGGAGAAGAGAATGTTTAAACAATTCCTGCCTCTGAGCTTATGCAAAACCAACTCATTCAAAATACCTTCAAGAATAATCAAAGCCAAAATTGGACCTGGGGTGGGGGAGAGTGAAGGAAGGTGAAGCAGACATTGAGACTCATGTCTGTGGCTCGTAAAAAGTCTGCAGAGAAACAGGGGCACATCTGGAGTTGCAGAAGTGCAGCCAGGGAAGGTGTGGGATTAAGGCATGGGATGGTCTCACGACCTTAAAAGCTCAGTAGGTGGGGGAATGGTCCTGAGAGATGGTTTCAGCTACTTTGGTTTTGGTTATATGGATGGAATGGTTAAAGATGAATCATGTGGATCCCTTCCATCTCAGCATATTCTGGGATTCTGGGATTTGGGGTGACCTAATTTCAGTGTTCCAATACCTGAAGGGAGCCTACAAGAAAGAAGGGGAGAGATCATTTCCAAGGGCCTGGAGTGATAGGACAAGGGGAAATGGCTTCAAACTGACAGAGGACAGGGTTAGATGGGATATTGGGAAGAAATTCTTCCCTGTGAGGGTGGGGAGGCCCTGGCACAAGTTGCCCAGAGAAGCTGTGGCTACACCATCTCTGGAAGTGTCCAAGGCCGGGTTGGCTGGGGCTTGGAACGACCTGGGATAGTGGAAGGTGGAACTGGATGATCTTTAAGATTCTTTCCAACCCAAACCATCTTGTGATTCCATGATCCTTGTTGGGGATTCCCCTGGAGGAGGAGAGTTTGCACACCACATTCTGCCCCTGATTTATTTTAAAAATGCTTTGTTTTGCGGGGGCTTTTTTTAGCTGATACGTTTTATTTCCTTCATTGACTCTGATTTGCATTTTTCTACTCAGGCAACGACTCACACACCTCTTTATGTTATACATCCCTTGTCTCTAAGGCTGTTTGTTTGCAGCTCTGGAGAGTGATTTGTTGCCATCAGTTCTGGAAGAGATTGAAAAGATCAAGAGCATTGATATGACAAAAAGAAGTGCCTTCCAGGAAACCTTTGGCCTTCTTTAGCTGGATGCAGAATTTTGGATGCAGGAAATAAAATTTGTGTGGTTGATGGCTGGATCCTCTCCTTGTGCTTCTGCTCACTGGGGAAGTGAAAATAATTCCCTCTGAATTTGCAGGGATTGAGGGACAACGAGACACAGAAGAAACAAGAAGATGGGTGGAAGGTGTTGATACACAGACTCGAAGAAATCTGGAAAACTCATTTTAAGGCTTTTTTTTTAAACAGATGCCTAAGAGAGTGTTTTTAAACAGTGGGAAAATGTCACAGCATTTTGGTGGATACAAATTTTTGTCCTTCCCTGGAGCCCTCCGGCAAAGCACAGGACAAAGAACAGCAAAACTCCTCATCACTCCTGCAAAGTGAGTTATTTTTGCAAAAAAAATTTATTATTGCAACCATTTTTTGGGCTGGGAAACGAGAAAGCTCAGACTTGTTCAGTGATGAGCTTCAAAATCACCCCAGTAATCAGGATGAGTTTCATAAAACCTGATTCCCCCTTCCCAGTGTCCTGACAAAGAGCTTCCACCTCCCTCCACCTGAGTTTGAAAATAATGCCAATATTGAAATAACAAAATGAGGGAGACACTCACTGTTCTCACCAATTTTCTCACTGGTTTTTAATGTAAAAGGTTGAGTAGGGAAAAGATTGCTCCAGATTTTTTGGTCTAAGCCACTCTTAAAAAAATAAGTTCTGGCTCCATCAGAATGGAGTGGCTTCATATAAAAGCATGGATGACTTCAGTGCTCCATGCTGTGTCCCCAAGTCCCTTGAAGCTTTAATTTTTTTACAATTTTAATTCAATTTAATTTATTTCTTAAATTTATTTTATTTTTTCTTCATTTATTTTAATTAAAGTTAATTTCCTTATTTTAATTCTTAAGTTTCAGAACGGAAAAATAATTCAGAAAAAGCTCCTTCTCCAAAACCAAACGATTTTGATATGAAACACTGCATTTTTTTTCTGCAGAAAGGAATCATTTGCAGAGCTGAAAATTCCTGAAATACCTGAGTGGTTACAGGAACATCCCATCACGGACACACATTACAGCCTGAGCACAGTGGAATGGGAATTATTCACTTATTGCCTCTGATCCTGCTGTCATTTCAAGGTGGGTTATGAAGGTAGGTCCATGTGTTGATGTTCCAAAGGTAGGGAGCATAACAGTCCCATAATCTAAATAAAATCCTTTATGCTGCCTTGGGAAGGTCCTGGTTTTCCAAGTGACGACCCAAGTCCGTGGAGTCTGACTTGCTCCGTTGGCAAAGTGGGAATGCAGGGAGGGAGATTAATTTGAGTTTGAAAAGTAGAGGATAATGTGATGCCAATCCAGCCTCCCTGATCCTAAGATGAGATATTTGAATTCCCAGGTCAGATGCCCCCCTTGGCTGGCTGGGAATGGAAATCCCTCTTTGCTTCAGTCCCAACACAGACATGAAAATATTTCCCGGTTGCAGCTGCTCAGGGAAGGCAGGAAGGATTTAAGAGCTGAGGATTCTTCCATCCTTTTATTCCAGGGGAGATTTAAACCTGTTTTATACCTGGATCCAGCCTGTGATGCCACCTCAAACCCATTTCAGAGCATTAGACAGTTTGCCAGCATTTATCCACTCAGCAGTGACTCCTAATTCCCAGCACAGGCAAATCCCCCCATCTTTGCTGCAGCTTGATTACAACGGTGATTAATTTGAAAGTCAACATATTTACCCAAAATACAACATCATTAAAAAGACTAAACATGAAACCGCATATTTACAAATATCTTGACTTGACGTGATTAAAACAAACAGCCTCCTCTCAGCTCGGGATCCAGGCAGACGAGCTCGGCTTCTCTTCCACCTTTACGTTTTCCCACCAATAGATGGCACTGGCATTTTCTCCATGTTTTCCTACAGTATTCGATTTCCATGTGATACTTCCTGCCCTCACTCTGATTTTCAAAGGGCTGAATTGCTCATTTCCAAGGGGATGTTTTATTCTTGGAACATATAGAATATCACTCCGGTTTTGCTTTGGGGCAGTAAATCTTCGCATACTTCATAAAGCCTCAATGCCACGAGACTGAACCTTTCCCATTGTGAAAACAAAATGAATTTAAAGTTTTCATTTCCATATTGATGGGAGAGTTCATCAGGAAAAAACCTGTAGGATCTCTGTGTCAGATGCCTTAAAAATCCTCTAGTTTTTACTCCATCATCACTGTGAAAATAGAAAGACTCTGGTCCTTCTCAATTATATTTTTATTTGAAGAATGATCGACAGGTTGCATGAAAAGCAGAGATATTAAAAGTGTGAATAAACTCCTCAGTTTATTTTACTGTACCCTCATAAATACAGGGACTGGTGAAGGTTCCTTTTTCACACCACGTACACCAGCTCAGCTTTTCTATTAAATCTATACTTTAGGAAAATGTATTTTTACATTATAGCAAGTGCTCTTGTCTATTTTTAGTGTAGAGTCCTCTTGTATTAAAGCAAAAATTCAGTTGATCATTGTCACCCTAAACAATTTTTAGCTTTATTTGCCTGTGCTTAGGAGAGGATGTTGTGAAAGGCTCCTCCAGTGTGAGAGAGGATCTGTGAATTTGGATTTATCACGTTACAGAATGGTCTGGGTTGGAAGACACCTTAAAAATCATGTGTTTCTGAACCCCTGCAATGAGCAGGGACACTTCCCAGTAGACCAGGTTTCTCCAAGCCCCATCCAGCCTTGCCTCTGAAAATATTTCATGGGTATCAAGAGTAAACAGGGGGAGATTCAGTTTATTGCCTTGTCAGAGAATCTTTGTAAGAACAGTGGCAAAACAAAATGAAAAGTTTGTTGTCCCAGTTCCCCAGGCATCAATAAAAGGGAGATTTCTCCAACTCATGAGGTTATGGTGAAGATAAAGAGAATTGCAGAAATTCCTATTTCAGAGAGTCACTAAAAGGTTTGGGTTGGAAGGGACCTTAAAGATCATCTCATTCCAACCCCTTGCCATGGGCAGGGACACCTTCCACTATCCCAAGTCCCATCCAACCTGGCCTTGGACACTTCCAGGGATGGGGCAGCCACAGCTTCTCTGGGAATTCTATACCAGCCCCTCCCCATCCTCACAGGGAAGAATTTCTTCCCAATATCTAATTTAAGTCTACTCTCCTTCATCTTAAAACCACCCCCCCTTGTCCTGTCACTGGGGTGCTTTGTCATATGTGCTGCAAACTGAAGAGGATCCAAAGGCAACTTTATGTGAATCCATCAACCCTGGAGTGTAATTAAGACACGTGCAAATATTCTTACATCCACATGCTGACCATGCTCCCTCCAATCCACCCAGTCCACGTGGATTTAGGAAACAGTTAAATCAGTGACAGGTCAGAGATGGGAAAGCTGCCCTGGTGTTGTTCTGAGATAACATCAGCTCGTGATTAATGAGTGATGACAGGGACCCAAAGGAACAAGCAAGTCCTGGCCCCTGTGATGTTTATTCTCCTCAGACACCTCTGTGTTCTGGACAGATCTGCTTAAATCCAGCAGGTAATTGTCAGCTGGCCCAGGGCAGCAGCGTTTTGCTATTGCAATTCTATGCCTTGAACAATCGTGGTGCCTCCATTTGCTCCCACAGAACTAATTAAGCAGCCAGTTAAAGCACGTGGGCTCTGACACGGGAGCAGCAGAAGGGGCAGAAATTAAAGCACTACAATTAATTATGTTCCCTCTCAGAGAAAGGCACTGGTGTCCTGGGATTTTCTGTCTGTCTTCATTCCTTTTGTTCATCTCCCTCCTTGGTAATAAGGCAACACTTGTAGAAATTAATTTGGTGGAGATTGATTAAAGGTGGACATTTGTTTTCCCAGGAAAGTAATTGTCTTGGACACCTGGTGATGGGAAAGATGTGCACAAATAGGTGCAGAAAGGTGCATGTTCATCTTCTCCTCTCGAGCTAGAAGTATTAGAAGGTCAGGGAGGTGATCTCAGCTAGAAAACATGGGAAGGAAGAGAAATAAAATGAAGGTTATGCAGAAGGAAAGTGAGTTCAGCAGCATCCAACAAGGGAGAGAATTATATAATCACAGAATGGTTTGGGTTGGAAAAGAACTTCAAAAATGTCTTGTTTCTAACTCCCATGCCATGGGCCAGGACACCTTCCACTAGAGCAGGGTGTTCAAAGCCCCATCCAACCTGGCCTTGGACATTTCCAGGGATGAGACAACCACAGCTTCTCTGGAAAACTTCTTCAAGTGTCTCTCCACTCTCACGGGAAAGAATTTTTTCCTCATATCTGACTTAATTCTCCCCCTTTTCAGCTTCACTAATTCCATAAAACTAAAGGATTACACCTGACTGAGCTAACCCAGTGAAAAACCATTCACAAGGTGTTGCATATTTGGGTCTAATTTCCAGGCCATGATAGTTCTTCTAATTAGCAGGAGTTTCGACTCTGGTCTTCATTCCTCTTCCTCCTCCAGTTTATGCAGGTAAGACTGAACTGTCCAGGGAACAGGTCAAACACATCTCCTTGAGATTCATCCTGTAATAACCTCGGTGAGAACAGGGATTTATTTATCTTCATTTAATCCAGCCAGACTGGAGGGGGCTCTGAGCAACCTGGTCTTGTGGAAGGTGTCCCTGCCCATGGCAAGAGATTGGAACAAGATGATCTTTAAGGTCTCTCCCAAACCCAAGCCATTCCATGATTCTATGATTTTTCCTTCTAATCTTATACCACTGTAAGATCAACAGGAGGGGGATCTCTCTCCAGCCAGATGGTTTCCCTGTTGTGTGTCCCATCCTTGGTACACCCTCCGTGGGTGAAGGTGTCTGTCCTTCTTCATCCATTTCTCATCCAGTGAAAATGGTGGGAGGAGATGAGGAAGTCCAGGATTCCAGCAGAAACCAGGGATTACCCTTTGCAATTCGACATCACACCCGTGAGCTGATGGAAATGGTTTTAGCCTGAAAGCCAATTATTAGCAGAGGCTGTTACAGACTCATCCAGCCCTGTACAACAAAACAGGCAAGTAAGGAAAGGTGATTATAAGGCAAATAAGGAAAGGTGATCATAGAAAAATAGAGGGTGAAAACTAAGGGCTGAAATTATAGATGGAAAGTGAGAAGACTCTACTCTGATAACCAAGATCCCAACTGTCTAATAAAACTTCAGCAATTTTCCCATTATTAGTAGAGTCTGAGGTCTCAAATGAAAAAGAGAGCAGAGCAAAAACCAGAAAGAAGAAGTTGGGAATGCTGCAGGTCCAAGAGGGATTATAAAAAGTTGGTTCCTCTCTCACATATTTTATCTCTCTTTTTCCTTATTGTTGATTCTTTTTGTCAACCAAATTATTCTGAAGTATTTTGAACACTTTTTCAGAGTACCATCTGTTTGTATGATAATTTCCCCCAAGTCCTGATCAGGATTGTTAATAATCCCTTCATGTTAACTTTTATTATTTGATTTCCAGCTACCTTCTCTCCAAAGCAACAGTGTGGGGAAATATGTGTATTAACAAAGAGCAGTTGCCCACTATTGCTCCTGAAATTAATCATCAAAACAGGATTAAGCTTCACCTTCCTCATCAGGGCCCAGTATTCACACAGGTTTCTATCACCTTGGGTTGGAGTCATGAGAACAGAAAAGCAGAGGAGCAGGTTGAGCCCAAGCACAGCCCATCTCAAAAATAAGTCAAATATGAATGTCTGGGAAAGAGTAAGAACAGAGAAGGTAGAGATGATTCACATTCAATTTTCTCCCATTTTTTAGCCATTTTTAGTTCCATACCTGAGCTTGTCTATTTATTTTTATTATTATTATTATTATTAATAATAATAAGTTATTATTTATAACTTGCTTATTTATTGATCTGCAACAGGAATCTTCTCTGAGGGTTCACACAACCTCGAAGATCGGCTTGAACCCAAGTTGCCATCTTGCAACAACAAAAAAAATCCCTTGAAAAAGCTTTTCAGGTCTATTGGTTTGGGCAGGGATAGAGTTCGTTTTCTTTGCAGCAGCTTTTATAGGGCTGTGTTTTGGATTTGGGGTGAAGAGAGTGTTGATCTCACACAGCATCGAGGCCTTTTCTGTTCTCACACCACTCCAGCAGTGAAAAGATTGAGGGTGCAGAAGAACCTGGGAGGGGACACAGCTGGAAGAGTTGACAAGTGACCAAAGGGATATTCCATACCAGGTGGTGTTATTCCATGTCAGATGATGTTATTCCATACCAGACAGTGTTATTCCATATCAGATGATGTTGTTCCACACCAGCTGATGTCGTGCTCAGCGGTAAAATCCGGGAAAAGGAGGAAGGGAGGACGTTCTTTAGTTCAACTCCGGGATTTCCACACTTTTACCTCTCTGATTATCTTCTCCATCACACTGAGAGGGACAAGTGAGGGGCTGTGTGGGACCAAGGATGGGGATAAACCACATCAAGATCTTCTTTTAAAAATCATGTCCTTTTGTCTGTTTTGTATCTGCCTTCCAGTCATTGCTTCTATTCATCAAGAGTTAGTGAATGGCCAACCCTCATCCAACCTCTCTCTATAAAGGCTTGTGATCTTACAGAAGTAAGAAGAGAGACACAGATCTCACGGAAAAGAGTAGAAAGATGAGACATGTGGAATTAAAGAGTAAAGTTGTAATGGATATATAATCTCTATATATGTAATACTGAGGGTGGTTCAGGCAGGTCATTCCATCCACACATCACACAACATTCTGTCTGAACAAAGAGCACACTTGGTCCTGTTCCAATATTCCAAGTGGTACTCAGCCTTCAAAACACCAAAATCACCTTCCAACTACTTCTCCCTCCTCTGAGAAGGAAGACAGTCCTAAACATATGTCAGACCTGTGCTGAGACCAAGAAAATGTAGCCATAGGACATTATTACATGAAATAAGGAACATGTGTCCTGTGCTCTACCTTGGTAGGAGCCAAACACCCTGTTAGAGGATGGTTTCCACACTTCAGCAGTACCTCTGATGTTCACTTTCTAATATTGGATTAAACATTATATGAAGACTTTGTCTTTCAGATTCCTTTTGCTGTCTATTATAAATTTGCCTGCTCTGCAGAAGAGCAGAACAAGGACTTTGTTCTTTTGTTGTAACAGCAAGACAATGTCAACAGATAAGGCTGTGTTAAAACTTCAAGATCATATTATTCAGACTTAATTCAGTTAATTTTTTTTTTGTGTGTGCTTTTGTTGGCAGTTTTCTATTAAGGTCATTCAGTTGGACTTACACTTAAAAAGAAATAGAGTCTTGCTACTTAATATATCAGAGTGCTTCAGTTGCCAAAAATCCAAGGTGAGCCAAAGGAAATGGCTGCTCAGGTAGATCAGAGGATGTGCCAGCAAACAACCAACCTCAGCCAAGTCACTGCTGCCAACCCCAAATAAAATTCTTTTGTCAGTTGATTGTTTTATCTTTGCCTTCTCTTCGTAGGTGCTGTGGCCAGTTGAAGAGAAGGGTGGAACTACACTGAGCTCAAGAAATTCCAGTGGCCCCAATCAGAAATCATCAAGGCCCCCAGAGCACTGAGAGTTTTCCAAAAGGACAAAATTTATTTCATATTTATTATCATTTATTTGCCCGTCCCCAAAATTTATCAGTTTTAAGACCAGCAAATATTTACTTTTAATATATATGAAAATCATAATAGAACATTATGGGAGGAAGGCTGTTTTACAAGAACATTGTGGAATCATAGAATGGTTTGGGTTGGAAAGGGCCTTTAAAGGTCATCTAGTCCAACCCTCCTGCAATGAGAGGGACATCTTCAACTAGGTTGCTCCAAGCCCTGTCCAACCTGACCTCAAACAATTCCAGGGATGGGACATCTACCACCTCTCTGGGTAACCTGTACCAGTGTTTCACCACCCTCACTTTAAAAAAATTTATTCCTTATATACAATCTAAATCTCTTTTTTTTAAGTTTAAAACTATTACCTCTTCTCCTGTCATACCAGGCCCTGCAAAAACTCGTTACCACCTTTCTTATAAACCCCCTTTAAGCAGAGAAAAGTTTGTACAAGACCCAAATATCCCTCTCAGAGCCAACTTCACCTCAGATATGAGGGAGGATATTGAACTTTTCATTTTGGATGAGATCTAAGACCTGGAAGACACCACCTGGTCAATAAAACCCAGGTCGATGAGGGTATTAGGTGTGTTTGAAGCTTAAACAGATTTAGGAACAGGTTGAAATCACTTAGAATCACGGAATCATTAAATTTGGAAAAGACCTCCAAGACCATCAAGTCCAACCTTTGACAGAATACCACTCCAACCTCAGTTTGGGTGGATCCAGAAGATATGGAACACACTGGAAAAGGTTTTAATACAACCTCAGCAATGCCAGGAATCCCTGGCTCCAGCCCAGGTGTATTAACAGTCTGTCTGTAACAAAGACCTCTGGATCTGCCACAAGGTGTAATTAATTGGGTGGAAAGATCTCCATGGATTTCAGTGGGATCTGCACCACACCTCCATGTGAAGGAAGGACCACTTCTGAAGTCACCTGTCAGTGTCAAACTCCCTCTTTGTTTTCGTTTGCTCCAGGTCTGAGACTGGAGCTGGCAATAAATACCTTCAAATATTAGCAGAAGTCTTCACTTAAGTGAATTTGGGATGTTCCTGCCAAGAGTTGGTTGATGCAATTGCAGAACTATTTCTTGCCCGTTTCTGTTCCTGAAAAGATGATCTGTAGTGATGTGAGATGGTGGTGTCTGGAATTGTACCAAGGACCACATTTTACAGATTACAAAATCCAGACACTGAGATGTTTCAGCCACCTCCTAGCTCTACTTTCTCTGTGTTCTGCTGCTTTTTTCTTGACTTTTCTTGAAAATAAGACATTCTGTGGTCTAAAGGAGCTTTAAAATGGCCAGAGAACATGTCATAATTGGTGAAGATATGTTGTTGATACTAGAAGAAGACGTTGTGTGATTAGTGCTAATTGTGTCCAGTCATGTACAGGATCAACTCTGAGAAATCTACTTGTGTAGAATACCTTTTTCTCCCTCAAAATATGTTCTCCTTTGGAGAATGAATGGTGGCAAACACAGGATTGCCATGGATGGAATCTCCTTCTTTAAAGGGAAGTACAAGAGGAGAAAATAATGTGAAACGGAGTGAAAGACTCCCAAGAAAATTGCCATGAAGAACATTGATTTATCCAGAAGCAGATCAAGGAAATATCAAAGAACCTATGTACGGTGATAAACTGTCATAAAATAGCACTAAAAGATGGCCTTCCTGGAAAAAATAGAGCAGACAAGTTTATGGTCCTCCTGGGTCTGGAGTGGGTGAAGCAGAAGTCCGTGTCTCTATTACAGGCCATGTTAAGAACATTTTGTAAATCTCTTTAATTTGATTATTTCTCTGTGAAGTGTTTAATTGACATCATTACAGCCAGACCAGTATATTCCTAGGATATTTGGATAATCCATTACCATCCTGCTGAAGATACTCGTTCCTGGAACTTCCATGACTCTGTAGGTCATTATCATAGAATCATCTGAGAAAGGCTTGGGTTGGAAGGGACCTTGAAGACCCCCCTGCCATGGGCAGAGACACCTCCCACTATCCCAGGTTGCTCCAAGCCCCATCCAATCTGGCCTTGAACACTTCCAGGGATGGGGCAGCCACAACTTCTGTGGGAATCCCATTCCAGCCCCTCACCACCCTTGCAGGGAAGAATTTCTTCCAGATATCTCATCTAAATCTGTCCTTTTTACTTTAGATTTGAGACATTATCCACCTAATTCGTGTGTGTGTGTGGTGTAGAGATGGAATGATGTGAGAAAGGAGTAATGCTAAACTTCTGTGGTTTGTTATCAAGCTCTATATTGGATCTTCTTGCCACTTTAGCATCTTGAAGGCCCCTTCCCATCAATGCTAAAAGAAAAAATGCTGTAGTAGAAGGCCACGCTGTTTTACATTTCCAAGTTCATCTGTGATATGCTGTTAAACACAGATTGAAGTATAAGATGCAATTATTCTGGAACCAGGGAATGATAATAGGATGGCTGTGCCTGACCTGACTTTGAAGTGTAGTTAAAATCTGTTAAGAACCAGAAGAAATGTGGCTCCCTGGTGCTCATTTTCAGGGGCAAAAAGTGAATCACAGAGTAAAAGAGGAAAAAAATATGCCCTTATTGCCAGAAATTATTCAAGGATTTGATGGAGAGATGCGACAGGGATGTGAACTGCAAGATCAAGTGATAGATCCAGGGCAGCACAGCTGAAAATCCCATTGTGAGTTTCTTAAAATGCTGTTTTTTCTTACATGCATTGAGCACTTTTGAAATCTAAAGATGGAAAAAGCACTCACTGCTATTATAAAAGATTCCTCAATAATTGATTCACTATGCTAATCCTACTCCAAAATCAACCTACATTCTCCTTTCAGTCTCTGCTGCTCAAAACTAGTCACAGAATGTGAAAAAGGAACTGCTTGAAACATTCTGCACAGGAAAAAAAGAACCCAAATCATCTCTTTTTTGTTGTTTTTTCTTTATTTATTGATTTGTTCTTAATGTGTGGTTACAGTTATTTTCTTATCTCCTTCTTGGTAAGTTCCAGTTTATGCTCAACAGGATGGTCAGTATTTTATATCAGAAAGCCAGCCTTTTCAATTCCAAATTCCAAAGGGCAGGAATGACCTGGATGCAGGAATCTGCATTTTTGCAGCTCGGTGTATCAACGAAGTCCAGATTCATGTGGACCACTGGACCTCCAAGGATGTGATTCTGTAAAACTCCATCATACAGAAGCTTAATCAGTACATCCAAGTCTCCTTCATGGAGAATATAAAACCAGAGAAATAGTCACTCTCAAACCAAGGTGTGTTTTTCCATAATAAATCAGACCTTTGGATTTCTTGTCCCTGGATTAAAATTACCTTAGGGAAGGATAAGGAATGTATTTTTGTAGAGATTTAGAGGGAAAACCTACAGTATGGTGGTCAAGACACCAGACTACCCCTTTGGGTACCCTTGTTTATTCTCTGTTTTGTTTTTTTTCCCAGGAATTTCAAATTTGGAGGAAAGCAAATAGTTCCTTCGCTGAGGAAGCCCAGCCATGGAAAAGGTTGTATCTGCCTCTGCAGTCCCATACTAGAGGCAGTGGGTATGTGAATCATGGAATCATGGAATGGTTTCGGTTGGAAGGGACCTTAAGGATCATTCAGTCCCACCTCCTGCCATGGGCAGGGACACCTTCCACTAGACCAAGTTGCTTCCACCTGGCCTTGGACACTTCCAAGGATGGGACAGCCACAACTAATAAGGACACACCATTTGCCTGGGAAACTGAGCACTCCCTGGAGAGATCCATAAATCTTCTGCTTGTGGAAGCACAAGTAGTGTTGGGCTGGCAGCCAGAGCATCTAAAGGCTCTCTCCAGCGGCTCCTGTGGACCTTCAAACTCAACAGAAGTCACTCCTTTGCAGAAAAGCAAGTCCTATCCTCCAGCAGACACTCCACATCTTTAGCATTTTGCATTCCTTGGCCCTTGGTGCATTTTTTCTATCTCACCTCATCTCATCTCATCTCATCTCATCTCAATCTCATCTCAATCTCATCTCATCTCATGAAAGAAAAACTTGTCTGACCTGTCACTTGGGGAAGGGTGTTGACCCCCCTGTCAGCCCACGCTCAGACCACCAGGAATGTTTGGATGTCTGAGGGAAGGACCCTCCTGTTCCCAGTGAGGGATGTACTTCTAATACACAAACAGCATGTGAAGACAATACAGGCCGGATGAGGTTTCCCATCCATGTCTTGGGAGTTTGCGAGTCCTCGATAGGGAAAATAAAATATCTGATCAGTTTAGTTTAATATTTACCCAATAAAATCCAGATGAGCTCTTGCTGCTTGGTTGGCAGAGCAATAGCTCAGGGATGGAACAGCCAAAATCACTGAGGTGAGACCCCTCTCTGATTACACTTGCAAGGCAAGTCCTGTAGAGGAATTGTCACACCATTATCATGTTTAAAGCCAGTTCTGTAGATCCCATTTCTTATAATTATCTGCAATAAAGCAAGAGCAAAAAGCCATTTGTCAATTGTTTCCCCTGTCAGCTGAAATATTTCCAGCATCTCCCGCTTCCCCCAGTTTCTCCAAGCAATCGTGTGAATTTATAGGGTTTAACTGCAACTTGGAGACCATTTTGTAAGACCAGAAGTCATAAAGCAAATCTTATCAGCCTTGGTAGATACAATATAAACCTTATGATGTTTTTTGTGCCTTCAGGGGTAGGAAGAATAGACTGAGAAGAAGAGAAGGGAAAGAGAGACGCAGAGAGCAGGTAGGACATGAATAATTATAGAATCATTTAGGTTGGAAAAGACCCTTAAGATCATTATTGCACCCTGTAAAGATTCACAGACCGTGGAAGCTGCTCATCATGAAAATGCAAATGACTCGCTCTGTTCCATCTGAAAGGAGAGCAAAAAAAGTAGTCAAGGAGCTGCCAGAGCTGCCAGGAGAGGTGTAAAAGCAGATGATGATCACATCACACACAACCAGCTTAAAACAGACACTGATTTTTATATTAACTCCATTTTCATGTGAGGAAGAGGGAGATTTTGATGGGAAAAGGGGAAGGAGGTGTTGGTTGGAGAAGGGAAGGGGAAGAAGTGTAAGTGCTGTTGATACAGAAAGGAAGGGACGTAGCAGATCTTTTTCTTGACCTGTGATGTTGAGCCCACCTGAGGGACACCCCACAGTCATGAAATTAAAAACAATTGACAAAATTTATTAATCATGTGCATATTTGTTTCCAAACCTGACCACAAGTGCTACAGAGAAGGATGGGACTTGGAAGATACCTGTTTGAAAGGCCCCTCTCATGCAAGTGGGAAAGGATCTCAAAGGGCATTCTAGGATGGTAAGGCAGGCGAAAGGATTATTATCCAGCTTTTATTTGGGAATTAATCTCTGAATTTCAGTGCTATTGTGTTTTCTCGAGGTGGGAAAATCAGTCAGACAACATTCACAAAACTTGGCCACCGTGTTAAAATACCATTTTAAAACACTCTGTTAAAAACACTATTTGAGGGGGTGTTGCTGAGATCTCTGTCCCCAAGTTCTTTTTACTGTTAGGGGAGATTACTAGGATTATATTTCTATATATTCAGATCAAATGATAAGAGTTAAAGATCCCCACTCTTTACACCCAATTCCTTTCAATCTTTTGGGAATTTGATTGTGGTTTTATGGCCAAGAAACATCCACAAGGATTTTTGTACTTTTCTCTGTAAAGTCTGAGTGACACCTGTCAGGGAATTACTCAATTACAGTGAGGCCATTTGGCTGTTCCTGCTCAGGAATATGAAAAGAAAATAAACTCGGAAGGAGATGATGAATGAAAGAAGAAATTAAATACTCAGACATAGGAAAGAAGGCAAACAACTGTCCCCAAAATAAAACCCAGTTGAGTTTTTGGTTTGGTTTGGTTTGGTTTATTTTGTTTTGGAATGGGGCTTTTTTGGGGGAGAGACCACTGTCATTGAGATTGGATTTAGTTAAAATGGACCAATCCTGATAATAAAATAGTGCCTTCATCTCAAAGAGACTGACAATCACCATGTAAATCAAGGAGAGTCTGGCACTTAATTTCCTTGTGGTTCCTTAAATCTTTCCCCAGCAGGTGAGGAGTTCGCTGTGATATGGTTTGGCTGCAGGACATCAGGTCAGGAAGCCCCGTGGGGGAGGAAACCACCAGTCCTGGTGGCATTTGACACTTTCAGACACTCTCACAAACATCTGATTTTAGTCTTATAAACGACCAGCTGAGAAAGGAGGGTTGGGCAGATCCTCTTCACGAGGACAACACATTATTTCCCCAATCCATGGATGGATTGAGTCAGGTTACCCTTCCTGGTTGGATTCTTCTAGGCTTTCAGTTCTGACAGCAGGTTCAAAACACATCTTGTTTTTCACGTCCCCCATATTCCAAGGATTGCTCATGAAATATACGTATCAAATTGCTCCAGTTCACCCTCCGTTTTATTGCTCTCAGATGTGGTTACAAACAGGTCATCGTCTTCAAAAATTGAAAGTAAATTTTAAGGACAGGACTGGAATTTCATATGACCAGGAAAACATATTTATTACCTTTCACGTGAAGGCGTCAAACAGCTCCTCATCCCATCCTAGCACAGGATATGTTAAATTGCTTTTGTGTCATGATCAGATGATGGGAGATGATCAGGTACATTTTTACACCTTTGTCCTTACAGATCCTTCGAGAAGAGGAGAGAAAAGAGAAAAGGGAAGAAAGAACAGAAGGGAAAAGAGAAGGGGAAGGAAAGATTTGGGAGGGTTTGGAAAGGGAAGGTTTGGGAAGGTTTGCAAAGGAGAGGAGAGGAGAGGAGAGGAGAGGAGAGGAGAGGAGAGGAGAGGAGAGGAGAGGAGAGGAGAGGAGAGGAGAGGGAGAGGGAGAGGGAGAGGGAGAGGGAGAGGGAGAGGGAGAGGGAGAGGATTTTCAGTTGGAAGGGACCTACAGTGACCATTTACTCCAGCTGCTTGACCAATTCAGGGCTGTCCAAAAGTTCAAGTATATTAATAAGCACATTTTCCAAATGACTCTTAAACACGAATGGGCCTGGGGCATTGATCACCTCTTGGGAAGCCTATTCCAGTGTTTGACCACACTTCCAGTACAGAAATGCTTCCTAATATCCAGTCTGAACCTCCCCTGATGCACCTTTGGACCAATCCCATACATCCCATCACTGGATCCCAGCGAGGAGAGCTCAGCACCTCCCTCTCCACTTCCCTCCTCTGGAAGCTGTGGAGAGCAATGAGGATCCCCTCAGCCTCCTTCTCTCTAAACCAGACAAACCCAGGCATTTAGTTCAGCAGCCACAGATCCTAAGTGGACATGGAGTAACCAACCCATCATTTTAGACCTCAGTTCAGAACCATGAAGAAATAAAGTCCTAGAAATCAGTCAGCATCAAAATTTTATCCAAACACATCTCAGTCTTGACCGAGGAATTGCTTGGAAGATGTCCATGAACCCAACTCCACAGATTTTTGAGCTCTGAGAGCAGATCTTCCACAGGGCTGTGCTATTTCTCAGCCACTCTCAGTCACTTCCTATTATAATTCACTGCATGTTCCTAATAAACAAAATGTTCTTGTTGCGAATTAACAACACTGGGCCCAATCCATGTCCAGGAAAACATCAGGAGTGTGAAAAATCCAAAGCATCTGGCATGTTCCAGCAGGTTACTGGGCTGTCTCTCTTTTTCTCTGGCATTCATTATTTTTATCATTAGAAAAATATTAATAACCTGGTAGAATCAGAACACAGTGTTGCCACTGCTCCATCAGTCAAGGAGTTTATGTGCTAAGAGAGTTCAGAAAAGGGAGATGAGTTTGCTCAGAATGAGAAATGTGAGATCACTGGGCTTTAATTAGCTAAACCATAAGTCAGAGAATCACAGGATTGGCTGGGTTGGAAAAGATCCCTGAGATCATCAAGTCTCACCTGTGCCCCAACCCCACTTTGGCACCCAACCCCTGGCACCAAGTGCCATGTCCAGGCTCTGCTTCAACAGCCCCAGGGACGGGGATTCCATCCCTTCCCTGGGCAGCCCATTCCAAGGGCTGATCCCTCTCTCTGCAAAGAATTTCTTCCTGATATCCAACCTAAACCTCCCCTGGCATAGCTGGAGACCTAGCCCTCTTGTCCTACTGCTGGTTCCTGGGAGCAGAGCCTGACCCCCCCCAACTCCCCCCTCCTGTCAGGGAGTGCAGAGAGTGAGGAGGTCTCCCCTGAGCCTCCTCCTCTCCAGGCTGAGCCCCCCAAGCTCCCTCAGCCTCTCCTCACAACACTTGTGCTCCAGACCCTTCCCCAGCCTCGTTGCTCTTCTCTGCACCTGCTCCAGTCCCTCCATGGCCTTCCTGAACTGAGGGTCCAGAGCTGGACACAGCACTCCAGGTGAGGCCTCACCAGTGCTGAGTCCAGGGGTAGAATCTCTTCCCTGCTCCTACTGCCACACTCTTCCTGATCCAGGCCAGGATCCATTGGCCTTCTTGTCCCCCTGGGCACCACTGGGCTTGTGTCCAGCTGCTGTCAATCTGCATCCCCAGGTCCCTTTCTGCCTCAAATAGCTTTGGGTCTCACCTGAAATGGCAACTTATGTCTTCAAATTTGGGGTGTAATGATGTCTGTCCCCCACCCATGGCCAGTGCCAGCATAAGAAGGACATGGAAATTTTGAAGCAAGTCCAGAGGAGGGCCAGGAAGTTGATGAGGGGAGTGGAGCACTTCCCCTGTAGAGAGGCTGAGAAAGTTGGGGCTGTTCAGCCTGGAGATGAAAAGGTTGTGTGGAGCAGTGTCCCAGTATCTGAAGGGGACTTACATGGAAGATGGAGAAGGACTTTTCATCAGGAACTGTAGTGATGGAACAAGAAGTGATGGGTTCAAACTGAAAGAGGGGGAATTTAGGTTAGGTACACAAAATAAATTCTTTATTGTGAGGGTGGGGAGGCCCTGGCACAGGTTGCCCAGAGAAGCTGTGGCTGCCCCATCCCTGGAAGTGTCCAAGGCCAGGTTGGATGGGTCTTGGAGCAACCTGGGCTAGTGGAAGGTGTCCCTGCCCATGGCAGGGGAGTGGAACTCAACAATCTTCAAGGTCTTTTCCAACTCCAACCATTCTATGATTGTTTTCATACAGGAACATACTGGTGACAAACTCCCACAACTTTTCCTTGTGGGTCTGAACTCTTGTATTTCTCCACTTTCCAGCCTGTCCCGTGCTCACAACTTTTATGGGCAATATTTTGCCCAAGAGTCATGGCTTGGCAAGGGCTGCTTTCATCATGGAGGTAGGCTCAGTTATTCCTCCAGCAAACCCACAATGTCTTGAAATAAAAACGTCATCAAAGTTTTTCCAACAAGGAGACAACATCTCTGGTTTGGAAAGGTCACAGAGGGCAGAATGCTGGAGGCTGGCAGAGAACAGTGCTGAGGCTTTTTCCACTCTTCTTGAAGCATCTGCTACTTCCCACCAGAGGGGACAACACACTGGAGTAGCCTGAGCTTTTGGACTTCCCTGGATCATCTGTCCTTCCACTCATCAGTAGTATTACTCTGAGGAACAGCAACTATTTTCACCTTTGAATGCAGTTATAAATCATAAATACTTCCTTCTGCTTGCAATGAATTAAAAATTGCCACCTTCTCTTAAAGCAAAAACCCATTTGCCCGTTGTTTCCTCCACAAGTTGAAATAATTCCAGCATCTCCCACTTCCCTCAGTTTCTTCAAGCAATCATGTGAATTTATAGGATTTAATTGCCACTCAGAGAGCATTTTGTAAGACCAGAAATCATAAAGCAGATCTTATCTGCACTGTTAGATACACTACAAACCTTATGATGTTTGTTGTGTCTTTAGGGGTAGGAAGAATAGAATGATTTGACTGGGAAGAAATGAAGGGAAGGAGAGACGTAGAAAGCAGGTAGGACATGAATAATTATAGAATCATTTAGGTTGGAAAAGACCCTTAAGAGCATTATTGCTCCCCATAAAGATTCACAGACCTTCTCTTGAAAGTATTTCCTGGAGCCCGATGTGGAAAGTTCAGTCTCTCAATTTAGGATTTGCCAAAACCCTTTTTATTTTCTGGAGGTGCCAAATTGGACCCCCCCCCAAAAAAATAAATAATTAAACATGGGGAGTCCACAGGAGCCCTTTGCCAATTTTTGTTTCAGTGAAGTGCTGGAGAAGGTGCCTCAGGGTCATAAGTCAAACAAAGACTTAAAGAAAGCATTCCAGTTCCCAAATTATCCCAAAGAATAAACAGAAAAGAGGTCCCTTGGAGACAGTTAAAGACTTCTTAGGAACCTCCAGCACTTCCCAGTAACAGACAGGTCTTATGGATCTCTTCTCTCTCCCAAGTGATTCTCCACAGCTCTACCCTGGGCAAAAAAAGGCTGCAAATCTTTGGCTGTTTTGCTTTTTCTGAGATTTGGCCTTTGCTTGTGTTTAAACCCACCTGAAGCCTGTCCTAAATCCCATTTAAAACCTGTCCTAAATCTCCTGTGAAGCCTGTCCTACCTACCCTCCTCTGCTCAGTCCCTTGATGATCCCTTTTAAGCTCTGTGCTGAAGGGAAGAATTATTTCCATGTGTCCCATTCCTTGATTGATCCACTGTTTTTTACACTCTTTTTCCTGGAAGGACCTCACTGTATTTTTGGTCTGAGGAGTTCTTGGTATATCAGGTATCCTAATAAAGCAAACAAATGCTTGACCTGTTGATACCCATTTTTCTTTATCCCTCATCCCATCAAATATCTTCCCACAACACTGTGAACTGAGTTCATCACTACTTTTTGTTATGTCTAATTAGTTCTTTCCTTCCTTCCTCGTCCTCCCTTGTTCAGAACGAGGTATCCCCTAAATCAGACAAATCCATGCAATGTCATCTCACAAATCCTGCATCCACGGCATAGGAATATAATTGAAATTAATTTTGTGATCCATGAATATATTAGTGGGGCTGGGATGGTGTCAAGAGGATTGGTGCTGATCTGCTAATTCTGAAATAAGTCTTAATTTTTGTTGCAGCACAAAACCTGACACAACTGAAAAGCGTAACCAGATTTTGGTCTGTATGTGCTACTTTATTTCTTCTACCCCACAGGATATTAATTCTTCTTTTCTGGGGATCTTTAGCCCTTCAGCTGAAGTTATAACTTTTCATTCCATTTACTTTACAGGTGTTTCACTCAGCCATGGCCTGTTGGCCCAAAAAAATGTTCATTCCACACCTGCAACACCGGCAGAGAAATGGCTTTGGGAGGAATGAAATGTTTCAGAGCTTGGTTTTAAAGTTGTCACTTCTGAGTATAACAAGGTTCCCGGTCATGGAATTGTTTGACCAGTTGAAAAGTTATTAGGTGTGTTTGTTGGAAAATTTCCCATTTATTGCATTTATTGTTTTTTCTTGTCCTGCTTTCTACCTCCTTCCAAAAGAGATAAATGAGTCTAAGGGGCTGTATTTTAAAAGGAAGGAGTAAAAGGAGGGGAAAAGCAGCATAACTGTCACTGATGTGGAAGAAATCTTGAGGCTCCTTCTCATGACAGAAGGACAGGAGTAACAGGTTCAGAAAAAGAAACCAGAAAGACACCAAGAGTAGAAAAAAAATAGAAGAAAGACCCTCTATTGCCTTATTTTTTCCCCTTGGCTGAAATTACCAATGAATCAGTAAAGAAAAGGATGACATTTTTGAAACTTTTTTGAAGTATTACTAGAAAGGTGCCATTTTCTAAGAAAAATAGATTTATTTTCCTTTTTGATGTACATTAAGGAGGCAGAGGATGATGCAGCCAAAATGCACATGTTGGAGGAGACAGGCAGGGAAGGAAAGAGGCTCCAGTGCTCGTGTTCTCCACCATACAAGGGGCAGCACACACAGGTTGAACAGAATGAAAGAGGGACAGATGAAGGACTGACAACCTCCACTGGTCCCTCTGGTGAACCTCACGGATGGAATGGATATGGAAAAACAGCAGGATTGTGGAATAATCATTGTAAAAAATCAGAGAATCATTGAATGTCCTGAGTGGGAAGGGAACTTAAAGGCAATCCAGTTCCAACCTCCTGCTGTGGGACACCTTCTACTAGCCCAGGTTGCTCCAAGCCTCGTCCAACCTGGCCTCGGGCACTCCCAGGGATGGGGCAGCCACAGCTTCTCTGGGCAACCTGTGCCAGGGCCTCCCCACCCTCACAGGGAAGAATTGCTTCCTGATATCCAATCTAACCCTGCTCTCTGTGAGTTTGAAGCCATTCCCCCTTGTCCTGTCACTTCAAGCCCTTGTAAGAAGTCTCTCTCCATCTTTCTTTTAGGCTCCCTTCAAATACTGGAAGGCCACACTTAAGTCATTCCAAAACCTACTCCAGGCTGAACAATCCCAATTCTCTCAGCTGTTTCTCCCAGCAGAGCTGCTCCATCCCTCTGATCATCTCGGTGCCTCCTCTGGGCTTGTTCCAACAGCTCCATGTCCTTCCTGTGCTGGGAACAAAACATTCTCGGTTTCCTTTTTCTTTTTCTATATTTCCTTTTTCTTTATTTCCATTTTCTTTCTTTTTCTTTATTTCCTTTCTTTTTCTTTTTCTTTTTCTTTTTCTTTTTCTTTTTCTTTTTCTTTTTCTTTTTCTTTTTCTTTTTCTTTTTCTTTTTCTTTTTCCTTTTTCCTTTTTCCTTTTCCTTTTCCTTTTCCTTTTCCTTTTCCTTTTCCCTTTTTCCTTTTTCCTTTTTCCTTTTTCCTCTTCATCTTTCTTTTTTTACTTTTTCTTTTTCTCTTCCTTTTCCTCTTCATCTTTCTTTTTTTTTTTTTTAAATAATGATGATGATGAAAGAGATAAAGGAATAAATCAAACCACAGACTCAGTTCAATATCTGCTTCACCCACTGGAAATCGTTTCTCCTCCAGAGTCTGTCTCCATTCCCCTCTTCCATCCTAAGCCTAAATCTCTGGGAAATACACACCTGAACTCCAGGCTGGATGCGTCCCACCCTTCCCTCTTCCAGTGCAATGGGCAACAAGCCAAAATCCATGTGCTAATATCCAGCCAGGGCCCATCTGCCCAGCAATCCAGAGGATTAGGTTCCACTTTTAGTATCAAGATCTCTCCTCCTGCTGCATTTCAGCCACTTAATTACCTTTTCCACCCTCAAAGCACACAGGAAAAATCCAGTCACCAGCAGAGCCACACATTCCCTGGTTATTCTTCACCTTTAAATCCCATTTTCAAACATTCCTTGTCCTTTACACAAGCCCACAGATGTCTCACAGAGGGTTTTTTTGTCAGTCTTGAAGGGCTGTGCACATCATGCCCATCAGAGCATTATCTCCTGCTCATCAGTCACGCTCTCCGGTCCCTCATTACTACAGTTCTGTGCTGCTATAATTAGACTCCACATTTTTCAGACCTTTGTAGCAGTGTTTTAGTTCACAAATTGAGGAGTTCACTCGTGCCAAAATGTTTTCTTCCCTTATCAATTTCTTTCTGTTTTATTTTTAATTTGCCCACTGAACCAAAATATCAATTATTTGCAGAACTCTAATTTAGTGAAGAAATTAAGGAATACATTTGCAAGGCTCTGCTATTAACTATTCAATCTGCTTAACTAATGCTGTGATGGATTCTCCATCCCTGCAACTATTAAATCAAGAACTTTATTTTTTTTAACTTGCTATCGTGGTTTTTCCTTCTTTAGAAGTTAAGCTTTAGTATTAGCATGACTGTCAGATTTGAAGCAGAAATTAGAACTGAAAAATCCTATTTCAGCAGGCGAGAGGCCAGAGCAGGGAATCAGAGCACTGCCTTCCAAGGAAATCATCTGACATGCAGTTTACATCTTTTATGGTGGTGTTGCATCTTGACCAAGTGCTCCAGGCACCATCTGTGTATGATCACTAGTCCCCAAAACTCAGGTAACGCCCAAAACTCAGGTAATCTCCAAAACTGAGGTAATCCCTGCAGCTGTCTCTGAAAAGAATCCCAAAGGCAGGAGAGGCAGAAATCAGCATTTCCCTTGAGGTGCAACAGGAGACTCAGCATCGTCAAGGACTGATCTCCACTGATATAAGTTTCTGTGGGGATCCTTTACTTTTGCTTTTAAAGCTTTCTCCTAAATTAAGAGTCCAAATCAACCCTAATCCAGCTGCAATTCAGCTGCTGCAGAGGATTTTTCAGGCCAGTGCCCCTTTTAATTCAAGGCATCAGGGCTGCAAAATTGTGAATCGGCAGCACTTGGACAACGTGAGCTCCTCGCACGGGGGCTTGAGAGCTGAGGGGGCTTCAGAACTGCCACAGGCTCCCCTGAGACAGAAAAATCTGGAGAATTGCAGGTTTAGATGGGATATTAGGAAGAAATTCTTCCCTGGGAGAATGGTGAGGTTCTGGAATGGAATTCCCAGAGAAGTTGTGGCTGCCCCATCCCTGGAAGTGTTCAAGGCCAGGTTGGACAGGGCTGGGAGCAACCTGAGATAGTGAAAGGGGGGTGGAACGAGATGATCTTTAAGGTCCCTTCCAACCCAAACCATTCTATGGTTCCATGATTCCTCTCTCTTGGTTGTCTGTCTCTAGAAGTATCCACACTTTTGTTTGCTTTCCCCTCTCCCCTCCCCAGATTTATTTCCAAAGTGTTTGGGAAAAGAAATCTCAGCTCACAGAAAATATATGGCATAAACTCCTAAAGTGTTGAAATGCTGCAGAAGCCTAAATGGACGTCAGAGTTACAGTGATTTTCATGTTGTGTTTTCCATGATGCAAAGAAGATCTCCAAAGGTTTAAAAAGAAAAATCCTAAAATATTTTGCTTATTTTTTCGACATTGTTATGCACAGACAGAATAAAACTGTGGGAAAACTTAACTGTTTCTCAGTCACCCTTTACCACCCTGATTCTGCGCAACTTCACCCACATCTTGTAAAATCGTAGCTCAGGCATCATAGAAAATTCTCCCATGGATCAACAGGAATTTGGAGAGAGCTGTAAACTGTTATATATGTTACCTATGTTTAATGTTACCTCATATTTAATTATATTTAATTTTAATATGTTACCTGTATTTAGATCAATACATAATGGAGTTTATCAAGAAAGATTCAACCTTGAGGTCTCTTGCACACACTCCAAAGTCTCAGTGTGACCTCTTGTACCTGTCCCAGCCTTTACTTCTGGATCACCTGGAGCCTCTCACAGAATGGTTTGGGGTTGGAAGGGGCCTTAAAGATTCCCTGGTTTTAGTGCCTCTGATATGGGCAGTGAGTGCTGCTCTAATCCAAACCAGGATTTTCACATGGGATCAGAATCATTCCAGGACCAAAATTCCAGAATCTGAAGGTTTCTGTCATAAAGTTGTCACTTGGGGGTCCAGTCCATTGGGAAATTCTCACCATTCCAACTGCTGGGAACTTAACTGCTGGGAGGAAACAAGTCTTTCCTTCACCCAGTTTGTTCAGGCTCTGCCCCAAGCCAAATTCTGAGTTTGCAGGAGTGAGTCACTCAAACAAGAGATTCCTGATCCCACAAACTTCCAGCCATGTGGCGTCTTGTTCACCTCCTGTAAAGGACTGGTGGGTATAGACTGATCAAACTCATGTCTGCCATCGGGGGGAGCACAACTGTGGCTTTCCAGTATCTAAAGGGGGCTTATAAAAAGGGGGACAGACAGTGACAGGACATGGGGAATTGTTTAAAACAAAAACAGGAGAGATTTAAATCAGATATTAGGAAGAAATTCTTGGCTGTGAGGGTGCTGAGGCCCTGGCACAGATTGCCCAGAGAAGCTGTGGCTGCCCCATCCCTGTGTCCAAGGCCAGGTTGGATTGGGCTTGGAGCAACCTGGGCTAGTGAAAGGTGTCCCTGCTCATGGCAGGGGATTGGAACAAGATGATCTTGAAGGTTCTTTCCAACCCAAACCATTCTCTGATTCTGTGATAAGCAAAGACAAACTGATCTTACCCAGGGACTCTACTGAGGATGGGACTGAGTAACCATCCCACCCTGTCGTGGGATTTACAACTTGCAGCAGAGAAATGGACACTAAAATATCAAGTTTAAAAGAGTCCATCCTTTAATTTTTATTTTTTTTTTAGGGACTCGGGGACAAGAAGAAACGAAGATTTGATGAAAACGATATTTCTTTTTGTTGACTCTTCTCTTCTTTGCTGAAAATATGATGGAACAGGGGAACTCAGAAGGGAAGCTGTTTCATTACAGACAGTGTGGAGACCAAGGAGGCTTTGACCAAGGCCTATGCCTCAAGACACTGCTATCATGTGTTTAATAAATGTTACTAATATCACATCCCAAAAAGCCAGAGACAGTTGTCCCTTCATTTTAGCCTGAATAGAGCTGAAATTTTCATCCTGACATTAATCAAAACTTGACCCAAATTTCATTGTAGGACTCGCAGCTCACTCTGGAGTTTCCATTTAACAGGAGCTGAGTTTTAGGTCAGTAAAAAAACCCTTCAAATTTCGTGTCTCCTCCTTCACTATAATTTCCCCTTGCCTTTGAAATGCTGGAATTCACTCATTGCTTGAGGCAAGAAACAGGAACAAATGGACCACAGTCTAATTGAGTCTAATAAATCCTGTGTTCCTCAATAAAATATCATGCTTTTAGTCCCCTGTTGTTTCTCTGAGACCACGCTGTGCTTTTGAGGCTGGTGAGCAGATTGGAAACCGAAAGTCCAAGAGGTTCATATGCACAACAGAAATGTCATGTTTGCTGAAATACAACTTGGCAATTTTCACTTACAAGCCTCACTGATTGACCTTCAGCTCAATATTAATTGACCTTAAATTCAATAGCAAGCGTAAAATTAATACAAGGGATTCCAGCAACAAAAAAAAAAAGACATTGTTTTCCCTGTGATTCAGACCTTTTGTTGTGTTTTTTGCCCTAGTGGTGGGTTGTGTGAAGATGAAATGCTGTTGTCTCCAGGGGAGCGTTTTTAATTATGTGCTTCTTCCACAGCAGCTTTGTAGCAGCAAGTTTCACGTTGTTTCACAATCCTTTGATGGGTTTGTGCTCACGGAACCTGCAGGAGCCCAAGGTTTGGAATCTGCGCTCACCTGCCTCGTTATCAGGACGATTTATGGTGAGACAGTGACAGCACCACAACTCACGGGAATTGGTCCAGCGGGAAAGTCACACTACAAGGCTTCTGGGGAGAAAACCAGTTCAGACAATGTCTCTCACTAAAACCCAGAGAGGCTGAGTGAAAAAAACAGTGCTTGACACTGAATTATGACCATCCAGGTCTTACCCAAATCACTACAAGGTCTCTGTCAGCAGGCAAGTGAACATTCAGCAAATTTGGGACTTAGTCAGCACAGTAACATGGAGTATTTTTGGAGTTGGTAAGAGCATTTTTACAGTCCAAGGAACTGCTACCCTGCAATTATTTCCAACATCTTGATAGGGCACGAGGAAAGAGCCCCAAGTTGCACCAGGGGAGTTTTCACTTGGATATCAGAAAGAATTTCTCCACTGAAAGGGTGGCAAGCATTGGAACAGGCTGCCCAGGGAGGGACTGGAATCACTATCCTTGGAAGTGTTCAAGAAATGCATAGATGTGGCACCTGGGAACATGTTTAATGGTGGACCAGGCAGTGCTGGGTTAATGGTTGGGACTCAATGATCCCAGAGGGCTTTTCCAACTTTAATGATTCCATGATCTCTGCTGCCCTGCAAGGAAAGAACATCCCCACCCACTGCAGGGCCAACCAGGCACTTCCATCTCCAGCTCCCCTGGCCCTGCCAGGCTGATAGTGCCACACAAACTAATGAAACATCTCACCAAGGGCTCAAATATCCAGCAGTGAATTCTCCTCTCTGCAAGGGAAGCTGGAATGTAAATTACCCCTCTCTGTTCTCCTCCACTGGGATGAAGCTCAAGGACAAATATCCTTCCTCACTCCTAGAAAAATGCCATGATCTCCGTTCCTGATCACAACCCCTGTGCAAGGGAGCAGTGGAGCTGAGTTTTTTGCTACCCTGGTTACAGAAGCAGGTTAAAGAAGCACTGCTGAATGTCTAGAAATGGGAAACTAAATGTAAAACAAGACATTAATGAACAAAGGAGATGGACAGGAAATCACCAAGAAACGATTCTGTTGCTTCTCCCAGGCAACAAGTGGCAGGACAAGGGGGAATGGCCTCAAGTTGCATCAGTGGAGGTTCAGGTTGGATATTAGGAAAGATTTCTTCACTGAAAGAATGGTTAAGCACCATCCCTCTAAGTGTTCAAAAACAGAGAAGTTGTGGCACTTCATGATATGGTTTATTGGGCATTGTGGTGTTTGGTTGAAGGTTGGACTTTATGATCTTGGAGGTCTTTTCCAACCTTAATGATTCTATTCCGTCTTCAGAGAAGAAGCTGGAAGGTGACCAGCAGTGTACAACACCTCACCTTGCTGGGAGTTCCCCTAGGCTGGATTTCCAAGGTATAATGGTCCACAAACATCCAAAAAATGTTACATATCTCCTAAAATACAGGCCAGAACTTTTCTTTCAGCACAGTCAAGGAAAGGTCAGGCTTGTTGAGGTTACCAGAGTGGCTCACCTGGAGCACCTTGATCCATCGTCACTCTCAGCAATGGCTGTGGGTTGCACTTAGTGGGATCTGTACTAAAAACTTATCCAGGACATGCCTCATTCCCAGCAGGATCACCTTGGGTTGGCCACATTTATCAATTTCTGTTCAGTTCCAGCCATGTCTTATATCAAATTTGGAGTCCTTGTAAAATGAAATGACATTTTGATGCTTAGAGTGAAATCCCAGCTATCCATGTAAGGGACTTTTACAATAAAAACATGTAAGGGACAGCTTAGGTGAGAATTAAAGATGTTGTGTCCAGTGCAAAACCGGTTTGGTTCCCTGGAGATCCAGCACAGGATCAGGGAGGCTCCATGACTCCCGTATCCCACTCTTGGCAAAGCCACAGGGAATGTTTATGGTGACGGAAGGTCTCTTAGCACCTCAGGGATGACTCCACAGGCATTCAGACCTCCTGCAGGGCACACCCTCAGAGCAAATAAGCTGCTTAACCTGGTCCTTGGTGCAGGGACATCTCAAATGGCTCAGCAGGATCAACTTGGGTTGGCCAAGTTTATCAGCTCCTGTTCGGTTCCAGCCACGTCTCATCTGAAATCCGTTTCTGTCTGGGATCTTTGCAACAGTTCACATTAACTCTTCTCAAATTCTGCTGCAGCCCTTAATAGCCTTTCCTTTTCCTGTCACTGAGGGGAATTACTGTGTTTCCTTTATCCAGTGGTGCCAAGAGACATAATTTTCACAATCAGATTTTACAGAAAGCAAAAAAAAAACCCCACCTCACTCCCCCGCACCCCCCTCTATTTTTAATTTCAGGCTGACATTATTAGTGTACAACTAATAATGAATTCTTTGGAATCTGAGGTGCCAGAAATAGTGTGTTTGTACACTGACAAGGAGAAAAGATGAAGTTAATGAAGCTGAAGTAAAGTTTTGATCCATCACACCAATAACAGAAACATCATTCTTCACATTTGTCAAACGCCTCCATTACTGCAACGTCTCACAGTCATTAGTATGTTGAGCTCAACTGCCTTAGGAAAAATAGCCTCCATTTCATCTATTAATATTTAAGGGACAAGGAAGTTAAAGGACCTGTCAAAATCCACCCAGGGCATTTGTGCTGTTGCTGGGAGCTAAATCCAGAAATCCCAGTTCCCAAAACTTTAAACATGTGACAGAGCACTGTTCACTTTCGGTCATTAACATACAAAAAAACACAACCAGAAAATATCAAGATACTGTGGTGCTGTTCTTCCTAAGACCTGACTTGGATATTAAGAAGACCAGACTGGAAATGCTTGTCCTTGGAAAAGTGCCTGTGGTTTAGTATCCAAGAAGTGCTGAGAGACATGAATAAAGTTGCTGCTTGAATATTTTTTCTGCAATCTTTTAAATGCTACAGCAGAGGAAACACTGCTGGTGTTTTCACAGAATCGTGGAATGGTTGGGGTTGGAAGGGATGTTAAGGATCATCTCGTTCCAACCCCCTGCCACGGGCAGGGACACCTTCCACTATCCCAGGTTGCTCCAAGCCCAGTCCAGCCTGACCTTTGGACAATTCCAGGGATGGGGCAGCCACAGCCTCTCTGGGCAACCTGCGCCAGGGCCTCCCCACCCTCACAGGGAGGAATTTCCTGCAAATATCCCATCTAACCCTGCCTTCTTTCAGTTTAAAGCCAGTGTCCCTTGTCCTTGTCAACAGTCCCTCTCCAGTTCTCCTGCAGCCCCTGCAGGTACTGACCCAGTGGGATTCAGCTCTAGGACCAGCCCTGCTTTAGAGGTTTCTATATTTTGTTATCAATGTCCATGTTATCAATGTCCGTGTCAGGCATCCAAGCCCCAGTCAACACAGACCTGATCAACATGGTCAGCAGAATCCCAGCCAACAGCTCAGTTATGAATTTTAATTTAATTTCAGTTATTTCATAGACATCATAGACAAGACTCAGCTGCCTAAACACAGGTATCTATGGCATTTGTGACATCTCCATCCATCTGTGCTGATCAAAACAAACCTGCTGAACATATTGATCAGCTCTTGACTCACAGCAAGCTCAGGCACCAATGCACATGTGGAAGCTACTTGGAATCACAGAATATGCTCAGCTGGAAGGGACTCACAAGGATCAACAAGTCCAACTCCTGGCCCTGCACAGGACAACCCCAAGAATCCCACCATGTGCCTGAGAACATTCACCAAACCCTTCTTGGAAGTCTGGCATTGACACTTCCATTGAAGTGTTTCTGCCTTAACGTGAATAGCACAACTTTTTGGATGCATTTAATTTCAATGTAAGAAATTGTAAAAATCAGCAACAGGAAATAAATTTCTGAGTGAGGGCCGTGATCTTTCAGGGACTTCAGGGCTCTCTGCTTGCTTTTCAGGGTGTATTCTGCTACAGCGGAGCAGGTTTTCAGGCAGTGCATGAAGATTAAATATGTTCCTCCTTAAAGGCAGTTTTATTTCCTTTCCAGTTTTTATCTGGCTGCTGTTTCCATCTTCAATCAGGTATTTTTAATTGCTGTCTAAAGGGCCACCCTGACCTGGCCAGGCCAGGCTTCTAGGCTGGATGGGTACAGAGTGAAGCATTAAACCTGTGACTAAGCAGGGAGAATTGTTGCCTGGAACTAAGCTCTCAAGTCAGTGATCTCATTTCTGTCTCCTCCTAAATTTCCATTATGTCCCCTAGAAAAATTTAGGCCAGGAAGGTGTTGGTAAAGGGCTTCATGGAAATGGTCTTTCCTCCTTACAGAGAGGAAAGAAAATACTTGCCCAGGCTACAGCAAACAGCCCTGAAGTCCTTTTGATACCCAGATGACTTCTTGCATTTCTAGGGTTGAAGGTGACCTATTTCTGCCCAATTTGCAAGGGCAAACATGTGACCATTTTTAATTTTCTCATTCAGAGGTGATAATCTAATTAATACCTTTAGAGCAAATCTGCAATGAAGCCTGAACTCATTCAACTGGATCAGCAGCAAGAAGCAAAATATCTTATTTTTCATCAAGGCAGATGAATCTCGTGTCTGTTGTCCTCATACTTCAAGCTGGTCAGAAAAAGGTGGTCATAACTTCTGACCAGTCCTGCATCTGCTAACTCAGGATTGTCTGGAATGGAATAAAAATAATAGCCCAGATTTGTATTTTTTAACTGGAATTCCAGTGGTATCCTGACAGGGTCCCCAGTTATCTGTTGGTCAAGACATTGACTCATGAGCTCTTGTACAGCCCGGCCACCTCATTCCTCTCTCCACACTTCTTACCTGCGGTTCTCTTCCCATCTTCCCATGTCTTTTCCACTGGTCAGTTGTCCCTGAATATGGCAGAGCTTAATTTTAATTTGGAGAAGACTCAATGTGAGCTGTGTTCTTGGAAACCTTTTAAAAGCAGGTTTTTAAAATATCAGTTCAGGAGAGAAGAGCAGATTCATTTGAATGTGTTCTTTTTTTAATACCAGATTTTCTGCTCAGAAATGTTGGCAGCTGCTTGAACTCCACTCACGAGGGCTAAAATGCTTCCTTACTCTCACTGCAGTTTTATTCTCCCCAAACACATTTTAATATTGCTCAAATATCACATCAAGGAAGACACTTCTTCCTGTTCTCCATCCTGGCAGGGTAAACTTACAGGAGCAGGACTGAAGCCAGGGAGATCTATTTCCCCTTCAGCATAATTTGGGATAATAAATGATAATGAGTGATATTTCCAGATGCCTTTCAGCCTTCTGATGACAAAATAAGAGAGAGGCAATTCTTCTCTGTCACACAGGTTTTGAATCCAGCTGTTCACACGAGTGATTCCTTCAAAAGGGCTTTGCCTGAAGGGTGAGGACAAAGCCACTTCCCACTTAGATACTCTGAGAACAAGAGAGAGATCCTTGCATGGAGATCATCAACTTCACTCCGCTCACTGAGAGTGATTCCACCTTCTCTACAGGGGCAAAAAAACCCTAATTTGGTCATTTTTTCAGCCATGGATATGATGGTCATTGAAGGATGACCACTGAAAGCAGATTTCCTATTTCATTGGGGCTCCCAACACAGGAAAGGTGTTGACCTGCTGGAACAAGTCCAGAGGAGGCCACCGAGTTGATCAGAGGGCTGGAGCATCTCTGCTCTGGAGACAGGCTGGGAGAGTTTGGGCTGCTCAGCTGGAGATGAGAAGGCTCCAGGGAGACTTTAGAGCCCCCTCCAGTGCCTGGAAGAGGCTACAAGAGATTTAGGAGGGACTTTTCATAAGGACATGTAGTGATAGGACAAGGGGGAATGGCCTTAATCTGATGGAGGGTAGGTTTAGATTATATATTAGGAAGAAATTCTTCCCTGTGAGAGTGGTGGAACAGGTTTTCCCACACAGATTGTGGACTCTCCATGCCTGAAAGTATCAAAGACCAGGCTGAAGTGGGCTCTGAACAATCTGGGATAGTGGGAAGTGTCCCTGTCCATGGCAGGGGATTGGAACTGGATGATCTTCAAGGTCTCTTCCAACCCAAACAATTCCATCATGATAATATTTGAAAAATTTTCTTCCTGGCATGAGAGGTTGGAGGCTGATGATTTTGAAGGCTGGATCTTCATCATGAAGGTTGGGCTTGATGATCTTGGATGTCTTTTCCAACCTTAATAATCCTATGACTCTACCAGCCATGTTTCCTCTGCGTTGCCTCTCCCAAAACTCTCCTGCCTTGGGGAACACACAGGCACAGATGAGAAAGCTCTTTGCACTGCATTTCTTAAAGGTCTCCTAATAAATTAAAATAATGTGTTTAATAATTACAGCTAAAAATGATTAACCTAAAATACAAAAAAAAAATTACCCCAGTACCAGTGAACTTCTGTTAACTCACAGAACTGAACGGGGGTGTCCTGACACTGCTGTTGGGAACCCCAAATTATTCAGCCATACAACTGAGAGCATCAAAACAAGCAAAACACTCAAATATTGGACAACATAGGACTTTTTGAATCACCCCCCCAGAGCTGAGTGCATCTGAGTCCTTCTTGCAGAATTGTTTGTTAAACAGGGGATCTTGTATGGACAAATGGAATAAGCTCAGCTGGAACTGTCCAAGAACAAAAATCAACTGTTTAAACATATTGAACCAGAGACCAAGCAAAGCCAGCTAATTATATCTCAACATCAGCTCAACAGCTGCCCTTTCCAGTTAAAGGATTATTTGGAAGGGCACATGTGTTTGCTATTTCCTGGTTATTTGGCATCTAAGTTTGTAAATCTAAGTTCTAAGATTGCTCTGAAGGGGAGTCACTGCCTTCATTTGCTGAGCAAGGACTGATTTCCTTATAAAACTAAGGAAAAATTGCTGGCATCTCCTGTCTCAATGGCATTCCCAAAGCAACTGGTGATCCAAGTGGAAGGCACTGGATCCCACCCCAGAGGTGCTTGGCAGAACTAGTGGTAAAATGTCCCTAGTCTTGCATAAAAGGAGTATTTAAATAGAGGGAAAACATATTTCCAGGGATCCCCTGGCTCTGTACAGAAGATCCCAGGACCTGAGGGATGATTTCATCTCCTGATGGAGCTTGTGTGAAAAAAGAGGTGAAGTCTGAGAGGCACCACACTTGAAATTTTACAGCATTAGGCCAAACCAAACACTTCTATAGGGTGTAAAACACTGATCCAATGGCCACTGCTGATGGGCTGTATTAGGGTTGAATTTGAAGAGTAGAAGGGCCATCTCTCCATGTCCCTTGAGCTTCATGCTGGGTCAGATACTGCCTGTCTTCCCAAAGCCTGAAGCCATCACAGTCTCCGTGCTCTCGTCTGTTGATCCTAATCAGATGTGGCCTGGAATGTGTTTCCAAGAAGACATCAATCCAGAAATAACAATCACAGCTTGATCCATCACTGCTGAGTCCAGTTCTGCCATCAACAACTTGAAACAAGATGCTGATAAAAAATCTGGAGTGTGCACAGAAAGGGCTGCAAAAATGATTTGATGGCTGGGAAAATTCTGCATTGTGGGGGAAACAAATATTTCAAAGAATTCAACCTGGTTAGTTTATTAAACAGAATGTTCATTAGAAGGAATCAAGACCTTCCTGGGGAGAAAATAACAGGTAATAAAAGTTTGTTTAATCTGACAGGGATAGACAGATCCAGAACTGAATATTTGAAGCTGAATTCAGACAGAATCCAATAAGAGATAAAGGAGAGGCCTTTCAGTGGATGGGGAGGGGAGGAGACTTTTGGGTGTGACACTGAACTTCAGGAGCTGAATCTTTATGCTGACCTAGAACTGATCTAGGAAACATGGGAAAAGAATCCTGGAGAGCTACATCCAGCTCTGGGGAAAAATGATATGAACCTGTTGGAGCGAGTTCAGAGGAGGCCACGGAGATTCTCCAAGGACTGGACATCCTCTGCTCTGGAGCCAGGCTGGGAGACTTGGGGATGTTCACCTGGAGAAGAGAAGGCTCCAGGGAGACCTGAGAGCCCCTTCCAGGGCCTAAAGGAGAGCTGGAGAGGGACTTGGGATAAGGGATGGAGGGACAGGACTAAGAGGGAACAGTTTTAAGTTGAAAGAGGGAAGGTTTAGGTTGGATATTAGGAAGGAATTCTTCCCTGGGAGGGTGGGGAGGCCCTGGCACAGGTTGCCCAGAGAAGCTGTGGCTACCCCATCCCTGGAAGTGTCCAAGGCCAGGTTGGATAGGGTTTGGAGCAACCTGGGATAGCAGAAGGAGTGCCTGCCCATGGCAGGGGTTGGACTGGATAATATTTAAGGTCCCTTCCAACACAAGACACTCTGGGATTGTTTGGTTCTGTGAAAATCCACAGGCACTGTTGTTTATACAGCACTTGCAGCTTGGTCTCAGGTTTAATCCAAAACCAGACTCAACAGTGCCAGGCACTGAGGAGGAAACTAAATGATGGCTTTTGTCTTCAGGACATTCCCTGTCCATTTGTAAGAGGACCCCACTGGATATAAAAGGAATAAAGGAAAAAGTGGGCACTGTGATGTGTGTTGGCAACTCCAGGGGTTTGTTTTCCTAGTTAAGCCATGGTACATATCCATTATGCACTCACTAATTACTGTTTGCCTTTCCAATCCCCCTGTTTCCAACAGGACTGAATGAAATTGGAAAAAATGCAGAAAAAGGTGACGGGGATTATCACAGGAGTGGAACAATCTCCTTGCAAAGAATGACTAAATAAATTAGGTTTCCCCATTCCAGACAATGAGACCGTTGGGAACTGACAGAGGGTCTTGAGTGGTCTCAGAAAGGGGGCAATTCTTTATTCACCATCTCCTTTTTAAATCAAAACAGAGCAAACAAAACAAAGGAAGAGGTCCTGGGAGTTCTGAAATAGAAATAGCAGGTGGCAGCTCAAAATGAGCAAAAAGAAATCATTCACAGAGAAAAATAAAGAAAAAGCTCCAGGACTTCTCAGTATAGGACAGAATATCTGCTAAATATTTACACTTCTTCAAAATATAGCAGGTAAATTAATGGTCAAATTAATGGCAAAAATACAATAACATCACCTCCAACTCCAGGTAATTACAGGGTAAAGTAGGATGTTGCAGGGTTCCTCTCTGTCCGTTTGCTCTCCCCTTGCCATCTGCTGTTGAGCGTTGTTTTCCATACTTCCAGATCCCAACACCAGATTCCTGAGGCAGTGGGAAGTCACTCAGCCTGTGCCTCGTGGCCAAAGGCAGCAATGTGGGTGTGCTTGGGGTCACTGCAGGGCTCCAGATCCCAACCTGGAGGGATCCAACAATGGAATCACAGAATCATCCAAGCATTTAGGTTGGAAAAACCATCTTGGATCTTCAAGTCCAACTATTAACTCAGAACTGTCAAGCCACCACTACAAACTGTGTCCCCAAGGACCACGTCTACGTGGCTTTCCAACCCCTCCAGGGATGGGGACTCCACCACCTCCCTGGACAGTTAAATCCTTCCACCACGTCCCTGGACAGTCTGTGCCAGGGCTGGACAACCACTGCTGTCAAGAAGTTCCCCCTAAAATCCCATCTAAACCTCCCATGATGCAAGTTGAGCCCTTTTCTGTCATCACTTGGTACTTGGGAGGGGAGACTGACCCTCACCTCAGCCTTTTCCTCATCCTCTCTCCCTGCGTTTCCACCTTCATCCAACAAAAGACGGAGACTCTCCTGAGCCCTCCTTCTGCTGATGGTGTATTTATAGAAATATAGTGTTTTATGCTCCAGGTCACTGCCAAAAAAAATGGATTTGGTGATTGCTCAGTGCAAGAAAACACATTTAGGTGCTTCTTAACCAAGATAACGGTGTCATCTTGTATCAATGTGAACAAAGACCTTTACAAAATTAGCCCAGCCCAGGTTTGCTGATGAAGTTCTGCCTAAAAGATGTGTGGCCGTCATGGGGACACACAACATGTCAATTAGTGAGTGATCAAGCACACCAAAAAAAGAGGGAGATAATCTTTCCAGACAAAGGTATGTCAGTTATTTTATGCCTAAAAAAAAGGCATTATAAAAAAAAATAAAAATAAATATTTATGTCCCCATCTATCAGGGAAAAAAAATAATGAGAAATTACTGCAGAAGTAAATAAAAGATATAAAGAAGTGAAAGGGAGGATAAAAAGTAAGTATCCATTTATAAAATATGAACATATCCCAGAAATAGAAGTGAAGCAAAGTATAAAATCTTTTTAATGGAAAACTTAAAAATCACAAGGCATCACCTTCTTCTACTTATAAAAGCTTCCTCCTGTCTTTTCAATAGTTATGATCTATCTATTAAACTTTTTGATTTTATTCTGCCTCACATTGCTGGAGAGTAGTAGGTTGTTTAATGCTTTGAAAATGAGCATATAAGGAAAGATTTATTATTACTTTAAACCCCAAAATGTGTATTGCGACATTTTAATTTCACTGTTTTTTTTTTTTTAATTAAACTGAACCAAAGCTGACAGCCTTTAGGAATTAATATATTTGTAAGGATGCACTCTGAAGACCTGCAAGATTTACTGCTGCCCTCAAATAATCCGAAATCACAACCCTTCCCCGCTAATGCGTTTTGCTCTCCATTATTAATTACTTATTAAAGAGCTGTTTGTGTCATTTGTAACCTCACCCAGGGTATTATGGATGGTTTGTTTACCAGTTATAAGTCATCAATGTCAGGTTGTGAACTGAGCAGCTTCTCTTAAGGAAGATATTTATACTATAAAAGTGCAACCCTGGGTTTGAAAGACTGAATTAGTTCAAGATCTTTGGATACTGCATAATTGTAGCAGTTGCAACCCCTCCCTGATCTATTATTAATGTTCTATTATCTATTATTTTGGTAGTTCTGACCTAAAAACAGGAAGAATCCCTGTGAAAATGCAGATTCTCCCCCATTTTCAATGCCCAGCTGAGATAGATGTCGAGTGTGGTACAGGATACAACAGATGTGCATCATGAGAGGAAAAGATGACATACTCATGGTTCTGCTGGTGTGTGGACAATTTTTGCTTCAGGGTGTTTTCCTAACCCTTAGGAGTGTAAAACTCCTCCTGGAAATGGGTTGTAAGACGAATCCATCCTGCTCCTCTGGTTGTTAATAGATTAATGCAAATGGATGTCTACCTGTTTCACCTCTTGAGGGGAAATCAGATCAGATCTTGTCACAGGGACATCCCTCTGAGGCACTGACAGATCCAGGTTTCTGGTGGCTGTCAGGAGATAATTCTGGGACTCTTCTGAGGGACCCTTTTAGCAGAAAAAAATCCATTTGTCACATTCCCAACTTCTTACAAGGCTCGGCTGATCCATTAAGAGTTGCCTGCTACAGCTCCTGACTCCAGGCACTCCCTCAGCAAAGTGTTCCCAGCCTCTAAAAGTCCCACATCAGAGTCATTAGTGATGGGATGGTTCTTATTTCTGCAAAATATCCCTTTGCCATTTTATCTCTAATGCACAGAAAAGCCATCAAGTGTTGCCCTGGTGGGCAATGCTACATTAACCTGCCTGTAAAAAAAATGGAATTTTCTTCCTGGTTAATCCCTTGGTTTATAGTTTGAAGCATGTGGAGATATTTCCTTTCTAAATAACGACAATTAATAAACCTCACTTGCTCCCAACGCTGTATTTCCATAGAATCACAGGATGGTTTGGGTTGGAAGGGACCTTAAAGATCATCCAGTTCCAATCCTCCTGTCGTGGACAGGGACAACTTACACTAGAAACTTAAAAGTTCCCAAAGGCTCTTTATACCCTGCTGAAATCCACATTTAAATTACAAATATTTAAGTTATATTTATAATATATTTATAATAATAGGAAAAAGATGTATTGTGAATTGCAGCAATGCAGGAAAATGTTCCTCAGAGCACATCCAGGTCCAAACACAAAATTCCCTTATTCCTGCTGGAACCCCTGGACTCTGTTTCCTTTTCCAATTGCCCACTGGCAGATTTCTGCTGATCCTTCAAAGCCAGGCTTCCTTCCCAGAGAGGAAATTGTGGCCAGAGCTTTCTTCAGTAATGAGAGCTGTAGAGAGAGGGTTTTTTGGTTATTTTTTGTGGTGTTTAAACACAGATTGCCCAGAGCTACCAACCATCAAATCAAGTGACGTGTGTTGGAGGCAGTGAAAAAAAACCAAACAACCAGTTTCATACTCTCTGTCCAGGGTTTTTATGTTCTACTTCTCTTGGGGGCCACAAAGTTCCCTCCTGTCACTGGGAGAGAAGAAAAAGCAAAGTCATAAATTGACAGCTGACATTCTAGTCTGGCAGGTGCAGAACAAATGTGCAGAGAGGCAAAGAAAAGCAGATGCTCACAGCACCCAGAGGGCTGACTCTGCATTTCCCACAGTCTTGTCTTGAAAAGTTTCTCTGCTGGATTGTTGGTTCCACTTCTGCTGGGAGAGTTATTTTGGAAGGGACCGCCTGGGCCATGATCTCCAGTCTCCTGGGGCATCAGATCCCAGTTCTTTAAACTCACCTCAGAATCATGGAATTCTTCAGGTTGGAAAAGACTTCCCAGATCATCAAGTCCAGCATGGCCAAGGCCACCACTAAACCATGTCCCCAAGTGCCACATCTACACGTCGTCTAAATCCCTCCAGGGATGGGGACACCACCACTTCCCTGAGCAGCATCTTCCAGTGCTTGGTCATCCTTTCAGGGAAAAAAATGTCCAAATATCCAACTAAACCTCCCCTGACACAACTTGAGGCCATCTCCTCTTGTCTTGTCATGTTTTACCTTCTGAGCATTCAGAATGTTAGTTATGCTTGGCATCTCTTCCAGCATTTCTCTCCTCTGACAGACAGGAATCATCTTCCAACTTCCAGACAAAATTTTTTTCCAGCCTACGCAGATCTTTTTCTTCTTCCTGTACTGATTTTCCATCAAGTGGCTCTTCTTCCTCTGTGTCCAGTGTTCCTGGTGCTCTTATCTGTGATCACCACAGACCTCATTTTAGAGATCTAAGCTAGGTCAGTTCTTCTTCAGGAGTTGAGCTTTTACTTCACTCAAAAATCTTCAATCTCGTTTTCCTTCTCCTCACATTTATATTATTTTGTTCTGGGGTAATGAGATGTATCCATGGTACTTCTTGTATGGATTCACCAGGAGCAGGACTGTGTCCCACAGCTCTGGGAATTATTTTCCACTAAAAAACTCACTTGTAATTCGTCCTCACCTTCAACGGGCCACTGGAATTAGGATCCTGCTCGCTTTGAATCAGTTATTCCTTGGCTATAAAAGTACAATTTATTTGACTGGATTAAGGTCTTCCTGCAAATACCACTCAGGAACAAGCAAATCAGAATTCAGAAAGTGGCTTATCTCTAATTTTTAACTGCCTAATCAAAGACAAATTGCTCCTTGGCTGTAAAAACAAAGCTAGAAATGGAGAATGGACAGAGGTTTTGGAAATCAGACCCACAGAGGTGTTTTAATTTCTACTGAAGTAAATGGGAGTTTGGCATCTAAACGACTTTGTGGATATAAATGACTAAATGGATTTGGTTTGTACACTTTGAGAGGTTATTTTAAAAGACGTTTGCTCATGTTTTTCAAAGCTTTGTTGAGATTCTATCACAGAATCACAGAATGGGTAAAGTTGGGAGTGACTACAGTGCGTCATCTCGTGCCACCTCCCTGCTCCAGCAGGATCATCCCAGAGCACATGGCACAGGATTGTGTCCAGATGGTTCTGGAACATCTCCATTGAGGGAGATAAAAAGAAAGCAAAATCTAATATATCTAATTAAGGTGAGGGTGGATGTTCAAGAGGTTTTGAGGAGGAGAAGTTCTTTAAAACTATGCATCATTTTGATGTAAAAAAATAGGGTAAAAAGGGTGTAAAAACCCACTAAAGATCACTAATTTTGAGATTCCTTAGAAAGTAGAGACAGGATTATTAAAATACTGCATTGCAATGAGTTTTTGCAGGGGATTTGATGCCACTGGCTCAGTCTTTTTCATAGTTAATAAGTAATAATCAATGCCACCATTTTCAGTTTTGAGGTTTTCCCTGCTTTCTCCCTACTTAACACCCACAGACAAATTATTTCCTCCACATTTTATTGTTTTTCATATTTACCAAAAAAAAATAAAATAAAATAAAAATGAGGCTCCATCTGCAGCTTGTGAGGCTGCAAAAGGCAAACAATTCCCCCCAAATTGAGAGCAATAATGGGTTGTTCTCTGTGCAAATTGGGCAAAGCAACTGCTGGGTAATTGGCTAAAAATGAGATGATCTCTGTTCCAAACTGTCATAGAAAGCAAACAATTGTATTTGCATGTGAGGAATTGTGCCAGGATACAGCTGGAGGAGTTGGGAGACCACGGGTGGATTCAGGCTGGACAGCATCGTGCAGAGGTGGCTGGAGATTTGGTGACCAAAGAGAAATTTGCTCCATTTAGAGGGGAATTGGGGAATAATGGGACAACAGAGCCCTCAGGGAGCCCTTGGGAACCAGACAGTTCTTGTGATTATAGAGGCCTTTAACAGTGGTCATCCTGGGTCACATCAAAGGTATCTCTACTGATACAACCTGTCTCTTATGAGAGTTGAAGGAAACACTTCTGAAGGTTATTTAATGGTATTTCCCTAAATATTCCCTCTTGGAGACTGACTTAGGGACTTTCCTGTTGAAGGACCAGGGGGAATGGCTTTAAGCTGAAAGAGGATAAATTTAGATTGGATATTAAAAGAAATCCTTCCCTGTGAGGGTGGGGAGGCCCTGGCACAGGTTGCCCAGAGAAGCTGTGGCTGCCCCATCCCTGAAAGTGTTCCAGGGCGCGTTAGACAGGGATTGGAGCAGCCTGGGATAGTGGAAGGTGTCCCTGCCCATGGCAGGGAGGTGGAACAAGCTGGTCTTTAAGCTCCCTTCCAACCCAATCCATTATATAATTCCATAATTCCGTGATTCTCTGATCACAGATCAATTGATCAGTTCAGATGTCAGCACATGAAAAGCAGACTATTCTGTCAATAATATCTCCCATGCCTTAGTGAATGAGGGATATACTTAAATGAGTCATTTCCTGAGGACTTCCCGTTAAAATATGGAGCAAAAAAGGGATGCAAAAGATTTTCATTTCAGAGCACTTCAGAGAGGTGGAGATCTTGCTGCCCACAAACACAAAGAAGAAGCCTCAGATGGAGTTCAAAGAAGCTGCTCTTCAGCAGAAACCCTTCTGACCTGCAGAACCATCAGGTGAAAACTGGTAGAGACAGACACCAAGTGAGTTACATGGAATCACAGAATGATTTGGGTTGGAAGGGACCTTAAAAATCATCTGGTTCCAACGCTCTGCCGTGGGCAGGGACACCTTCCACTATCCCAGGTTGCTCCAAGCCCCACCCAACCTGGCCTTGGACACTTCCAGGGATGGGGCAGCCACAGCTTCTCTGGGCAACCTATGCCAGGGCCTCCCCACCCCCATAGGGAAGAATTTCTTCCTAATATCTAACAATAATCATCATAATAATTAATAACCTATCTAATTCATAATTCAGTCTACTGAAGCACCCACTCTCCATTGCAATTCCAACCTTCCCAGTTTCTCCTAATGAAGACAGGCCCCAAAAGATAGATATTTTGTGGGGTCAAAGCCCAGTGATGAGTAACTGAGCATCAGATGTGAACTAAGTCCCCTCAGGGATGTATATCCTGACAATCTTCAGGGAGATGGTGCTCTAAGCACAGCAGGACATTTCTGGTGCCATGGCTGAGCAGACTGACCCCAATCTTAATTGGATCTGGGCTGACAAACCCTCCGGCAGCTCCTGGGAAACAATAGTGCAGGAACTGGGGGACGTGCATGGAATGAGCTGCTTTGTTATCCACAGGCAGCTGTGTGGCTTCGATTCAGGAATCCTCACAGGATGAGGAGCAGTCACAGTCAGGAATCACAGCACAGAGCAGTTTGGTCAGCTAAGTTTTAGTGGTCAGGGACTGGGGAAGTTGTAGCCACAGGCATCAATCAGGTGCTGCAGAGAGGGGGAGGTGGTTGATGGAATGCAAAGGTCTGTTTATCAAAGGTGTGTCGAATTTTTGTTTTCATTCTTCCATGGATGAAAAGAACCATAGAATCATAGAATCATAAAATCATAAAATCAACAGGGTTGGAAAAGACTTCCGAGATCATCAAGTCCAACCCTGCCGTGGTTCCCAGCCCATGGCACTGATGCCACATCCAGTCTCACCTTAAACACCTCCAGGGACGGAGAATCCACCCCCTCCCTGGGCAGCCCATTCCAAGGTCTGATCCCTCTCTCTGCAAAGAACTTCTTCCCAATGTCCAACCTAAACCTTCCCTGGCACAACTGGAGACCGAGCCCTCTTGTCCTACTGCTGCTTCCTGGGAGCAGAGCCCGAACCCCCCTGACTCCCCCCTCCTGTCAGGGAGTGCAGAGAGTGAGGAGGTCTCCCCTGAGCCTCCTCCTCTCCAGGTTGAGCCCCCCAGCTCCCTCAGCCTCTCCTCATGGGAACTGTGCTCCAGACCCTTCCCCAGCCTTGCTTTTCTCTGCACCTGCTCCAGCCCCTCCATGTCCTTCCTGAGCTGAGGGCCCAGACCTCACCAGTGCTGAGTCCAGGGGCAGAATCACTTCCCTGCTCCTGCTGCCACACTGTTCCTGATCCAGGCCAGGATTCCATTGGCCTTGAAAGAACTTTCAAGCAGAATGACAGCTTTCAGCTTTATAGAATCATAAAATCACAGAATCACAGAATCACTAAGGTTGGAAAAAATCTCCAAGATCATTAAGTCCAATTGTCAACCCAGCACTACCACTTTCTCCACCAAACCACGTCCTCAAGTGCCATATCCACATGTTTTTTGAACACTTCCAGGGTTGATGACTCCACCACCTCCCTGGGCAGCCTGTTCCAATGCCTGGCAACCCTTTCCATGAAGCAATTTTTTTCTTAATATCCAGTCTAAACTTCCCCTGGTGCAACTTGAGGCCAATTCCTCTTTTCCTGTCACTTGTTACCTGGGAGAAGAGAATTATAAAAATACAAATATACACCTGGGAGAAGAGACCATTATTTCTTTTCCTACCAGAAATGCACTTTTAAATATTAAAACTCTACATGATCCAATCCACCCACACATGTGGGTTTACATGGCACAAGCAGGGCTAAAATACCCAAGGAAACTTTGTTGGTAGAGAAGTACAAAGGCAACAGATTGCTCTTAAACCTGGGACTGGAATTTTTTAATTCAGAATGAGGAATAAAGCTCCACTGAGTGGAGTTAGAGCCCACATTCCTAAGTACTGTAGTGAAGGATATCTCAGCAAACATTTTGTTGAGATGCCTTGTACAGAATCGTGCAGATGACAAGAAATGCAGACTTATGTAGGAGATTAGTTGATTTTCTGTCCTGCTAAGACACAGCTTTTTTTATTTACATTCTTCCCATACCTGTGTGTCATCTTACCCTTTTCAACCCTTTCTCCCAGAGCTGGTTACTGACAGCACTGACCTTTAGTTGCAACTCAAGCACACAAGGGTGGACCTGACAACATGCAAAGAGGGAATGGGAATTGGGTTTCGGTGAAGGGATTGATCCTTGAAATACAGCCATGGTTTGGTTTCTGCATAATCATCTCTAGTAAAATAAAATTAAAAAAATAGATAATATGGAATAAATAAATATACGAATGAGCAGTTAAATAAAATGAAGTATGTGTGTGCACATGTATATGTGAGTGTACATAAAGATTCAAAAAATAAACAACAAACACAAAAATAAATATTTAAGCAAAAGAAAATGAAAAAAGAAAAACTGGAAGCAGTGGGACAGTCCTGCAGCTTCCTCTGGAGACTCTGATGATGTTCTTTAGTCTCCTCTGGAGGTTTAGTTCAGTGATTTCCTCAGAGGAATGTGGATTTTAAGAGGTTGAGGTACAAATACAGTCAGACCATGACAGTGCAAACAAGAAATGTGTCAGAAAACCATCTCACAGTGACCCCTTCCCCAGCCCAGCTCAGACTTTGGGCTCTGGTCAAGTCACACAAGGATAATGACAGCAGATTTCAGGTCTAAAAAGTTCAGAAATTGTATTTGCAGCTTCCATTCCTCCGAATTTCCCCTAATTCTGACATCTCTGCTCCTCAGTAAAGCTCCAGAACTCAGCATCTGCACTTTGACCTGTCCACCCAACGTGTAAAAATAAAAGAGACATAATTGTGTTTCACATAATCACACCTAATGTAAGTAATCCAACAAATGGTCTCCTTGCACCGACCTCTCTTTTTGTCCCCATTTAGCTGATACCTGTGAATCCCTCAGGCTTTGATACTTTAAAGACACAAGTAATAATAATAAAACTTTATGCCCAGAGGGAATGTTCTGACTCAGCCTTTCACCTGCTGGAAGGTCTCCAGAGAGGAAGAGAAGTCTCATGGTTTTTAGGGTTCCTAAGCAATGACATCTCTGTGATAACTGATGAATCTCAGCACCAAAAGAGGACAACAACATTATCCATGTGGAAAGAGCCGTAATAAGGGAAGTTTTGAAGATTTGGGAGCAATTCATTGCCTAAGGCTGAAATGTCAGAGTTTCACAGAAGTTTCACCCAAAATAGCAGCAGGAGCTTTACAGGGAAGTTGTTTAAAGCTTTGTCTGAGTCTAGTCCAAAAATCCAGACCCTTCTGCCATCCAGACCATAATCATTTAAATGGTTTCTATGAGACCCAGGAATTGGGATCATGAAACTGGAGTTATTGGATACACTGAATGTCATCCCTTTCAGGTCTCAAGATCTTGTCCATGGAGCATAAACTTTAGGATGATCATCAAATATATTCCGGTCTGTTGCCTCAGCAGTTATTACTGATTTAGCCTCATCTCCATCCTGGCCTAGAAGTGTGTGGTCATATCGGGCCAACTTTTAAATTCTGCCCTCCCCATGAACAACTAATTTGATATTTCTCATCACTGGTGGCAAGAGAAAGAACCAATGCAACACAGAAATGCTCCTATTCCTCATTTGAAACTGTTGACTACAGAAAACCTGGAAAAAAATGAAATTACATTCCTGAAGGTCTCACACATTCCCTTGACCCAGGAACTGTCTAAACCATCTTATTACCAAATTACCTAAGGGAATCATGAAGGTGTTGGACAAACTCCTCTGACTGCAGTTTGCTGCCTTCTGAAAAGCCTGATGGAGATATTTGTGGGAAAATGTGGCCATGGAGAAACACTCATTTTCCAGGCTATCAGACACCAGGAAAAAAACACCAACATAAAGCTGTTTGTTATGCCTGGTTAGTGTGACAAATAAGTCACATTGTCAGACAAGAGGCCAAAGAATAACACAAGAATTGTGTCACTTCTCCTGCCAAGAAAACCAGCTGAACTCAACCTCTTGGCGTGCTTAAATCACAGCATTCCCAAGCAGAGCCAAGGATTAACTGTTCCCTTGCAGGTCTCTGGAACAGCAACCACATAATCCCTCCACCACCTCATATTAAAGACCTTTTCTCTTCTACAGCTGAGGGTCAAAAGCTGAGTTAAATTAAGTTGCCAGAACGTTGCTCTTTTATTTATGGAGAAACTGCAGCACTTGAGCTCCAGATGGAGCTGCTGGAGCACATGGCTGCAGCCACATCCAACAGGGATGTGGCCTCTTCTCCTTTGTTGCCTTGTCTACAAAGTGACCTGGGCAAGTTTGGGTTGCAACCTGGTTGAGAGGGTGATATCCATCCTACCCATGGAAGTGGGGTTGGAAATAGATGATTTTTAAGGTCCCTTCCCACTGAAACCAAACCATTTTATGATTCTATGAAATGAAGGAAGGACAAGCAGAACCCCTGTCCTGGATATTACCCTGTTAAAGTAATAAATCAAGCCTATCCTTCAGGCTGGATCTCTAATTTCCATTATAAACATTGAAGTCAATGCAACAAAAGCAGAAAACCTGGAGCTCTTTAAATGAGGAATTTAATAAACTGAGCTTATTAAACTCTTTGTAGAAGCCTAGACTTGGGCATAATTGAGCAGATCCAGGAGGAGAGGATTCAGGACCCCAAATCATAGAATCATAGAATCATAGAATCATAGAAACATGGAATCATAGAATCATAGAATCATAGAATCATAGAATCATAGAATCATAGAATGGTTTGGGTTGGAAGGGACCTGAAAGATCATCCAGTTCCAAACCCCTGCCATGGGCAAGGGCACCTTCCACTAGCCCAGGTTGCTCCAAGCCCCATCCAACCTGACCTTGGACACTTGCAGGGATGGGGCAGGAACAGCTTCTCTGGGCAACCTGTGCCAGGGCCTCCCCACTCTCACAGAGAATAGTTCCTGACCAACATCCACTCTAAATTTATCCTCTTTCGGCTTAAAGCCATTTCCCCTTGTCCTGTCCCTCCAGGCCCTTGTCCAAAGTCCCTCTCCAGTTCTCTTGGAGCCACTTCAGGCACTGGAAGGGGCTCCAAGGTCACCCCAGAGCCTTTTCTTCTCCAGGTGAACACCCCCAGCTCTCAGCCTGTGATGTGCCAGCGTTCAGCAAGAACCAGCCCCTTACCCCAGAGAGGCACTGGCAGCATCTCTGGAGACAAAACTCCTTACAAACAACAGCCAAAAGTCTGGAAGAACACTTGGAAAGCAGGGAATGGGGATGGATGTACTGCAGTGACTGGCTCTGGTACAACACCCCCCAAAATCCACAGTGCATTTCTAGATGGAGGAGGATGATTAAAGCAACAAGTTCTCCAGAAAGCACCTTGATCTCCTAAATGCATTACAATGATACTGCTTGTTTTGTGCTTTCCTGACCTTCCTACAGATCCTGTATTTTTGAGGCAGCAGAAATGGTGGAGGAAGGTAAATAAAGTGTTACTTTTTCATTTACTCTTGTGACAAAGAATTACAGGCTTGGGGTGCACCTTTGCAAGGTTGGTCTGTGGTTTTCTATCACACCTGCCAATTTTTTAGGTGAAGTTTGAACTATCATGGTCAAAAATAGGCACAGTCACAGAAGACTAAATCATAGGGACAAAATGCACAATATCTGTCTGGTTCAGAATAAGGGAGGAAATTAAAGTATTTAAGGTGTTTCTTCACATTTTGAGGCTTTTTGGAGGCAGACAAAAATATCTGTTGATGCAGAGAATCCTGTGCTATGGAGAGACTCACTTTTTATATGAACATCAGCTCATTGAACCAGGCTTTGAACTGAGGATCTGTGAGCTGTGAACTCTGAGACCTGTAGCAGCTACATCTCCAGAATCCCAATGTTGTTGCTTGTTGCAGAGGTGGTGGGATAATGGGAATTATCCTTGCCTGTGTAAAGGGATTTAATATATCAAGAAATCTCTCCTGTCTTATATTCCATGTAAGAGCTAAAAGGGCACCAAAATATGTGAGACTTAGTGGGGCAGATGTATGTAGATTATAGGGGTAAACTTAATTTAGAAGCCAATTGAATCCAAGATTTCCCCTGCTTTTAACAGCTGCTCATTACAATGAGTCCTGCAGGTAAAATGGCAGCCAAAAGCTTTCTCTTCTCACCTTGTTTCAGCAGCTAAAAAATAATGGAGGGACATGGGAACAGCCATCCATAAATACCAGGAATTAGAGCCAAGAATGGTCACAGCAAGGCCACTGATTTTAATTCATTGATTCCCAGAGGATTATTCCCATTGCTTCTTATATGACCCGGCTCCTCTTTGTGCAAATGACTCAGCCCAAGAGGACATTTCAGATGACATTTATTATTTACAGTTTTATATCCCTTTGGAGACTCCTTCCCTTTCCGCTGTGCCCCCAAATCTTTCTTTTCATTTCTCATCCAGCTTTCTCCCTGTGCTGCATCGTCGTGTCCGTGAAAGTCAGAGCTGAGGAATAAACCCAAGAACAGTGTTTTGAGCACTGCAGGAAGCACAATAAAGGCAATGCAACAGCTCATCTGTTGAAATTTCATCCATAACTGGGTGTACCAAGGTCTACTCGGTGTTCATCAGTGCAGTGCCCTGTATTTTCATGTGGAATTTCTTCCCAAAGGGCTCTGTGGTGAAGGTGGTTTAGTAGAAAATGTTCTTCCCTTATTCGATCACAATGAAATAACATTTTGCTGGACTTGGTGTTTTCATGATAAGACCTCACTGTTCCAAGTGTGCAGCCTCCTTTCTGTCCTGCAGGTCACAATTCCTGCTTTCCCACAGCTCTGGACAGCTGTGCTAATTGTAGCCCAGAGGTGGGATAAGAGGGATGAGGATGAACACAGTCATTTAAGAGTAATTCCCAATTACAACCAAATGCCAAATGGTTTTCCCACGCTGTGAAGATGTTAACAGCCTGTCTCCAAATCTTCCTGTCTTTCCCAGGAATTTCTATGCATTTCATTGCTTTTGAGTGAGAAAAAACAAACTCCTCCTCTTTGCCTGAGAAGGGAAGCCACTTCCAGCAAAACCTGAAGTCTTTGCTTGACCCAAAGAAGGGATTTTGCCCAAGGCAAACCCTTCCCTGGGTCATTCTGGAGGACCAAGCCAAGCTTTCTTCCTTTCTTTTCTTACTTACTGTGATGGTGATGCCTTTTGCTCCTACAGAACACACCAGTCCATCCAAAGGGACATTCAGGCTCTTGCATCTTTTCCATGTGAGTTTTCCTTAATAGTCCTGAAGAGAAGCTGCTGAGATATCTCAACTCATACAACAAAGGTGATCTCACTCTCACTGATGGATGAGGTAACACCACATATTCCATAGTTTAATAGGAAGTTCCCAAGAAATTACTCTTTTAAGTATATTTGTCTATTTATAAAATATTCTGCTTTTCATGTGTTGATGTGTGAACTGATCAATTGATCCCCAATTATAGAATCATAGAATCACAGATTGGTGGGGGTTGGAAGGGACCTTCAAGATCATCTCATTCCAACCCTTTGCCATGGGCAGGGACACTTTCTACTATCCCAAGTTGCTCAGAGCCCCATCCAACCTGGCCTTGAACACTTCCAGGGATGGGGCAGCCACAATCACCCTAATTTTCAGGAATTCTCTGTGTCTGTAGGAATGATATCTAAAGACTAGATATTTTTTAATGCTAATTTGTAAATCTGCTTTGCTGATCAACACTTCTACTTGGTTCTTTTTGCCCTTCACTCCGTGGCAGATGTGAAGACATTCAGGGACAGGTTGTCACATTAGAACAGTAAGAGAAAAGTTCCCATTTCCAGCTGCAAAAGAAAGAGGAAAAGAAGGGGGTGAAGAATTTATGGCAGATAGATTTGGCACCAAACCCCAAACCATTCCAGAGGGGTTTTCCAGACCTGGAAAATCTAGTGGGGAAAGCCCTTGACATTAGCAGAGGTTGTGCTGTTGATTTTCATCTGACTTTGCACAGACAACTTAAGGTTGTGAGCAAACACATCCTTCTTCCCCCTCACATTGACAGCCAAATGCCTTTAAGTTGTGCCAGGGGAGGATCACATTCAATATTAGGAAAAATTTCTTCAGGGAAAGAGTGATTAAATCTTTGGGACAGGCTGCCCAGGGAGGTGGTAGAGTCACCACCCCTGGAAGGGTTCAAAGAATGAGCAGATGTGGCACTTCATGAGATGGTTTCATGGGAATGGTGGTATTGGGTCAAAGGATGGACTTGATGACCTCGGAGGTCTTTTCCAACCTCAATGATTCAATGATTTTAAACGAATTCTCTGTCCTCACAACTCCAAATCCGGACTCAGCTGCTCATCTGCTCCCTGCTGAGCTCAGGGCAGGGCTGGCACAGGGGTACAGAAGGTGCTGTTTGATGTCTTGGGTTTGTAGGTGGTGAATTACCACTAATTACCACTAATCTTTGTGCTCAACAGCCTTTGTTCACAGAGAGGGGCAGGAACCTCAGGATGAAAAATCTGTGCTCTGAGAAAGGGCCTGACAATGCACTTTTCCCCTTTTCCAAGCCATGAAAGGACATTGCAGTGCACAAGATCTCCCAAATCCACATTTCTGCTGTGCTGTGCAACTTCTGGTGTGTTCAACATCTTCCCCCAAGGAATAGTTAAAACTTCTGGATGGAATAAACAGAACAAATACTGTTTGGAGAGACCTGAGGGGTGAGAGGTGTCTCTTTGGGATTGAGATGGGTTTTGTTGTCAGGGAGAACCAACACAGCTGGGAGACAGAACATGCACATCCCTGCTCACCCCCAGCATGAAAAATTGTTTGTGACTTCACTGACAATTTCTTAAAAAGAATAGTTTTGTTCCTGGTTGGAAGGAAAGGAAAAAACACTGTCAGATCCATGGGAAATGTTTCAAATCTCTCAGGGCTTTGAAGTGGGGAAATGCTTCAATGATGCTCTTTTTCTTTCTGTGAAATGAAGGAAATTTAGAAATTGAGAGTCTGTTTCAAATGCTAAATATCTGTGTTTTGTGCAGGGAAAAATGAGAAAATTATTATCCTGCCTTTTCAGTTCCCTCTGCATTGAAACCTCAAACACCCTTCAGGCCCTTTATTCTTTTATAAACCCCAGGAAATTGTCAGTAGTTTAAGAATGAATCTTGACAAGAAAATATGAGGAGCTTTGGCAGATTTGAAAACCCAGTATCTCAGGATCTATTCTCATCCACCAATGGCCTGTTCTCACTTCCCAATATCATTGAGGGGTTCCCAATCCAGCACAGGAGATTTGGTAAATATTATTTGGAAGCTCCCCAGCCTGGCATGGATTGGGAATCCATATTTCCTTGGAATCAGTGCTGACTACTGCAAAGTCCCACTGCAGTTTTGGTACTGCAGCCTCATGTGAAGGCACTGATAGAAAGGCAATAATAACACTTTGAAAATGATAAGTGGCACATTAAACTCTGCTCCAGTTCCTCAGCTCCCAGAGATAACAAGCATTCACCAACAAATATTAGTTATAAAGATGCAGCACAACATGTGCCAGGAAATTAGAGGCAGGAAAATCAATCACCTCGAAGGAGGTGGATGCAGCTCTAATCTAGGCTCTAAAAGCCAGAACTCCTGGTTTTGTGCCTGAAATATCCTGGCAGAAGATAAAGGTCTTATCACTTGCTGAAATGAAAAGTGTAACTTTTTAAGAACACATTTCTGAGCTCGCAGAAGAAATGCCAGCGTTCTTTTTCTATTTTTTTTGAACTCAGGAATTCAGCATCTGAAAACTTAGGGAAGAGGGAGATACTGTGTGGTGCAGGAATAATTCACTGATTTGTGAATTCAGAGTCTTACCCTACTGGTAAATGTTTGTAGAGCTTATACTTAATGCAAGAGGAATAAAAGGAAATTTTCCCAGCCCTCCTGGACTCGGCTGAACGGCTCAATAACCTTGCTGGGAATTTATAATTAGCTGTTGCTTTTCAAAATGCCAAACCCAAGAGACTCGGAGGGACAGTTTTAGGGAGGGGAGGGGAACGGGTTATTGGGAAAGATGATTGAAGAATCTCATTGTGTCAGAGTTTTCCTGACATTTCCTTTGCAGGGAGGACAGGCTGCCACCTCAGCACTTCTCCTCTTCTTGAAGGCTCTTATCTTCCCAGCCATGTGTTCCTGGGCCCTGTTAATGAGCCTGATACACAATACATCTCACACAGAGCCCGAGTTACAAAGGATGGGGTGAAAACCTGCCATTCTGATGGCATGGGAATCCTAATGCAGCAGAATTTTCTGCAAGTGCTATGGAGTTGTAAATAATGGAAGAATGATAAGGATAGACAAGGCAAGTCAATACCTGAGATGCATCTTAATTGCTTGGCTCAGTACAAACAAGTAGCAACACGTGTTGCTTCTGGTGAGCTCAGCTGGGCAGATTGTTGTGGTTTTGCCACAATTTGTGTGACCTGAGTAATTATGAATCATGGAACCATCAAATCATAGAATGGTTTGGGTTGGAAGGACCTTAAAGATCATTTAGTTCCCACCCCCTCTCCAAAGACTGTGACAACAACATGGATTTATGTCTCTTCAGTCAATCTGCCCCATCTGAGGTACACAAATGCAAGAGGAAGGGCTAATCCTGTCTCACTGGGGGCTGTTTAGGTACATCTGAAACATCTTTTAGGCCTTCTGAACTGGTTCTGAATGAAAAGTTTGATTATACACGAGTGGGAAAGTGGACACTCCAAAGTGGAGAAACACCTTGCCAAAAGATCAGAATGGGTTGGAAAGGTGGGCTAACAGGAACCTGATGAAGTTAAAAAAAATATATATATATATATAGGGTCTTGCACCTGGAAAAAAATAATCCAAGAGTGCAGCACAGGTTGGGATCTATCCAGCTCTGTGGAAAGGGACTTGGGGGTCCTGGTGGACAATAAACTTCATATGAATGAACTCTGTCCTGCCACAAAAAACTCAAAAGGACTCTGGGTTGCATCAACAGCATCACCAGCAGAGGTAAAAAAGTCATTGTCCCACTCTACTCAGCTCTTGTCAGGCCACACCAGGAATGCTGTGATTAGTTTTTGTCCATGTTGTACTAAAAATTTGTGGACAGACTGGGGAGGATCCACAGAAGGGCCACAAAGATTATCCAAGGTCTGGGAAACCTGACACGTGAGGAAAGACTGAGACAAACTGGGTCTGTTCATCCTCGAGAAAAGAAGGCTCAGGGGAGAGCTTGTCACTGTGTCCCAGTGTTTAAAGGGTGACTGAAAGATGGAGACTCCTGTTTTATGAGCCTGCACCTGGAAAAGATGAGGGGTAATGAGTACAAGTTATTCCTGGGGAAGTTCTGATCGGACACAGGAGGAAAATTTTGCCCAATGAAAGAAGTGAGCCATGGAATGATGTCCCCAGGGAAGTGGTGGGTTCCACAACACTGGACAATTTTAGGATTCAGCTGGATGGGGTGCTGGGCCATTCTGTCCTGATCCTGCTTTTGCCAAGAAAGGTTGGACCAGATGATCCTCCAGGCTCCTTCCAACCTGGCATTCTGTGATTCCATGATTGTAAAATAGGATTCCTTGGGTAGATCAAGGAAAGAGTGTTGGACTGAGTTCAGAGGTGTCCATGAAGATGCTCCGAGGGCTGGAGCCCCTCTGCTCTGGAGCCAGACTAGGAGAGCTGGGAATGTCCAGTCTGGAGAAGAAAAGGCTCCAGGGAGACCTAAGAGTCCCTTCCAGGGCCTAAAGGAGCTCCAGAAGAGCTGGAGAGGGACTTAGGACAAGGGATGGAGGGACAGGACAAGGGGAAAGGCCTTAAGCTGCCAGAGGGCAGGGTTAGATGGGATACTGGGAAGAAATTCCTCTCTGGGAGCATGATGAGGTGCTGGAATGGAATTCCCAGAGAATCTGTGGCTGCCCCATCCCTGGAAGTGTTCAAGGACAGGTTGGACAGGGCCTGGATCAACCTGGTCTAGTGGAAGGTATCCCTACCCATACCAGGGGGTGGAACTGGATGATCTTTCAGGTCCCTTCCAACCCAAAAAATTCCATGATTCTGGTGAAATAAAGAAGAAAACAAATATTGCCCATTAAAATCTGAAATTGTCCTGCTTGCTGTGATTCAGCAGCTGCTCCTACGACAAAGCCCTGTCTGGACACTGAGTCATAAAAGGACTTTATTTTTCTGGGAATCATCCCTAGAATCCCACAGGCCAAGCTTTTCAGCAACAAGTACCTCAGCTGTGTGTATGAGACATTCCTGCTGCACGGGATGGACACAGGGCACTTCCTTCGAGATTGTTGTGCTACAAGATCCCTAAAAATAGAGCATAAATGGGTGTGCCTTGATCCTGATGTTTCCTAAGCATCCCGACTGTGTCCCAAGGGTAGGTTTTCTAGGAAGCAGAAGCTTGGAATTATACACAGTGAGTATCTGAATCAAAAAAAAGAAGTGGGTGATTTCCAGCTTGATTGGTACAGAACTGAAAGTTGAGTTGGTTCAGTTTGGGGATTTCCTTTCATGGTTTTTTCACTTGTAATTGAGTGTTTTGTTTCACTTTCAGGTTGTTAAAGTGTTTCAGAAAAGCCTTTTTCAGCTGGAGGCTGAAAATTTAAAACAACCCTGTATTTCTTTTAGAGAGGAGAAGTCAAAAAGCATTTTTCTTCCACGGGGTTTTATTAGATATTTTCCAAATATTTCAATAGTAAATTTATAGCACCCAGGGCATAACTTAATGTATTTACTGATTGAAGGGAATGACCCAATTCAACCCAATTGAAACCAGTTAAAGGATCATTTTGATCCCTTTGGAGGTCCATTTTTAGTTTTAATTTAGTTAAGTAAAAAGAATAAAAAAAAACCACACAAAAAAAACCCCAAACCAAATACCCCCAAACCAAACAACCACCCCAAAAGTCCATTCAGATACAGCCAGAAAGAGTTTAACCAAAAAGAATTGTTGAAATAAAGGCCTTGCCTGGTCAGCTTGCCAAAAAAAGCTTCAATAAAAGTAACCCAAACTCTCCAGAGCATCTTCAAAACCTTTTCAGACCCACTAAAGCCGGTCCTTTGCAAATCCCTTCCACAGCACCAAATTAAGTCTCAGTTTAACGAGGCAGATTAAGAGAGTTGATTAAAAGATTTGATGAAAAAAGATTTGATAAAAAAGGGAAAAAACCACCTTTGAGCTCCTCCTTAGGTGGATAAACTTCCTTCTTACACTTGCCAAGAAGGGAATCACCATTTTCTGCACAAAATATGTTTTTATAGGAAAAACAAAGCAGATAATAAAATCAGTTTCTCCAACATTTGAAAGCCACTGGAGCTTGTTGTGTTTTATCCTGTCCCTCTCACTCTATATAGCAAATTTTTAAACAACTTTTTTCTTTTTAAATTTACATGCACATTAAACTTTTCTGGGTTTTTAGGGGAGTTTCTTTTAAGGCTCTTTCTTACCACATCACCAGCAGAACTCTTTGCTGGTAAGCACTTTTTAAAATAATCTTCTCCCACGTGTAACCCAACAATAAACTGCTCAGAGAACGAGCTGGTAAATCTTAATGCATCTGGAAAGAAATGGGGCCCTGATAGGACAAAGGGATTTAAAAAAAAAAAAAGAGAGAGAGAAAGACTAAAAGATTCTCTCAGGTTGATTTTTTATTAAGGACCTCGACACTGGAATTCAGAAAATGAGGATATTTTGTTCTGGTTCTTGATGTGTTCCTGTAGTTTCCTTAGGGAATGATGGGAAAAGGGGACAGGCAAGGGAATGCTAAATGACAGGGAAGCCATAGGAGCATTTTGCTGAGACTGACAGGGAATAGAAGGGCCTGATGTTTAATCACCATTTTTATTGGCGACTGAAGTGTCCCTCGGTCTCTCTTCATCCAGAAGACTCATCATAGACTCACATGGGGCTCAACAAGATTCCCGAGTGCAGCTGAGAAAGGAATTGTATCCTGGTGCACTGGGGTGGGACCTGCAGGATGAATAAACAACCAAAAAAAATCCCACCTGCCTTCACAAAGCAAAAAAAGTCCTGTTTGAAGCTCGTCCTGGTGTTGTGAAGGTGGTGCCTTTGGCAAGAGCAGCTGTAACTCAGCACTGGAGAGACGGATCATTCCTTGTTTCTCTGAAGCACCTTCCCATCCAGCCCTCTTTAGTGCATTCTTCCATTCCCTTCCACAGAGAAGCTGTGGATTCCCATCCCTGGAAGTGCTGGATGGCACTTGGAGCAACCTGGTCCAGAGGAAGGGTCCCTGCCCATGGCAGGGGGGTTGGAATGAGGGGGTCTTAAATGTTCCCTCCAACCCAAACCAGCCTACGGTTCTATGATTTTTAAAATCGGTTTTCTCCAGGTTTTGCATGGCCCAAATTAAACCCATAATGTGTGCAGATAAATGTGCAGGAACCCCAGGGCTGGTGCCTCACGCAGCTCTTTATTAAACCTATTTCTCTTTTTTAAATCCCATTCCTCCTGGGGGATCTGGGAGAGAAGGAAGATGCTCTCGTGGCCCAGCCTGGAGATATTCCCTGCTCTGTGCTGCTGCCCACAGTGACTAAATATGAATGTACAGGAATGCAAGAGGAGCTGCTTGTTTCTTGGCTTAAATTCATCCTGGATCAGTGTGTATGGAATTAAAACTCCTGGAGCAAGGCAATGTATGGAACCCAACAGCCAAACTCTTCCCAAAAATTGCAAGCATGGCTTGGGGGCTGAAGTGCATTAACCTCTGTATCAATAATTTTTAAGGGACAACCTAAATGACATCATTTTGATTGAACCAGAAAAGAGATGTGAGCAAGCCCTGAGACATGTGCATTGTCTGTACCCTTTAGTGAGTTGGAAAATGAACTGTTTTGGGATCTTTTTGGGGTCACTGGAGTCAACAGCTTGTTTGTGCTTTCCCTGGTAGGCTGGTTGCTAAAAAGGGGCTTGAGCAGGAATCAGGACCAGAAATAGGTGGTAGGACCAGAAATAGGGGGTGGGACCCACTTGATAAAGCATCTTTGTCAATAATCTCACCAACGTGGAAATTAGATATTAAATTAGGCTTTAAATTATGTATTTCGGAGGATGGTGGTGTCAGCTTAATCAAGAGAATTGGAGTTCCCCCTTAGGGGAAGGGGATGGGGGAGAGGAAGGCCTCAGCAAGGATGAAAACAGGTCAGAAAATTATCATCTTCTCATGTTTGTCTTCAAATGTTTGGAGAAGAAGAAGAGAGGGATCTGCTGCACAGAATCCCTGAAATAAGGGGGACATGGTGGGACAGAGTCCTCCAAAGAAAGGGCAGAGAGTTAGACCTGGGATTTCCAGAGGTCCCCTCCAACTGACATGTTTAGGAATCTGTATTTCTACTCTGAAAATCACTGCTAGGGATGCTTTTTCTCATCAAAGAAAGGCACTACTAGAAGATTTTGTTTCAAGGGAGAGTGAGTAGGGAATGAGAAATAAAGGAATGGGTGAAAATGGAGAAAACCTGGAGCAGGATGAGAAAGTGATTCCCTGATTGCAGCAGTGCCCTGGGGGGGTTGAATCACACCATGTGTGCAAAGGGAAGCTGGAAAACAGGAAAGGCAATGGCACAGCACTACTGCATCCTGCAGTTTGGGATAAAATCTGTGTCTGTCTCCACCCGAGGGACAGTCTTCCAACCCCGAAGTACCTAATGTGTCCTACAGGGCTCAAAAAGAAAGAGATGTGTTTTTAGAGTCATTTCCAAGCACAAAGAGAGGAATATGACTGGAACAGCACAGGAAAACTAACAACCTCAGCTCTTACTGTCGTTTTACACCTGGAATTTTGCTTGTTTCCTCAGGAGAAAAGGAAGAAGAAGAGGGAGTGAGAAGTGCAGCAGGAAAACAAATAAAAGACACGGTGGATGAAAGGTCAAGAAAAAAAAATATGAAGGGGAATGGGGCACAAAGACAAAACATACAGGAAAAAAGAAGGAAGATGTGCCCTGATTTCAGAAGTCAGTGTTACATGAGGAATAATCAGGCTCTGCAGGGCTGGATGAGTGTGCAAGACCCATCAGAGAGCAAGTGATTGAGACAGGGAGAGAAGGGTGACAGGGGAAGAGAGGAGGAGGGGCAAATTAAAGCAGCAGCAAGCGAAAAGTAATCAAAGGTAAATAAAGTCGACACAAAAAACGACTCTCATTTTCTCTTGCAGGCGCTCCGGAGCGAGCCCTTCGAGCAGAGACTTTAATTTGCCTCCTCCCCACAGTCTCGGCCCCGCTGATTCATCCAGCTCGGCTGCTCGCTAACCTATGGTGCCAATTTATATGCTAATGGTTTTGCCTTTGTAAATCAAGGCAGGCTCCTCCAGCGCCCCCCCCCATCCCAAATCCGCTGGTGCCAAATGCCGTCCCGTCCCTGCGCACAGGGCTGGGAATTGCCGGCTCCAGAAACATCAAATCCTAAATAATTGGATCATTGATGGAGTTCGTCCCCAAGGATTAAGTTGCTGTTTCATCTCAGCCCCTCACCTGCTCGGTTGGAGCCTTTCTAAGAAGTTTTATAATTAGTCAAGCCCGGGAATGGCAAAAATAAGTTCCCTCCTTCTTTTCCTCTCTATCTTCCGGTGTTGCCTGATTTTCTTCTCCATAGCTCTTCTTGGAAGGACAAGATGGGATAAGGAAATGGCACCACTTAGATCCCTTTTCCACATTTCAAGGAATCTATGAGGACCTGAACAAGGTAAGTCTTGTACAAGCCTGCCCATATCCAGAGGACAGGTTGGGAATCAAATGGAACTATTAAGCTCCTGGGTTGTTTCCAGTCTCCTGATGGAGGATTCCTGAGGGACCAAAGAGAAAAATCATCCTGATCTTCCAAAGGAGAGATGTCTCTGGAAAGCTTTGAAAGAACAAGAAATCTGCTTTCTTAGCAGAGTTATTGTGCTTAATTCATTGCCAGGTTAGAACAATTTTGATCCCTTCCATTCCCTTCCAGTGATTTCTGTTGAAGGGAGGGAGGGAACAACAAGAGAGAACAGGAATTCTTATCCAGAAATTAATTTGAATTCTTAACCTGATTAGCCATCTTAACAGGATGCTGGTGGTGTAAGAATCCCTTATTATAAAGACAGAAAGGGAAAATTAAGGGTGGAATTTAGGATGTGGTTTCTAAATGGCAGAGTGGTGATTCCAACCTGTGCTGCTCCAAGCAGCCACTGGGATCAGGAATTAAGATCACAAATTAAGATGTGAATTTGGGTCTCCTGCTCCAGATGCTCTGCAGGGGACACACAGCCTCAGTTCCTTGGAACAGAAAGTCTCTCCTCTACTTGCCAGACAATCTTTGACAATCCCTGGATTTCCAAAGACCAGTGAAAACAGCTTAGTTTGGCATGCAAAGGTTGTTACTTGGAGTAATTAACACCAGTCCTTAACACTCCAAGACTCTTACACAAGTTTCTAGCAATCAATACCAAAAAAAAAGGAAGTTATAGAGCAGTCAAGCATTTTTACCTTTAAAGGCAGCCCCATCTTTGGGGAAGCACTTCCTTCAATATATTTTTGCCCAGGATTCTTTCTCGCTGCCAGATTTTGTGGTTTATGGCACCCAAAGGGCTCCTCAGTGTGAACTACTCCTGTACAGAGAGGAGAAACCCACTGCTGAGTCTAGGCTGGACCCGTGGCTTCTGAAGATGCTCTTTGGGTGAATTTTGACCTCTTTGAACACAGTAATTTTAAGAAATCCTGTGTTAACAGTAGTGGAGGTAATGATTAATAAATAGCAAAGGACACTCCCATCTCCCAGGCTGCAGCTCAGGGTGCTGTGGTCCAGCCCTGCCCCTCATCACACACATTTTGGATGTTGTTGCTGATTATTTTCAGTGCTGATTTGCTTTATTATTTCTATCTTGAGCTTTGTGTTGATGAAATGTGCTGTGAGTCAGGCTGGCTGTGAGCAGGGCAGGACATCTGGGGCCACCAGCCTCAGGAGCTGAAGGATCTTCATGCCAGGTACTGGGGAGGACTGAGAGCTGGGGACAACTTGTGAGCAGACCAAGCCCAGCTGCTGGAGAGCCCCATGTTGGGTGTGAATATCCCACAGTTTTCACTCTGGTGAGATGGAAAAGAGGAAGAGGATGGAGCCATCCCTTCTGCATGTGTCTATGTGGGTGTTGTGTGTGTTTTTGGGATGCTGGCAAAGGCACTGCTCTCCATGCTGAGGGTGTGTCTGGCTGTGTCTGTACATTCCATGTGTGTGATTGTGCCCACTGGGAATACACACTCAGCCCCATGGAAGTCCAGACTTGGGAATACAGATCTGGGGCAGGAGGAACACCCTGCCCTGCATCCCACTGAGTGTGGTTTCTCTCCCACCCCTTTATTGTGTCTCTCTCCTGAACCAACCGTCTTATTGTCTCCTCAGCTAAGGTTGGAATTACCACACTTCCAGCTAAAAAACACATCCTAACTTCCCTACTGATTTTTTTTCATTCCTATCCTTATAATCAGGGACTCTTTCACCATCAGCATCCTTCAGGTTAGAGAATTCTTGTTCTCTCCTGCTGTTTTCTCCCTTCATCAGCGACACTCATGATCCTCTTGACATGGTTTAAAGGGACTGAAGGAGCCAGACTTCCTAAGCCTGAACCATGTCGTGTTTCCTCAGGCATTTCAAATTTCCCTTCCCAGTTGGAATTCTTCTTCTCTGACCATGAGTGACTGGTTGTGCTGGTTTTACCATCCAGGAGGCCTCAGGAGTTTGGGCAACCCCAGGACCCCTCAGTGCCTGGACACACACAGCATTCCAAAGGAATCTCATCATCATCTCCTCCTCTTTGCTGCTGCTGGAAAGATATTTCCTGGCACACCTCAAGCTTGAGATTTTCATTTTCTCTGCTTGGTGACTGTCCTGGATGCATCCAAGCCTCTCTCCCTTCTCCCTCCCATCTGTTGAGCCTCGCAGGCTGCAGCTGGACTGTGAGCTTTGTGCTAGGAAATGTTAATCTGTTCCTCTCCCTGCTCTCCCCAGGAATCCAGTTCTCCTTGGATGATGCCTGATGTCTCAATCCTCCTCTGTATTGACAATGTCCTTCAAAGTTTTGCCTCCAAATCTTTTATTGACAAACACAATTTTATTTTTGTTGTTGTTCCAAGGCTTCAAATGAAAATATTAAATAAACATTCAGGTTAACTGAGAAACGTTATTATTGACTCGTGCCCTACTCCCATCATAGTTTTCTACATCCAGCACCATTTTTTATCTGTCACTCACAAGAATTCCCATTTTCTCCACCAACACCACAGTGCAACAAGTCCATGAGATGCTTTGCTGAGAAATTATTCAGATCACAGATCTAAGCTCAGGGAACTCAGCTGCTTTATTTAAGGAAGATAATTAATTACTGTGGAAAAGAACTCTTTGGCTGACTATCTGTGCAGTGTGATCTATTTTCTATTTACTTTTGTCTTTACTGATTCTTGTAATGGGTCCAAAGCCCTGTCTGGGACTGAACAGGGCTGAGCTTTTCTACACCAATTGATTTGCACTGTCCTGGCAGAGTTGAACTGAGAGACTCAATGAGGCCAAACTTTTAAATTACTTTCTTTTGATAACCAACATTAGTTTTCAACCCTGAAATACCAACCCTTGCCCATCTCAGGTGTCCCTGTCCATGGCAGGGAGGTTGGAACTGAATATTTTTTCAGGTGGCTTCCAACTCAGGCCATTTTATGATTCCATGAGCTCAGCTCAGAAGGGATTTTATTTCCTGGGCAGCAACCAGGACCCAGAAATTCCTTCTGTGCCTTCGTCCTTTTCCAGAAAATTCAGCAAAACTGACTGAGAGGATTTTACCCCTCAAATGGTATCAGGGCTTGGCCCAAAGGGTTTCTGTGGAGGAACCAAATGCTCAGCATTTAGTCCTTCCCTCTGAAGCTGAATTTTCTGTGTTCCAGTCTCTGCCTTTCCTCTGTGCTCCTGCACTTCCAGCAGGTTTCCAGCCCTTTGAAGAGGACATGGCCTCTTATTCCCCGTGTAAATGCCAAACACCCACAAGTGTTGGAAGCCTGTGTTGGCCAAAGCCTCAAAGCTTGAGTTACAATATTAATTATGAGGCCAAACATGAGGCAATGGAAAGAAGCTGCCAATTATTTCAGACAATTGATCAAAGCCAAGAAACTCCTGGTATACATTAAGCTACTCTTTGATTGTCCATTCCCTGAAAACCCTCGGCCCACACAGACCAGGAGAGGCCTTTTCATTTAATTATTTCTCCTGAACAGAAAGCCCCCTGCATTTCTCTTCCTTCCTGCAGAATTTGCCTCCTTCCTTCTCTCCCGCTTTCAAATGGTTCTCAACGTTTGCATAATTTCCTTTGCTCGTTGCTCCATCTTTGGAGGGGTCACTTGTCAAAGTGCTGCTGCGAAGTGTTGCATTTTAATTTGGAATTTCCATGGCTTTGAAGCTCAGGTTTTCCATTAGAGGGAAGAAAAATAGCAGCCCCCATCCTGCTGTGTGCTGCATAAATCATGGCATTGTCATAGGATGGTTTGGCTTGGAAAGGACCTTATAGATCACCCAGTTTCACCTCCCTGCCATGGGCAGGGACACCTCCCATTAGACCAGGTTGCTTCAACTTGGCTTTGAATTCATCTCTGCCTCTCAAATAAATAGGAGTGGGGTTCCCCAGTATTCACCCAGTCACACAGGATTTTCTCTGTCTTCAAGTGTTTTGAAAAGAAAGGCAGCTGAGAATGATTGGGGGGTGAATCTGTGTTTAAATGGAAAGGGTTTGGGAAGAAAAAAAATAAAAAAGGAACAATTCCCAAAACTAAATATTGTTGTTTAACAACTTGACTTGTAATCCCAGTCCCCCAGATGGGAAAGAACAAGGTGTGTGTTGTTTGGTGATGCTGCTGCTTGGTGATCCAGCTCCAGCTTCAGCTTCAGGAGCAGCCCCTGTGCAGGGGATTTCAGAGGGTCCTCATCCAAACACTCTAAAAATTCCATGCTGGATGCGGGTGAGGAGGGATCTGGGGAGGTAGGCAATGGGCATCACCAAGGTGTGACACCCTGGGGCTGTACTTGGCTTCCCTCAGCTCAGAAGGAAAGCAGAGCCACCACAAGGTTTCCCTAAGTTTATTCCTGCAAAGCTCCAGAGGAAACGTGAAGATGGGGAAAAGGGCTGGAGCATCTTGAGCTCCCTCCAGCAGTTGGAGGCCATCAGTTCCTACAGCTGCTTCATCCCTAGAATGATAGAATGGTTTGGGTTGGAAAGGACCTTTGAGTTCATCTCAATCCAACCAGGACATTTTCCGCTATCCCAGGTTGCTCAGAGCTCCAGCCTGGCCTTGGACACTTCCAGGGTTGGGGCAGCCACAGCTTCTCTGGGCAACCTGTGCCAGGTCCTCACCACACTCCCAGGGAAGAATTTCTTCCCAATATCCCATCTAACCCTGCCCTCTGTCATTTTTATGTAATTTCCCCTTGTCCTGTCACTCCATCCCTCATCCAAAGTCCTTCTCCAGCTCTCCTGGAACCCCTTTAGATAGTGGAAGTCTCCCCTTAGAGCTGATCATCAGGCTCATCTGTGCTGTCTTTCCCTCCAAAACACAACATCTGTCCTTTTTTTCCCAGTTTAGAAGTTCAAAGGGCTCTTGCAGCCTCCTCAGGAGTCCAGAAATGTTGCTTTTCAAAGGAGCAAACAGCTGTGAAGCAGCTGGATGGGAGGGAATTTATTCAGGAAGGAGCTCTTGGGACTTCACCTGTCACGTTGTCACAGCTCTCCTGGTTATCATGGAGGCTGCATGTTCTCCTCAGAATCTGTGTTACTCCTCCCTAATGTGCCAAACCACATTTTTGGGGTGGTTTCTGGGACATGGGAGATAAGCAAGGCCCACATCACTTCCTAAAAGGATCCTTTCAAAGTCCAGGAAGGAATGATTTTAACAATCCAACATGAAGTCCTGCATGGCTCCAGCTCAGGACCCGTGCTTGCCTTCCACGCTGCCACCTCCAAGGCTTGGCAGGAAACTGGACCACCCAAAGGGCCTGAGGGAGCTTCCAGCCTCAGATACATCAAGGTCTTTTTGGAAAGTCATGGATGAAAATAAGTCTGAGCAAACAAGCACCTGGAGAGGTCCCTGTGGATGCCTTGAGGACTTTGACTTCTTCATTGTG
>NW_020897791.1:918098-978443 GCF_003984885.1 Neopelma chrysocephalum
TTTCTTTTTCTTTTTCTTTTTCTTTTTCTTTTTCTTTTTCTTTTTCTTTTTCTTTTTTCTCCCAACAGGAGCTCAGGGATTGATATTTCTCTCAGGTCCCACCTCATTTTGGACAGCTCAGACAGGAGTGTAGTGATCCCAAGCACCTCCTTCAGCCATGAAAGAGAGAGACTGCAGAGAGTCACCCTCTGCCCTGATCCCAAATCTTCCAGGAATGTTGTCCTGCTCCACATGGGCCTTTTCCTGTGTGGGCAGCTGCCATGAATGGGTGATTTAGATCAATGAAAGAGATTTCCATTGTAAAATGTATTAACAGAAGTGGATTTAATATGATGTTGCACAAGCAAGACTTAAGAAAGTTCAGTGTCGAGATTCTCCATTATTTAATATATGGGAGAAAAACCCAAAGGAAAATTGAGTTAGAATTGAGCTGGAAGGATTTACACTGAGATCTGAGACCCTCCCATTGAATCATGAGGTTCAGAATGTACCCCCTTGCTTCCTGAACCCCTGATGGAGCCAAGGTGCAGCTCAAATCCAATCTTAGTCTCAGATTTGGACAAAGGTTTATGTCTAATGGGATTCTCTCCACCACAAAGTTAATAATAATTAGCAGTGAGTACCTACATGGGTTGGTAATTTTACATTACTGTTAAATCAGCCTGTTATCAGCAACTTAATGAGGATCTGTCATGAGTAAGGGATTCCTCCACCTTGGGCAAAGAGGAATCTCAGTCTCAGGTGAAGAATCTCAGTCTCAGGTAAAGAATCTGAAATCTGAGAGGTGTCCCTGCTCAAGAAGACACTTACCTGGCACACAGTCCAGTTGCAACGCAGGGACAACTCAAATTGGACCCATCCAAAGATCCAGTGTTGATGAAAGGTCTCTTTGCCTCGAGGAGCAGCACTGAGAGGTGTCCCAGCTCAAGGGGAGATCACCCTCACACCCGGTAAGAGCTCAAAAAAGGCTCACTCAGGCTGTCAGTTATGGAGTAAAGTAGTTGGCTGAGAGTCAAATTACAGAAAAGGTGTGAATGAAACTCCTTGTGCACACAACTTGCTTCATTCCTTGGTAAATAAGTCCTGGAAAAGCCTCCTCCATTCATATGTTGGACACATAATCAGTGTCCCAATCCCCTGTGCATCGATGCTCGCTGTGTCACTGCTCCTTTGTGGGTTTTCTGGAGGAGTTCTTGGCCTGGATATAGCTTAGGCCTTCAATTCCTTTGGATCCTGTACCAAACTGCTGCTGGTGTGGTTACAGGGTGAAGCACATCTGTCACAGTAGACCAGGTAAAATGATTTGCATCGTCTTCAGTTTTCAGATTCTTCCCAATTTTCCAGCACAGCCACGTTTTCCCAGTGTAGCAACCAAGACATAGGATTTTTTTACATCTGCAACATATTTATCCACCTCCACAGCATTGCTAGGCTTGTGAGATCACGGGGTATGAAGAGTCATGGAATGGTCTGGGTTGGAAGGGACTTTAAAGACCATCTCATTCCAAACACTGCCATGGGCAGGGACACCTTCCAACAGACCAGGTTGCTCCAAGCCCTGTTCATCCTGGCCTTGAACACTTCCAGGGATGGGGCAGCCACAGTTTCTCTGGGCAACCTGTGCCAGGGCCTCCCCACCCTCTGAGTAAAAAATTTCTTCCCAATATTTGATCTAAATCTCTCTTCTTTCAGTTTAAAGCCGTTCCCCTTTGCCCTATCACTATCTCTCCATGGAAAACTCACTCTCTCTGTTTTTATAATCCCCCTTTAAGTACTGGAGGGCTGCAAGGAGGCCTCCCCAGATGTTCTCTCTTTGTCTCATGGCTGTAGCCTGAGTGACTGCAAGGCAGGATCACAGGGACATGAGACAGTTCAGAGGGACCTCAGGAGGACTTTTCCAAGCCGAAGTATCCAGTGACCCTCCCTTGCAGCCCCAGCACAATTATAACCACAGTGCACACTGATATCCCCACACTGACCTCCCGCATCCTAGGGCTGTTACTGACAGTCCCATGAAAACAGCAGGGAGAAGTCCTCCCTTCCTCCAGCTCCCCCTGGCGAGAAGCAGCTGGACCACCTGATTCATCTCTCAGGTTGTGATCCAGGATTTGGGCTCTCCTGCCCTCCCAGCCCATCACCTCCTGTGGTGCCTGCTTGTATTTCCCTTCTGCCTGTTGATGCCACAAAATCATCAAATCATTCATGTTGGAAAAGACCTCAGGATCGAGTCCAACCATTAACCCAGAACGGTGAAGTCCAGCAAAGATCATGGTATAGGAGATGTAGAGTGAGAAACACCTCCATAGGAAGGATGGAGAAGCCCTGGGACTCACCATCAGGCACTGCTGGTTGAAGGAGTGTTGGATCACGGCTCACGGAAGAGCCTCCAGGCAGCCCCACACCTCTGCAGTCATTCCAGATGTTTCAGGACATCCAAATTATTCCAGCCAGTGCAAGATAAGTCACGACATCTGGGGGACCTACTGGGTCGTGATGACTTCGGATGAAGGCTCCAGAAAGCACCAGTCCTGAATCCCACTTGACAGACCCTGAGCCTCCTGTAGTCCTGCCTACAAACCCAAAATCTGGCAAACAGCTGATGGAGCAGAGTTAGGGAGACAAAGGACGCATTTTCTTCCTGGAAGAATTCAGGCCTTCAAGGGTGAGCACCAAGGAAGTGAATAATTTGTCACTCAATTAATGTCTTGTCCCCTTTTATGAGTGAAATCCTCACCCCCCCTGCTCGCTGAGCTGGGGCTCAGGGCCTGCCTGGCCATGCAGGAGCTGGCAGGGAAATCCAGGTGAGGTTGAGTCTTCCAGAACCTGAAGGGGGCCAACAGAAAGGCTGGAGAGGGACTTTTTACAGGGACATGTAGTGATAGGACAGCAGGGAATGGTTTCAAGCTGGAGGAGGGAAGGTTTAGGTTGGATATTGGGAAGGAATTGTTCCCTGAAAGGGTGGGGAGGCCCTGGCACAGGTTGCCCAGAGAAGCTGTGCCTGCCCCATCCCTGGAAGTGTCCAAGGCCAGGCTGGAGCAACCTGGGCTAGTGGAAGGTGTCCCTGCCCACGGCAGGGGGTTGGAACTGGATGATCTTTGAGATCCCTCCCTACCCAAACCATTTTATAAATCTATGATTGGCTTTGCAGGGCATCATCAGCATTACCCTGGCCCTGCTGGAAACCATAACCCAACACCACTGTGCCAGAAATGCTGCCAGACCTCTGCAAAATCATCATACGATATTGGGAAGGAGACATCAGGTTGTGGGTTTGAGAAACCTGCAGAAAACCAGGCTGTGCTGCACAGAAAAGGGAATTCCTTGAGTCCTGAAAATAATCATCCTGCGGGATGTAGTTTTAGGGGTGTCCAGAAGATACAAAACTGGAGACTGGGTAACTCCAGCCCCAGGCTAGGACTCTCCCAGAGTAGGTGCAGCTTGTGGGGTCAGGAGAGGTGTTTCCCAGCCCCCAGGAGCGATGAAACCACACGTGGGGCGCTTTTTAAAAAGCAGACAGGGCTGGAGTTTCCACCTCTTTTATTAGAAATAAGACACATTCATTTTGTGCTCTGAAAACTGTACAGAAAAAAAAAAAATAAAAATTTGACCAACATGGAGAGAAAGGAGAGGAAGGAATGGCAGGGAGGCCAGGGCACGGGAAAACAGAATTAACCAGAGGAGCTGAGCAGAGAAAGTCGAATATCAACAGTTTTTAAACAAACATTTATCTCTGTAGTTACATCACATCCTTAATGTCCTGCAAAGGAGTGAATGGGTGGATGGGGAAGGCTGGAGTGAAGAGGGAGGGGTAGGTTGGGCAGAGGAAAGGGGGGAGAAAAAAAAGAGAGAAAATAATTAAAACACAGTAGAAAGATATCTGTATGCTAAAATTCATAGTGTGTAATTAGAATAATTACAATATCATACAACTCGGCATCTGAGGGAGGCTTTTGTGCTTTCCTGTTGCAGAGAATAATCTAAAATTGAACAATAATATCACAGTTTTATAAGTAACCACTTTCCCTCTTTTTGAACTATTTGGATTTATTTTAAGCTTTCCTTTCCATCCTTCACATTCTACAGTTGATGGCACAGGAAATGCCACTGTCCTTAGAGAACACCCAGGTGGCCCAAAGGAAAGTCAAAGCAGATGTTGGCACTCAAAGCAACATCTGCCTGTGGGGGAAGCACAATTGGGGCAGTGACTAGTTTGCATCTTGTATCCAGTGGTAGTTTTTCCCTAAAAATGTTTCTTCTTTTTTTAATTAAAAAGACACCCAAGCACAGAGTAATAACTCAGAACCCTGTTCAAGTTTTACTGTTTTCTGGCACATTCTGGCCACTCACAACCAGAGGTTTGTCACCACCCACCTCCAACATTGAGAGAGTTGTTCCAAACATCAGACAGACAAGTGCTGGGAATGATAAAAATAATTTCAAAAACGAAATCTGCGTGTAATGTCAGGGGGGTATTTTTTAATGACAAAAATACTGCACAACACTTTTGGGGGGGAAATGTATGTATCTTATTTTTTTGTAAATAGCCTCGAGAAATGTTTAAGGAAAGAAAAAAAATTAAAATTGTTGCTTTGTTTTCACGGTGGAATGAAAAGACAGGATTTTATAATGAGGGGTGTCCTGCTCTCCTGATCAGCTGCACCTCTTCCTTCGTGTAGGACCACAAACCTGCTGGCTCTGGGCAGTGGGGAGGGAGGAGAAGAGGCAGCCAGGGGAAAAATAACCGCAGCCCAAAGTGAATGAAACAAAGCAAAACACTGTGTGTTCCCACCATCCCAAACTTTCCACGGAGCAACTTGCCTTCCACCTTCAGCAGGTGGCATCCTCACCCCATGCCTGGCACAGAAAGGCATTCGAAATGACAAGAGCCAAAGAAAAGAAAGGTCTCGGGTTTCAAGTTCTCTTTTTATTGAAGAAAAGAAAAGAAGAAGGAAAAAAATAGATTATTTTGTTTGTTTTTTTTTTTGTTCGTTTTGTTTCCAAGTGGACGTTATTGGTGTTGTCAGTTTGTCTCAATGTCCTAAGGCAACGTCTCTGTATTCCAATATCTCCAGGTACATTGGCAGGTCTGTCTTTCCCTCTTTCTCTCTCTGCCTTCCAGGGAGGGAGGGGCAGCTTGGAATAAATCTGAAGTCCCAAAGCAAGGAAAAATAACAGAAAAGCAAACAAACAAAAAAAAAAAAGGATGAGGCCAAAGGACCTTTGCAAGGCCCCGGTGCTGAGTTTATCTATTTAACAGTCAGTGAAACGACCTACATTCCTCTGGTTGGTCTGTTTTCCAACACTTTCCACCCTCTCCCTGGAGATGGGGTGAGGATTTGGAGCTGGTCCTGTGCTCCTGTGCCTGTCCCAATCCCGAGGGACACAACTCCAAGGAGCTCTTGCTGCGGAGGGATGAGAGGAGGAAGCCCCACCTCACCTCGCCACTTGATGCCACCGATTCCCCCTCCAGGCTCCGCGAGGACCCGCCGTGGACGTGCCACAGTTCCAGGTCACGGCGTGGTACACGAGTGGGAATGTCTTCTTGGAGCATCCCACCTCCTTCCTTCTCGGATGAGCTGCTGAGGGAGAGGTGGGGGACGAGGATGGGCCTCCCAAGGCCGGGTCTCCCCCGGCCAGGCCACGTCCCCGCGAGGCTCCCGCTCTCGTGGTCCCCAAACAACCCCGATCCTCTTGGCCCTCCGTGGTGGCTGTTGGGCCGCTGGTCCTTCCACACCTCCCCGTGGCAGAGCAGGAAGGCTCCTGGTGTGCAGAACCCGAGAGCATCTCGGCAGGGCTTGTCCCCTGCAGCCCCTCCCCACCCTCTTCCTCCTCCTCCTCGCTCTCCTCCAGGCTCTTCTTCTCCAGTCCTACCTGGGAAAGCTCGTGTTGTCCTGAACCTACAGCTACTATACTCTATAAAGTAATATTTCCCCCTCTCTGCTGAGAAACAATACAAAAGTTACTCCATCTTACCAAAGGTTTCAAAAGAAACCAAACACTTCTCTTGCTCAGTTCCAATTTAATTTAATCATTTCTTTAAAACGTGGGTTTTTTGTTTGTTTGTTTGTTTTTTCTTTTTTTCATTTGTTTCATTTGTTTTCCGGAAAAAAAAAAGTCCTTTTTCTTCCCTTTCTGCTCAGACCTCTGTCTGAAGGTCAATAATGTCTTGTCCCACCAAGGGGATGGTGGCCCCTGTTTTCTCCCACTCTACAGTTTTTAGTTCTAGGGGAGACTGTGCCACGGGTTCCATGTCCTTTTTAACCCATGATGGTGGGGACTGGACTTTCCTGATGCCTTCCCAGGGTCTCTTGTTTGGTGTCTGCTGTTTTTCTTGCTGCAAGAGGAGGGAAGTGTAAGAAAGGAGAGAGAGAAAGAAAGAAAGGTTAGTACCAATGCAACAAATACCATGCTTTTACCTCCTCTTGCACCAAAGACAGTTTTTTTCTCTGCAGCTCCTGATCCAAAATAAAGTGGAACTTCAATAAAACTGACACTTGGTGTGCAAATTGGCCGTTTTCAGGAAGAAAATGTTGCTTTCTGTCCACTGCTATCTCTGTCAACTCATGCCTAGATATTTCAACTTTCAGCTCAAGCTTTTGCCACCTGCAGTTCCACTGAAAAACTGAACGTGGTTTTGAAAATTTAAATTGTTTTTCTGCTTTTACAAGGGCATGTAGTGACAGGACAAAGGGGAATGGCTTAAAAATGACAGAGAGCAGGTTTAGATGGGATATTGGGAAGAAATCCTTCCCTGGGAGGGTGGGGGGGCCCTGGGAGTGGTTGCCCAGAGAAGCTGTGGCTGCCCCATCCCTGGAAGTGTCCAAGGCCAGGTTGGATGGGGTTTGGAGCAAGCTGGGCTAGTGGAAGGTGTCCCTGCCCATGGCAGGGAACATGATGAGTTTTAGGGTCCCTTCCAAGCCAAACCATCCTATGAGATACAGGTTGCAATGAGGTCTTTTTGTACATAACATTCCATCTGATATGGATGCACATTCCTTGTGCAGCACAGCTATTTTTAGGCTATTTATTTGCAGCAGAACCTGCTCAGTGTTTCGCCAGTGAGGCCCTGCTGTTTGATGAGCTCTGGAACTGAAAACACTTCCATCAACTCCACCCCAAGCCTCCCAGGTTTCATTGACTTCTGTCTGCCAAGTCTCCCACAGCATCCCACCATGGATATCGATCCAGGGAATATATTCCAATGTTTCTGCTGATCTGCACCAGGACAAGGCTCTGGGGAGGTTTTGTAAGATGTGTATATGAAGGGCTGTCCATAAATGAGTTGTTCCACTAAGTTTCTACCCCTCTGACCACGAATGGCGCATTTCACAGCTGATCATCCCCACAAAACACTCCAGCACTGGGCAAGAAAAGGCTCCCCTGCCTCTGACAGGGGCACAGAGCCCTTTTCTTGACAGAGGGAAAGTGGCAGCAAGTGAGAAGGGTGGGAGGAAAGCAGCTCCAGGGAGGACTCAGCAAGGAGAGGAGAAGTGTGGGGAGAAGGTTGAGGACACAGACACGATGATGTGCAGCCAAGGACGTGTCACAGCTCGATGCTGCCACCAAAATGGATTGATTGAGGGGAGATGAAGCCACACAGGGGCTGTGGGGTCCTGACTGTGCTCCAGGAGGCTGCAGGGATTGTTGGAGCCCTGTAGGAAACCTGAAAGCCCATCTGCCACACGCTAATCCAGCTGCCTCAGCTCCTCATTTCGTCCTTTCCTAAGACATTTTTGGAAGCCTGGTGTTTTCCCCCCCTCCAAACTGCAGTGCTGACAGGAAAGGTGCTGTAGAATTATCCCTACAGGGGCAGCTTTCGCTACATCACCCAAGCCACAAATTTTTGCTTTTCCAAACTTTAGCTTTTAATATAAAAATATAATGTGCTTGAAGTTGGTCCTGCCTCCTCCCCACTCCCAGGGAGAAGGCTCTGGGTGAGAGCATCTGGTGGTTAGAGGGTGGTTAATGTACAAACCACCTCAATGGGAAGTGAAAACTGAAATTGTATTTATTTTAAGTCATAATAAACAAGTATTTATTTATTAAATAAATAAATAACATCTTAATAAATATGATTTTATCTTTAATTCAAAGAGAGAAAACCAACATTTTTAAAGTCTTTTGAAAGCTGCTGGTTCGTTTTTGTTGTTTTGTTTTTTTTTTACTAAAGCTTTGTAAAAGTATTGCTCAGAAGAATGTAAAACACTCCAGTTCTTGAAATCCTCATCTGAGGTTTTCATTCAACTCTCCAATACAGAATTTGCTAATGCTGCTGGTGTTATTCTTACTTTATTCCATTATTTAACACAATGGTGATTAACACTAATAGGATGGAAAAGGTGATAAAATTCTTCACTTACTCCATTATCTTTTTTTTTTTTAACTTATTTTAGAACCACTGCTACTAAAAGCTGAACCTATTTTTCTCTGTGTGTGTCTTAATGAGACAAGTTTGAGGCTTCCTGAAGGGAAATTTCTACCCACAGTGTTTTTTGCAGACCAGTGAATGTGTCAAAAGATGCAGCGAGAAGGGACACAAAGAGACAAAAGAACATATAGAACAAAAAATGGAATGAAATTAAAGTTTCTCAAAAGGTGAAGAAAAACAACCGTGCTCAGGACAGAGTTTTCAATCAAAAACATTTGGTTTTCTCCCACCATGTGGAAATGCCACAAGTTTTTAAAGTTCCCACTGTCCACAGCTGTATTATTTAACAGAGCAGCACAAGGGATCTTAGGCATGAAGTTCATAAATAATTCCATTTTTTCCCGCTCAAATGAAAGCCCTTCTTTGCTGGCATTATTTACAGCCACCTTCAGCAGCAGGTTCTTCTATTCCCAGCCAATCCCTGTTTTCACAGTCTCTCCATCTGCCACATTCCCGACCTTCAGCCTCTCCTTCACGCTGGGAGGGTGCGCCCGGATCTGATCATGCACTGGACGTGACCAGCAAACCTCAGAGCCCTCCTTGTCACAGATTAGTGAGCCAGAGCAGCTGCAATTCCATGCAGGGAACAGAAATTGTGGGAATAAAAACTCCAATAAAACCAATTATAAGTTCACATCTCCATCAGTGGCCTCTGATCAGACCCATCACCAGGGAACAACACCCAAGGGCTACAATAATTATTCAGTGGTGATAAAAGCCAGACATTAAATGTTGGGAGTTATTAAGAGGAGTAAAATTAAGAGAGGAAGAGAGAATGAAACAGCAAATATTTTATTGGCAGTGCACCTGCATCCTGAATTTTATGTGCACTCCATGGGCTTCCTTGGAGAAGGATACAAGGGAAGTGATAAAGGTGGCCAGTTTCCAGCCAGGAACAAAGTTATGGAGGAGGAAAGTCCCCCAGACTATGATCTTTCATCCTCAAAAGGGATTGTGGATGGATGTGAAAGAGGACTAGGAAATTCCGAGTGGCTTTTGGATGGGAGGAAGGGACCACTGATGGGAGGGATCATCTCTTCCAACATGAGAACTACAGAGCAGGACAGGACACCAAGGAGTGAATCCCAGGAGCTGGGCCTGCACATGGGGCCCAGCCAAACTCCAGACCACCTTTCCACAGCTCTCTGTTCAAGCTGAAAACTCCCAAAGTTATAAAAAACAGGTGGAAACATTCCAAAAAGCAAAATCTACTTGGCACTACGAAGTGAAGTGACACCGTTCTGCATCAGGGGCTCTCTGAGCACAAACTCCTGGGTCTTGGGGATCACTTGAAGATGCACCACCATGTGCTTGCCCAGCTCTTGCATTTTTCCAGGCTTTTCTTTACTCTGCCATGGAAAGGAGGCAGAGACTGGCCTCGGGTCCAACACCAATTGGTGGTTTCCACTCACCTCATCAGCATGATGTGTTACCTGGCTGTGACTGCAGCAGGCTGAGCGACCCCAAAGATGTCTATTTACAGTTAAAAGATGGAGAAGAGTTCTGGGAAAGGAGGAAATGGAGAAGGAAGCCTTGTTTTTACCTTCCCACTTCTCAGAGGAGAATCAGACTTCTCTAATGATGTGAGTGGAGGTGCCATCTCAGGGTGGGTGTAGAAGGACTCGGTGCCCACTCGGGATAATCAGCCTGGCTGAGCTCTGCCAAAGATATTGGGAGACAAAGGAAAATCTCCTCTTGGCACCAGGCACCCTGGGAATTGGTAGCAGGCTCCTGGGAACAGTTCCCCTTTTCTTTCCCTCCATATGGAAAAGGTTTTTATGGGGCCTCGGCCACTCAAACAGCACAGAGGAACAGCCCCTGGGCTCATGCCTCAGCTCTGGCATTTTCCTCCAGCTCCACTGTGGGGTCTTAGCAATCCTTGCAGACAGGAGGGAAAACTTAACTATGCCCAGAAAAGAAGAAAAAACCTGGAGAGAGAGGGTTGTGTAATCCGGCTGGAAAAGGCGCCGGGGCTGGCGCAGGGCCTGGCGCCTCGGAGCCAGCCAGGAATGGCACCAGCCAGGGGCTGAAAGCAGCAGGGGCTGCTCTGCCAGGAACTCACAGGGACAGAGACAGAGCCATCACTCTGCCCTGACACAGCCCAGGAGCCCCTGGACACTGGGAAGGGGGGGAATGTTTATCAGTTCCTGCCTGGTGCCAGGATGGCGGAGCAGAAGGCTTTGTTGGAGGGGTGGGAAAGGAGGGAGCACCCAGACTCCAAGGTGGGGAAAAACCTGCTGCACAGGGCAGACTGGAGGTCTTCAGCCCCATGGGGGCACTCAGAGTCTCCTTCATTGAGCTGTGATTTAATTTTGGTTGTAAATCTTTAAGGTGGAGGGAGAGGATTCCAGATAAAGGCATTTAAGATGCAGTGCCAACGAAATCCCCAAATCCCTAAGAAAGACAGAGGCAAAGTGCACTGGGATAATCCACACAGCCCTCTCCTTCTAAAGCTGGCCCTGGTAGACTCTCCAACGAGTCATCTGGTGGTTATGGAAAGGTCTTGGTGGTGGAACAGGTACTTCCCTACCCTGGGGTCTTCAGAGAATCATTCCAGAATCATGGAATGGTTTGGGTGGGAAGGGATCTTAAAGACCATCTAATTCCACCCCTCTGCCATGGGCAGGGATGCCACCCACTAGACCAGGTTGCTCCAAGCCCAGCCCAACCCGGCCTTGGACACTTCCAGGGATGGGGCAGCCACAGCTTCTCTGGGCAACCTGTGCCAGGGGCTCCCCACCCTCACAGGGAAGAATTTCTTCCCAACATCCAATCTAACCCTGCTCTCTGTCTGTTTGAAGCCATTCCCCCTTGTCCTGTCACTCCAGGCACTTGCAGAAATTCCCCCTCCATTTCTTTTGGAGCCCCTTCATGCACTGGAAGGGGCTCTAACGTCTCCCTGAAGCCACCTCTTCCTCAGGCTGAACAATCCAAACTCTCCCAGCATCTCCTCATAGGAAAGGTTCTCCATCCCTCTAATCATGCTGGTGCCTCCTCTGGACTTGCTCCAACAGCTCCACATCCTTCCTGTGCTGGGGACCCCAGAGCTGGACACAACATTCCAGGTGGGGTCTCACCAGAGTGGAGCAGAGGGGCAGAATCACCTCCCTCGACCTCCACACTTTTCTTCCCATTATTGTGCCTTCAGGGATCCAGCCTGGCTTCATCCAGAGCACCTGTATCCCTGTGCAACTCCTTTTCTCGGGAGCAGCATCCATATATTGCAGAAACAGGGCCCAGGAGCCCGACTGGCTGCTCTGAGGCACAGCTTTGATTTTACCCTTCAGCCAAAACCACTGAAATGTGTGAACTGCCTGGGTTCGTTTGGTGGGGTTTGGGGTTTATTTGGGTTTGTTTGTTTCCATTTTTAACACCTGATTTTTATATTTACCCTGAATGACCTGCAGAACAACTCAGTGCTTTCCACAGTGATAACTCCCCTGGAACCAGCTCCTCCCACGCTGCTTTCCTCGCCCCTGGTGTCAACTTGAAGGATATTTCATGACCCAAACGGTCCCTCCCCGTGACACTGATGACTTTAGGACCAGAATGAAGTTATTCAGAGTCCAGAGTAGGGAATTTGGAAGATAAATGTGGCCCACACTGTCTAATCCATCTTTGGATCAATGTCGATGAAAAGTGATTAGGAAATGGGAAAGCTGCCTTGTTCCTTTGGAGAATGATAAATTTTCCTTTCCTTCTAGGAAACAAGTAGCTGCAGTTCTTTCATTTTATGCTGTTGAACTACAAAGATTATGCTCTTTCTTTTATTTTTCATTTAGGAGAAAAGCAAAATAAATGAAAGGGGCTGACTTTGGTCAGAATTTCATTACGTTAAAAAAAAAAAGAAAGAAAAAAAAGAGAAATAATTTGCGGTTTTAACTTGGAAATCAGTCAGGACACTTGAAATACTCAGCATGTGCAGGGGTATAAAAATATGTTTTCTGCTTCTGTGTTCTCAGAAGCTCATCCAACCTGAAGAGGTTTCTGTGAGCCAAAATCTAGTGAAGGTGAACAGGCACTGGATCAAGGAGGTCTTCAGAGCCTCAGGGGCTCTTTGCATTGACTCCTAAACATCCTGAGAGTTGCAGAGAAAGCCTGTGGTCCCACCAGCACCAGGAACAGGCTATTTTCCAGACTGTTCTTGCTGTTAATCCTGGTGGTTTACATCCCATCCATTTTTGGGACAATGCTTCTGGTCTGCTGAAGAGCCCACTGGGGAGATACGGGGGAATAAATTCCCTAAAATGCTGAAAACACTCAAGGCTGCCTGATGGGGGCACCCAGGGACTCAGAAGGGGACCAGGAGCACCCAAAGCATGTTTTTTTTAAATGGAGTCTTTTATTCAGACTCGATAAAGAATTATTTAGATTTTAGAGTTTAAACAACCAGGAGTTCAATCTGCTGGTGGCCCTTTCCTGGTGTTGGAGCAGGGAATACAGGGAATAGGATGTTTCTTTGAGCAATACAGAGGAACTGATGCCTAATTCTTGGGACAGGAGGTGTCAGGTGATGTACAGAAGGAGGTGAACTTCTGATTGATGGTATATTTGGCTACCCAGGAGCTGACAGATGGTTTATGGCTGAAGGAATTAAGGTTTGACGTCATTTTCATAACAGAATTTATTGCAGTAATTACTGGACTTTATGCAGAGCTCCTCCCTATAAAAACTGCCCTAATTGGCTTTAAAATTTGCCAGCTACTAAAGCCTTTAAGAAGTGCAAAGAGGATTAAAGATGTGGCACATAGACACCGTGCACAGAAGTGGAGCTTCCCTTGCAGAGGGACACCCAGGCAGCAGCAGGAGGAGCAAAGCTTCCCAATTTTCTGATTGCTCAGTGAGGAATGACCCGGAGTGACACAACCACCACCACCTGAGCTCCTCCACCCCTAGCCTCAGCCCAGGCAAAGAGGTTCCCATGGATAGGAGCCAAGTTTTCCCACCTGGGAGCAGAGCTTCCCAGTCAGCCAGGGAAAGGGCAGGTCAGAAAGCAAAGGATTAATCCTGTCAGGGAGCAGAGAACACCAGGGAGACACAGAGCCCTGAGTGGGGATGAGCTGCAGTAATGATCAATATTCACAGAATGACAGAATGGTTTGAGTTGGAAGGGACCTTAAAGACCTCATTCCAACCCCCTGCCCTGGGTAGGAACACCTTCCACTAGCCCAGGTTGCTCCAAGCCTCATTAAACCTGGCCTTGGACACTTCCAGGGATGGGGCAGCCACAGCTTCTCTGGGCAACCTGTGCCAGGGCCTCCCCACCCTCCCAGGGAAGAGTTCCTTCCCAATATCCCATCTAACCCTGCCCTCTGTCAGTTTAAAGCCGTTCCCACTTGTCCTGTCACTCCATGATCCCTTTTTTCTCAGCCCTCTGTCAGATGTCAAAGCAAGTGCTGGTGGAATGGGAACATCTCCAGGTGTCCAAAGAGGAAAGCTAAGAAAAATCTCTATGTGAGAAGAGAAAGTGAGGAATCAAGACAGAAACACTGCCTAGAAGGAAACAGGAAAAGCCATAGAAAGGCAAAAAACCCTTTTGTATCTTTTTATGCTGGATTTTGGAGTAATTGCTTTTTTTTTTCAGGACCAACAGAGACATGGGGATGGATTTGAGAGCTGTTTTTGCCCACAGAAGTTGTGGATCCATCCCTGGAAGTGTCCAAGGCCAGGTTGGACAGGGCTTGCAGCAACCTGGGATAGTGGGAGGTGTCCCTGCCTGTGGCAGGCAGTTGGAACAAATGTTCTTTAAAATCCAATCCAAACCAAACCATTCCGTGATTCCACGAATTACAAACTGAGCCCTGATCCTGTCTCTGAGCACCAGGACAGGGCTCCAGCCAAAGCAAAAGCCATTCCAGCTGCAGGGAGAGGACACAGCAAGGAGCTAATAAGCAAGAAGGAGTAAATCAGAGGAATTTGGGAGATCTGCTCTGACCTCAGCACCAGCAAAGAGGTTTAAAATGAATGCAAAGCCAGATGACGGCAGGAAAAGAGGAATATGTATGTGATTCAAACTTCCCTAATAGAGCTGGATCAAAGGACTCCAGCAGAGGGGGAAGGCAGGAGTGTCACTTCCATTCCTTTCAAATTGTAGCAGAAGCAAAACCTTGGCTTTTTTTGAAGCCTGCAAAGGCTCCACTTTCACACCAAGCTGTTGCAGAGCATGTGAACCCCTCTGGATGTCCAGCCCAAGCACTGGAATTTCTTTAGCAATTAAGTCCCAGGGAGTAGCAGTGTTGGAGATGCTTTAGCCTGAGAACACAGCTCTGCACAGCCAAATATTTCCTGTGTAGTACAAAGCAGCTTGAAAACAGCCACTACTCTGCTTTAATGTGAAGAGCTCCCAGATACAAGAATTTAAACCCTGGAAACTGTGTGTATTTAGGAGGAAACAGGGAAAGAAATTGCATGTTGGAGCCTGCAGTCTGCCAGGCAAAGGTCAGGCTTTTAAACACAGAAATAAACTAGAAGAGAGGTTTCCAACAATGGGATTTTTTTTTTCTGGTAGCAATATGGGAGGTAAAGAACAACTCAAAGTGATGGGAGTGATTAGGAAGGAAGAAATCTGCTGTGTGAGTCAGTACCAACCTCACATTCCAACATCCATCCATTTGGGCAGCAGAATATGCCTTAAAACTACAAAGAGATATTTATAGTCCAGGTGGAAGCCGCTCACTGCTCATTGCAACCTTCAAAGGGAGGGTCTGGTGGATCCCAGGCACCAGGAGAGCTTTAAATTTTCCTCAGGATGCCTGGGGTGGATGGGGGGGTATTTTGATGCAAATCCTGCTGTGGTTGTCTCCAAGCTTTTGGTTTCTTTCAAGCCTCCTGGTTGCAAATAAGCTGCCCAGGGGATAAATATTTAACACAAAAAGCTCATTCTGTTTTCTGCTCAGGGTCTGCACCAGCTCCCAGTTTGGTCTGGGATAAAATGGAAGGGCAACAGTGTGAAACACCCACAGACAGGCTGGCTGTGAGCCCTTTGGGAGGAGGGTGAGCAAAGCAAACCTGCTCCTGAGATGCTATTTTTAGATTTTACATCTCTTCAGGTGGACAGAGATAATCTGTCCCAAATTCCAGCATAACAGGAGCAAAGAAGTCCTGCCTACAACCCTGTAACTTCCTTTAGAGTAGGGAAAAAAATCATCTCCACCTTCCTTGCTTTATGTGAAGTTCAAGACTGCAAGGGAGACAAAATTTACCACAGAATGCTAGAATATCCTGAGTTGGAAGGGTCACGGGAAGGTCATACAGAGATCTATTAGATGCATTAAAAAACTTATTTTTCAACTTGCAGCCATCAGATCTTACTGCTCATATCTTAATTCCAGAAGTGAAAAATGAGCTTTGGGTAACAGTGTCCACATCCCTGATTAGTCCATAAAGCCACAAATCACAGAATCACAGAATGGTTTGGGTTGGAATGGACTTTAAAGATCATTTATTTCCAGTCCCTTGCCATGGGGAGGGACACCTTCCACTATACCAGATTGCTCCAAACTCCATCCAACCTGGCCTTGGACACTTCCAGGGATGGGGCAGCCATAGCTTCTCTGGGAAACGTGTGCCAGGGCCTCCCCACCCTCCCAGGGAAGGATTTCTTCCCTATATCCAATCTAAATCACGTTCTTTCAGCTTAAAGCCATTATGAGTGAGACCCCTGTATTCTGCTGCAGGGGAATGGGCAGGTGGATGTGGGATCCTGTGTGCTTTGGTCCACGTGATTTTCATCAGGAATAGCTGAGGGTGCTTCCAATTGGAGCATTTTATAGTTGAGGTAGAGATTTTAAAACCTTCACGTGGAATAAATTTCATGTAATAAACTGAAAAAATATGGTTTATTGCCTAAGAAAGGACACCCCAATTTCAATGGGATGTGGATTAGGACCCCTTGGCCATGGGGTGATGGGAAAGCAGAATCCATCTCCAAACCTGTCTCCACCTTCTCACTCTCTGCAACCCCCTGAGAGGAGGTTGTAGCCAGGTGGGGGTCAGTCTCTTTTGCCAAGTAATAAGTGACAGAACAAGAGAAAATGTCTTTAGACTGTGCCACATTGAGGTTTAAATTGGATATTGGGGAAAATTTCTTCACTGAAAGGCTCAGCTGCCCAGGGCAGTGGTGGAGTCCCCATCCCTGGGGGGGTTAAAAAGATGTGGCACTTGGGGATGTGGTTCAGTGGGAAGTTAAGGGTTGATCTGAGAGGTCTTTTTCAACCTTAATGATTCTCTGAGTCCCTGATTATGTTCCAGCTCTGCAGGAACAACTCTGGGACAGTGAGCAAAGGACATTCCTCTTCATCTTTCAAGTGTACACAGAGGTAACATTTATCCAAAGTTTCCATGTGTCAGGATACTTGGAGAGCAGGAATACATGTGCTGGGACAAGCCTTCTCTTTGCTGAGGACCCTTTAAAATTGATGTTTTACCAACAAATCTGGAGAAATTCTCAGCAGTAAACACATGTGATGGTTGAATTTTCAACCCCTTTTCCTAAAGAGACAGAAAAGCTGTTTCTTCATCCCATTAATCTGTTGGTGTTTCCTTAAAATCTGATAATTTTGTAGTTCATTTGATATGAACTACGTATTTATTGTGATAGGATAATCAGGTTTGGCCAGTGCACTGGAGTACAGAGGACTGGCATTTATATCCAAACCAAATCCCTAAAAATGGTCAGCATGATTCCTAGGAATTCTCAAAGGATGTCTGTGTTGTGAAGACAACAGTTTGTTTAGTTCAAGTCTCAGCAGCACCTTCCTGACCTTGGAGTTGAAAGAGGAGAGAGGAAGAGCGAGAAGATTAGGAAAAGCATCATAACTTGGAAAGGACTGAGGACAATGGGACATGCTGCCAGGAGAGGCTGGGAAACTGCCAGGGCTGGGGAGAGACTTGGGAGCTTGACTTTGTGGTTGCTTATTTGAAAGAGAAATCAAAGATAACAGCAACGCAGGTAGATGGACTAGACCCATAAAATATCCCTTCTGCTCCATGGTGAGGAAGGGTCCAAGGGTATCTCAGGATCCTCAGGACCTTGTTCATGCCCACAAGGCAAGGAATTTCCTGCTGGTGAAGGAATGAGTTTGGATTCACGTTATGGAAGGGGTTGGGATAGGTCTGGAATGCTCTTTGATGCAAAGTGAAAGCCAGACTTACGCTAACGTTTGTTTTATCACTCCCACCAGAAGAAACACTCCAGCGTTTTATAACCTAAACATACATAAAAGAGAAAAACGTTCTTTTGTTGTTACTTTAATCCCTGGTATCTGCAGTTTGCCTCCCCAGGGCAAGCTGAAGATGGGGCAGGAGGTTCCAGCAGGTTCCTCAGCAGCGAATGGCAGAAAAAGGGGTGAAAAAAAAAAGCTATTTATTTTGCTTTGTGCTGCTTTGGAGGTTTTTAAACCAATACCCGCTCCTGACTTGCCAATACTGATCTTCACAAACTCCCCCTCCTGGGTTAGATCCCAGGGAAAATCCCAACTTGAATAAGACTCAGTCAATATGCAAAGGCCACCTTCAGAGTTCCTCTCAGCAGCTCAGAGCCCTTTGATGCTGACAGTGGCAACTTTAATTCTACACAGATGCATCTCTGAAATGCTAAAGACACCTCAATCTATAAAACCCTGCTGCAAACATCCCATGGATTAGCTTGTACGTGGTGTTTAAGCATTTTTGGGTTTATAGCTGCATTGATCCTAAATAATAGAAAAAATAAATCAGAGAGATGATGCTCAGTAAAACTTTGGGATTCTGGGCCACCACAGGCTTCTTTGATCTGGACCTGCCTGCTAGATCCACTACCCCTCTCATTCTGCTGCCCATAATGACACCTTGCCATGGTCAATAAAAGTGGGATTTGCTGGGATCACACCTCTGGAGCTCAGCCCAGCAACGCTGGGAGATCTGAACACAGACCAAAGGCTCTGCAGGGCTCTGCTTCACCCAAAACCCAAACTAAACCTCTTGTTCCATCACTCGCTCAGCTCTGGTCTTGCCAGACCCAACAAAATAAGCCCCACCCTGGTCATGCTGCATCCAGGATCTGACTTAAAATCGTGGAATCCTTAAGGTTCGTCTAAGATCATCAAGTCCAACCCTTAGCACTGCCAAGGCCACCACTAAACCCTGTCCCTAAGCCCCACATCCATATGGTTTTTTTAACATTTCCAGGGATGGTGATTCCAACACTTCCCTCAGCAGCCTCCTCCCATGCTTGACAACCCTTTCAGTGAAGAAATTTTTCCTAATATCCAAGCTAAACCTTCCTCGGTGTAACTGGAGCTGCTTCCTCTCATCCTGTCACTTGTTACCTGGTAGAAGAGATCGACCTCCACCTGGCTACAAACTCCTTTCAGGGAGTTGTAGAGAGCAAAAAGGTCGTCCCTGAGTCTCCTTTTCTCCAGGCTGAGCCCCCCACCTCTCTCAGCTTCTCCTCATCAGAATTATGCTCCAGCCCCTTTCCCTCTCCAGCCCCTCAACGACTTTTTTGTCGTGAGGGACTTTGATTATTAATGACCAAGAATGTCATCATTAGCTCACCTTGCCCCTCTTCTGAGTGTAAGCAACCCCCAAATTTAATTTGTCTTGCCAATCTGGCTCTGACACCTGTTTTTCTTTTCAGGCTGGAGCCAACAGACTTCCCTGCATCCTTTCAGTCCTTGCCCAGCTGGCTGAGACATGTGGAAGGTGCCACCAGCCTGCCCCCCTTTATTTGCATCATCTACATCAGTTACTACACAGGCTCCTGATATCTCGTTCTAGTCCCACATCTCTGCCCCTCTGAAAAGCTGCTTCCCTCAAACTTCCTTCCTTAAAGTCTCCTTTTCCTTGGAAGTTTGCTCCTGTTGAGGAAAACCATCTATATTATGGAATCCTAGAATGGTTTGGGTTGGAGGTGACCATAAAGCTCATCCAGTTCCAGCCCCCTGCCATGGGCAGGGACACCTTCCACTCTCCCAGGTTGCTCCAAGCCCTGTCCAATCTGGCCTTGAACACTTTCAGGCAGCCACAGCTTCTCTGGGCAACCTGTGCCACCCTCACAGGGAAAAGTTGCTCCCTAATATCCCATCTAAGCCTTCACTCTTTCAGGTTAAAGCCCTTCCCCTTTGTTGACCATCACAGTCCTGTCACTCCAGGCCCTTGCCCAAAGTCCCTCTCCAGCTCTTTTAGGTACTGAAAGGCTACAACGAAGTCAACTCAGAACCTTCTCTTCTCCAGGCTGCACAATCCCAATTTTCCCAGCCTTTCCTCACGGGAGAGGTGCTCCAGCCCTCGGAGCATCTTCCTGTCCTCGCCTGGACTGGTCCATTTCTATATTCCCATATCACACGGATGTGGTGATCAGCTGCCACCAATAACCCACATTTAATCAGGGTTCAGTCCCCAGGACATGCTGCCAACACCACAGCTTAAATCCCATTGCTGTGGCCTTCCTAAACAGCCCATCCCTGCCACCTTGGCCTCTGACTCGGCCCCATAACATCGGGTAGATGGTTCCTGCTGTCCCCTTCTCCTGCCCTCTCCCCTTTCCACCTGGATTTCATCTAATTTCCAGTTGCCAGCTATGAGTGGATGTACAGGGCACAAAGACATGGCCTGACAGGGAATGCAAAGAACAGACACAAACACAAAGCAGACAACACCATGGACAGACACGAGGACAGACTTCCTCCTTCCAGGCTGCCGACCAGGACACAAGCTGGTGGCACCTCTGTGAGCCTCCCTGTCCTTTGTGGTGCACGTGTTTGTTACAACACCCATGGACAGAAAACCAAGGGAAAGTGTTCAGTGAGTGCTCCTAAACTTTCCTGCTGCTTCCCATGCTCCTGTTGGAGATGATGGCTCTGGAAATGTCTGACTAACCTTGCTGTCCGTTGTTGGAGACTCCTTGTCCTTCTCTGCGTGCTGGAGTTTTCTGTTCAGGTCTTGGAACATGTCTTGGTGACGTTTCCTCGTGTGCATGATTTTCTGGAGCAAACACAAAAGGCCACAGGTCAGCAAAACCCAATTCAGAAGAAGCATTTCCTCCCCCCAGAGTTACAAAATCCAAGATCTGTCTCCCTGCAGGTGAAATCTGCTGTGCACTAAATACCTTCAACATTTCCTGAGGACCCACAGTAGCACTGCCTTTATTTTCAAGGTGAGATGGTGGAAGAGAGTAAGAATTATTAATTTTTGACTGTACCATTACCCTAAACCTGCAACAACCAACTTTTTATGCTGCACAGTTTGTGCTTGACTGGCAATGTTCTACTAGACAGACCTAGGAAGCTTTGCTGATCTTCTTTAACTGACACCTGACCCTATGAAAACCCTGTTCTCAGTAAGTCACCAGTAAATACACAGACATGTAGAATTTGGGGAAGTTCCACCAGAAACTGTTCCATTATTTCTTTTCTTTTTTTTTTTAATTTGACCCATCTGCATTTCACTTCTGCCTTCTACTGCCCAGAAGGAGGGGGCAGGACTGATTTCTGTAAGAACTTCCCTTGGCATGTGAGAGCACATTGAATATGGATTTCCATATGTGCTTGTCCTTGTGCTCTGCCAAGGGCTAGACGAGTGGAGAAGGTGGCAGCTTAGATGTGCCATGGTGCCTCAATTTTAGACAGAATTCCCAGCCTGGAGCTCTGAAGTGATTCCAGCATTAAGAGATTCCAGCTCTTGGGCCCTTAATGTGACTCTGCTTTGGAAGAAGTGGCAGCTGTGAGGGGAATCACGGGGTCAGGCTGGGTCAGGTTGGAAGGGACCACAGTGGGTCATCTGGTCCAACCTCTCTGCTCCAGCAGGGTCATCCCAGAGCACAAAGCACAGGATGGTGTCCAGAGGGGTCTGGAATATCCTCAGTGAGGGAGACTCCACACCCTCTCTGGGCAACCTGTTCCAGTGCTGGATCACTGCCCAGCAAAGAAGTTTTTCCTCATGTTCAGGTGGACCTTCCTGGGCATCAGTTCCTGCCCGTTCCTCCCGTGCCATTGTTGGGCCCCCCTGAGCAGAGCCTGGTCCATCCTCTGCCCCCTCCCTGCACACACGGACAGACATGGGGAAGTTCCCCTCTCAGTCAGGCCCAGCTCCCTCAGCCTTTCCTCATCAGATAATCCCTTAATCATCTTTGTCCCCCTCCACTGGACCCTCTCCAGGAGCTCCATGTCTCTCTTGTCCTGAGGAGCCCAGAATTGGACACACCACTCCAGATGAGACCTTCCCAGAACTGGACAAGGATAGAGAAGGAAAGGACAGCCCTTCTGGGAAGGACGGACTGAGGATCGCTGCACTAACTCTCATCAGCCCCACAGACCCTTTGTGAAGGATTGGCTTTTCAAAACAATCCTCTGTGTGCCTCAGGTGTGAGGACAGACATCTCCCTACCTACAGTAGTTTTTCCACCCAGGCTCATTCTATGAAGGTCATTAATAATAAATCCCCTATTTTTTTAGCTGCACAGGCTAAGCCTTGTTACCCCAGCACAACTCTTCCAACCCACCAGTTTTAAACCCTTGAAGAAGCTCTTTGGCAAAAGCAGGAAAGAAGGCTACAGAAAGAAAAGAAAGCACTGTTTCTTTTTCTCATCCTATCCCTCAAAAGGAACATTCCAAAAGGGATGTACTCACCTCAAAATCTAGCTCTGCATACCGGGATTTCCTCCGCTGGGTGTTTGAGAGAGAAAGAGAAGTGTGAAGATTAGTAAAGGGTTGATACAATCAGAGTAGATAAAACAGGGACAGTCCTTCTCCTTTTCCTTTTTCCTACATGTTTCTCTGGCACTTCATGATGGAAATATTTAGAATCATAGAATGGTTTGGGTTGGAGGGGACCTCAAAGATCATCCAGTTCCAGTCCCCCAGCATGGGGAGGGACACCTTCCACCAGACCAGGTTGCTCAGAGCTTCACCCAATCTGTCCTTAAACAATTCCAGGAATGGGACATCCACAACTTCTCTGGACAACCTTCTCCAGAGCCTCACTACTCTCAGAGGGAAGAATTTCTTCCCAATATCTAATCTAAACCTACTCTCTTCAGTCTAAAGCCACTCCCTCTTGTCCTGTCACCACATGCTCTTGCAAAAAGTCCCTCTCCATCTTTCTTGCAAGGCTTCCTTCAGGTACTGGAAGGCCACAATTAGGTCACCCTAGGGGATCTCTACCAAAACCAGTGTACCTTGAGGAGGGCTCAGTATGGGATTTTGACCAATTCAAGCTGTGTCCTGGCTGTGAGTTTTCAGGTTGTTCACAGAATGGGAAGCAGTGAGGGAACAGATCAGCCAATGGATCTACTGGAGCTTCCGAGCATCAGTCAGCTGAGAATGAAGTTTGGACAGCAGTGGCTGAGACCTGCTCTCTGGCAACAGGCAGGAACAGGGCCAGATGCCCCAGGACAGACCTCAGTGTAAGATCTAAAGTCTGGGGACAACTGCTAATATCAGCCCTAGCATGAATCATAGAACCATCAAATGGTTTGGGTTTGAAGGGACCTTAAACATCATCTAGAAACCCCCCGCTAGAGGTAGAGACACCTTCCACTACACCAGGTTGCTCCAAGCCCCATCCAACCTGTCCTTGAAACAGAAATGTGTTGTCAAAGTTCAGAAGGAGAGGGATGCACTTGTGCAAAACCTCTGACATTGCCCTGATGCCAAGAGCATTGTGGCATGTGCCTTAGGGACACTTTACCCCTGGATCACCAGGAGTTTCTCATCTGTGTCATGACTGAAGTCATCAAAAAGGGAAACAGAGGCAGAGGATGGAAAGAGAAAAGTTAAGGCAAGACACGTGTCTTGCATTAAAATGAGAAGTCTTTGACAAACCACCATTTTTCTTTGACCCTGCAGTACCTGTAGGACCAAAGGCAGTTGATCCATAAATGGAATCTGTCTTTGGAAGTCGTGAGAGATTTTAAACATTACATTCCAAAATAGTATCCCATGCCAGCGATCCGTCCTGGGAATATAATACTGGCATTGCATGGTGGGCTGCACCTGCCCTAAGGTGCTTCTCTTGGAACACCTGCCTTTGAGGGCAGGGCACCATCCCGGGCTGAGAACAACCCAGCAAATCCCACGCTCACCTCCAAGGAGCTCATGGAGAGGGTGGACACGGTCTCGCTCTTGGACACCACACCCGAGTTCCCTGAGTCACCCGTGTCACACAGGCTGTTGGGAATCTGTGACTCGTTGGAGATATTCTGTGGAGCCAGCTGCTGCTGCTGCTGGATCATGGAGGAACCTTGGACCTCGCTGCACGTCATGGACACGGGCTCCCGGGGAGGACTCTTGACCACAAAGCCCGGGTCAGTGGCCATGCTGAGGTGGATGAGCCGCGTCTGAGGCATCTGGTCGATGTTGATGCTGTATTTGCTCTCATCCTTGGGTGGTTTGGCCCTCAGGGTGGACGTGTTGGTGGGCAGAATGACGTAGCTGGTGTCCAGGGTTTGCTCCTGCGCCCGCGAGAGCTCCGAGTCCAACTTCTTGAAGATGTCCCCGTCGCAGATGTAGATGGATTTGGGTGGCTGGTTCTTGTCCTTCTTCAGGGTGAGGGAGTGGTTGCTGAACTCGTTCAGGTTGATGGCCCCCAGGTAGTGTGGTGAGCCCTGGAGGTGCATCTTGGAGACGTTGGCTGGAAGACTGTTGAAGTTCGATGACACTTTCTGGTGGTTGAGTTTCAGTTTCTCCTCATCCGGCAGCGACGGGCGCTTCAGGGTTCCCGTGATGGTTGAGGTTCTGCAGGTGGTGATGTCTTTATTCAGCACTGGGGAGACAGAGAAGCGCCCTCAGCACCTCGCCCAGGTTTTGGTGAACACATCAACACAACCCACCACAGCCACACCACGCCAGCACGTTCCCTTGCACCTCTCAGGAAGAGCTCATGGTGGCAGAAGAGAGATTAATATTATTTATATATTCATATTTTAAAATATTTTGTATTTGAAATCCAGGATACTGAAGGCAAAGCTCAAGATAGGGAAGAAAAAAGGGAATTTTCCTACACAGTCATTGCCAAAACTCCCATCTAGGCAACAAATATTGTCACGTTGATAACAATATATTGAATAACAAATACGTTTTTATATACTTAGTACATGTAGTATATGCATATATATATGAAATATATATATTACCAGCTTATGGAGTAGAATTCTTTAAAATAAAAGGTTGTTTTTATGTAAATAAAATTATTTTGATTCAGAAAATCAAAAATGCAGCATTATCCATGATTTCATAGAATCATAGAATGGGCTGGAAGGGACCTTAAAAGACCATCCAGTTCCAATGCCCTTCAAATATAATTTATTTTTTGTAACTCACTGAAATACTTCAGGTTGTTCTTTTCCCTTGAAAAGCTTCAGTGTTAATAAACTGGTATTTCAAAACACAGCAAAATCGGTTATAAATTCCAAACTGCTCTCCAAAAACCTTACATTCTAGTAAACATGGCAAGGCTTTGTGAGACCTAATTATTTAGCAATTTTAAATTTCCCTTCAGGAAAGAAAGCAGTGACATGAATATTCCTTAAAAAGGGAGGAAAACTTTAAACTGAGGAGGAAGCGAACATGCCGTGGACACACAGACACTCATTCCCACACAACAAAACATCTGCTCCTTTCCTGGGTGTAAGAATCCATCACTCAGCTGACTTCAGGCTGCAACAAAGACCTTGGGAAGATAATGATGTCAACCTGGATGTCTCCATGGATGGAAAGGCAGGAAAATCATGGAAATTAGCCTGTGGGGCAGGGACAAAGTGGTGTGGGACTGAAGGCTACTTACCTGGGATTTCAGCACAGGAAAGGAGGAATAAATGCATGTTCCCCATTCCCCCGGCTGAGCAGGAAATAAAAAATAGGTAAAAAGATCTTTTTTGGGACAGGGAGAAGGATCTTTGTGGGAACCTGACACTACTGAGCAGCTCCAGCTGGGACAGAGGTGGGACATGACTCAGGTATCCCACGGGACTGAGGACACACTGATTTTTCCTACCAGCTCCTAGTGGGAGTGAGGGGTGCTGGGACATCAAAGCTCCCCTCCAAAAGCAGGCAAAGCAGGATGGACAAGGGCACCAAGGAGAATAAAAAGAATTTTCCAAGAGCTTTTAAAGCCAAACACACTGAGTGTAACCAGGGCAGCCACGACCACCTTGACATCGCCGGAGGATAAATCAGAGCAAGTCAAACCCTTCCCTTGGGAGTGTCACCAAGGTTTATTGATCCAGGCTCCCCTCCATGCTCCCATCAGCTGCACAAAGCACGTTTGGAGAGGTTTCCACTTGGCAATCTCCAAGCATGGAGTGGGGTGAGCTTTGGACATCGAGCCATGGACCAAATCCTACCGGTGGATCTATGTGAGGGGGTTATGAGAGGGATCAGCCACATCCCCAACCCATCATAACATGAGAGATGGTGCCTCCAGGAGAAAGGGTGGCCAGAAACCAATGGACAGATTCCCATTTATTATTATTCCCATATAGAAGGGTCTCTGAAGTGGGGATTATTATTATTATTAACTAATAGCACTTTATGGGAGGAGGAAAATCTCTCCAGGTAGACATCAACCCTCAAATTGCAAAGTTCTGTGCTGGCAAAGGAAGGGAAGCTTGGGGGTTGTTCCAGGGTCTCCTGCTCTGAAGTCATGTGAAACAAATCAGCTCCTTCCTTTCCTCTGGGAAGCTTGATCTGGGAGCTAAAAATGTGGTAGGAGATCCAGAAAGGCTCCTTTAATGCAGGGGTCCAGGGATTGCTGTCGTTTACAGCTGGTTGTGTGTGCCAACACCCAGCCTGGATCATCCTGGAGCATCCCTTCGAGTCAGGCAAGGTCTCACACACGTTTTTCACATGTGATTTTTTTTTTTGGAACTCAGTATTTGGTGTCAAAAGAGAAGGAGGAAGACAAATGAGAAGAGGCAGACAGCTAGAAATGAGATTAGAGAGTGTGAGACGGAGAAACAGGAAGAAAAAAAAAAGGACAGACCCTGAAAAGAGATAAATGGACAGAAAGAGACCATGAAATAAGATATCACAAGGATAAGTGAGATAAATATACTGTGACTGTGATAAGCACGGGGAGTGGGAGTGAGGAAGAGAGAAGGTCAGGAAAAGATAAATAAGATATAGATAGATATTAGACAGATAAATGATAGTGACAGTGACAGACAATGCACAGAAACACCGTGGCAGGGATAAATGTTGACAGAGATAGAAATATATAAATAACAGGTACAGCAAGACAGACAGCTGAGGACAGTGATAGAGAAGTGATTTCAAGATAGAATGAAAGTGATGAATTATAGATAAATACATTAGAAGCAGAGAAATAAATGATAGATGAGATAAAGAATAAGAAAAATGAAAAGGACAGGTAGATGTTTAGAGAGAGAGGGAGGAGGAGAGAGAAAAGGAAGGGAAGGGAGGAAGGGAGAGAGGGAGGAAGGGAGGGAGGGAGGGAGGGAGGAAGGAAGGAAGAAAGGGAGGGAGGAGGGAAAGGAGGGAGGGAGGAGGGAAGAAAGAGGAAGGAAGAGAGGAAGGAAGCAATGAGGGAAGAGAGGAAGAAAGAGAGGAAGAGAGAAAGGGAGGGAGGAAGGGAGGGAGGAAGGAAGAAAGGAAGGAAGAGAGGAAGGAAGGAAGGAAGGAAGAGAGGAAGGAGGGAATGAAGGAAGAGAGGAAGGAAGAGAGACAGGGAGGTAGGGGGGGAGGAACAGAAGGAAGGAAGAGAGGAAGGAGGGAAGGAGGGAAGGAAGGAAGGATTATTAAAGAGGCAGAGAGAGAGAGATGGAGAAAAAGCAGCTTTCCCACAGTGGTAACTGAACACACACAGTGTACTGTCCTTGACTTGGGAAGATCCTGGTTTGGAGGATATGAATTATATGCAAGTGCCAAGCAAGCTGGAATTTCTCTTGCTTGGGAGGCGGGGAAGTCTGGGAGGGTAAATGAAAGGCTAAATATCTACAAAGGGTAAGATTCGGTCAGGCCTGAGGTCAGGCCTGAGGTCAGGCATGCCAGGACCAGGAGAGGACAAAACCTGCAGAGGTGAACTGGTGGCAAAGGAGAATCCAGAAAGCACAGACACTTCCCAAGGTTATTGGGAAAGGGGCTGTCAACTCATGCACATCTTCAGGATCAAAATGAACGCACAGCAGAAAGGTGCAGGCAGAGAAGGAAAGACCTGACCAACTTCCACATGCACAGCCAGTGTCCAACTGCACCAGAAGTGGTTGGAGCCAGGTGGAGTGTTGGAAAGGCTCTCCAGATTCCAGACCTTCTCAAAGACACCTTTCCTGAGCACAGAGCTGTCTGAGGTTGGTGGGATCCCCTCGGGCAGGGGTTGCTAGAGCAAAGAAGGATCACAGTAGGAAGAGATGGATCCCAGCTCTTCTTCCTTGATACTCTTCTCTGCCACTGTGTTAGATGTCAAAAAATAACACCTTGGAGACAGTGCTTAATCTGAGTTAAAAGGGCCAAAAATGCTGCAGGAAAATAGGATAAGCAAAGGGAAAATTAGGGGTGTTGCTTTCTCTTGGCCAGGGTTGAGAGTGAGGGCAAACAACCCAGACAAGTACATGCAAGGCACCAAGACACACACAGAGAAAACATAAAGGGAAAAAAAATGGCCTAGTTCAATCCCCAAACCAGGTCACTTGCTGATTCTCACCTGTGATGTGCTCACCTGATCTACAAGCCATGTCCACATCCTTCTCAAAATCGGTCTGAAAGACAGAGAACACAGAGGACGTGGTCAAAAGGAGGTGGGGGAGGAAGGAAATCCATTGGGAAAATGCAAAACTCCACCTGAATTAGTGAGGTGGACACAACCACTGCCAGAACAGCGGAGGAGAAATGTTTTGTTTGGGCTTTGAAACATGGACAACACACCACTTTTATTCACCTGTGGCTTTTGAACTTCAAGCACTGATAAAGCTGTAATTTTTTTTTCAGCTGGGTTCCTCTACTCATCCATTCACTGATTTCTGGGCTGCAGGTAAAAATATCTCCCTGGAACACGTTCAGGCACATTTCTAAAAAAAAACAGGGAACAGGTCCCTGGCCAGAACTGCCTTGGATACATCACTCCACACACAGTTTAAGTGGATTCCCCTCCACTCATTAAAGAGATCTGGGGTTGCTGCTGGGAAAGCTCCATCCCCACTGGGCTTTCCTGTGATCTGTCACCAAGTCACACCAAGGGGAAACAAGTCTCTGCCTCTGAAACTCTTAACATAAAAAACCAATGGTTCCTGCAGGCACAAAGGCTGAGGAACTTTTTCAAGTGGGCTGTACAACCCAACCACACTCCTTTCTTCTCCCAGTAGGAGTGAAACTCTTTTTCTAAAGCTTTTGGCAGATAACATTTCAAAGAAACGGATAAACTAAGTCACAGCAGGCCATGGGTTTTCATGGAGCAATAGAAGAGCTGCAGACTAGAAAAAGACAGAGAGTTCACTGACTATTTCTAGTATAATTTCAGAAAGACACTTCATATAATTGTATTAATGTGATTAAAGTTGAATACTAAGAGAATTATGGGAAAAAAATCCCCACCCCCCTGGGATAAACAATTTAATATTTGCAGGTTGAGATCCAGGAACATTTGAAAAGCTGGTTGAGGAAATATCTCAACCTTCTTGATGCTAATTCCTTGGTAAATTATTTGGGATAGCAAAGAAATCTGAAAAGAACAGAAGAGAAATATGACTGAACTAACATTTAAGTGTTGACACAGAAAAACATAATCTCATTTTCCTATAGGAGTTCCCAAAAAAACCACAGCTGAACAGCCTGTACTAGTTTTGCTGATAAATAAATAAAAGATAGGTTTATATTTAATTCCAGTCAACAAGATTTTCTGGAAAACAGTTCTACTCAGCTAAGCTCCTTTTCACCACTTGGGCAGATTTGGAGATTACTGGAAAAGGTAACAGCAAAACTGCCACCCTACAAAGCTTTTGATTTCTTTGGTTATTTTACAACTCAGTCACTGTAAAATAACATTGTACCCCTCTAAAAATATCAGTGAGAAGTCATCATTCTCTTCTAGATCCCAGAGCTTTTTGTGCCTGGATGTGAAAAAGTGACTGTGAGCTCTCAGCTCCTCAAAACCTCCACCACCAGTGCAGAATAAATGTAATATTGCTACAAAACTTGTGGCTGACACAGAATTTTGCAATGACTGAATGAACGAAAACAGGGAATTATACAGAGAAACAAAAATCTGAAACTTGGGGTGGTGACAACAGAATAACAAAGAGAGCATCCACATCTCCAAAGGGTGCTGGGAACGTGAAGGGTGGGTGGGAAAGGGTTATATAAATAATTTGAAGGCACATCTTTACAGAGGGAGAATAAAAAAGCTCAGGGTGATAACTTATTGAAAAGAAGATTGAGAGTGGATATGATTTTCTATTATTGAAGAAGCCAAAGCAGCAGGCACACGAGGGGCTTTCTAACGACACACAAATTAGGCAGAGCGAGAACCTGTCTGAAAACGAGGAGATCGTGCACTGAAATGAGAAATGAGGCAGCTGTTTTTAACAAACACCACCGAGGTGTGGTGGAATTGAATGTCTCTTGATGTCCTGACTCCAAGATTGTGCTGTTTGAAATCAGACTTTGCTGTACCCAAGCACAAACTACTTTGCTTAGCATGGGAGTGAGGGGAAAAAAAACATCACTGGGTTGTGATGGAGTTCTAATATTAACGAAATGATTTTGGAACTTGCTCAAATCCTGTGATTCTCTTGATGTCTTTACCTTAACTTCAGAAAATAAATGTTCCTTATATCAACTACCTCATAACAGTGAGGCAGACTCAAGAGGAAGCCCCACAGCTTATTCCTCTGTGGCCTTATCCACACTGTTTGTAAAGGACTTACACAACAGGACCGGGATTTACAGAGCTTAAATTACATTCCCAAGGAAGCAAAGTGTGCTTTGGAGAGAAACCAATCCCTCTGAGACAGCATCTTTATAATAATAACCCAACACACTGTGATTAAAAAAGTATTAAACTTAGTGCAGCTAGGACAAGGCAGCGTGGTGGGGATGAGAAGGTCTGGAAGACCTGGGAGGTGTTATTTTGGCTTTTTATTTTCTGGGAAAGAGAGGATCTCACCAAGATGTCTGCAAATGCAGGTGTGTAAGTTTAAACCCCTTGATATCACAATTTAAAAAAAAAAACCACAACCAGATTTGTGTGAAAGTGTCTATTCTAAGTGCTAAGTTTGCTCAAGCACAGGTTTAAAGGTAAAAAAAGGACACTGACTGAAAACTCCCTGATGGACACAGCCCTCTGTTTATCAGTTATGAATTAAATATGCCCAGAGGTCCCTCAAGAGCAGCCCAGGTGGTGCTTTTCCCTACCATGAGCTGAGCGTGTCCGTTCTGAAACGACCCCCCTGAGTCTCCGTTTCCCTCTTCCTGACGATCCACGACCCGGCACTTCACGGCATCCTGGACCTGCAGGAACAAAGGGATTGGCAAAAGGCAGAGTCAGACATATTAAATTCTGCTGAAGAAAAAAAAACAGCCAGTCTTTGGTAGATAAAAGAAGGTGGATTTAGCAGCATCCAGGTATTTATTTCACGTGGTTTCTATGTTCCACATTTCATTACTAAAAAGCGACTCCAAGGTTTTCCTGCTGTCCTGGGTCACTGCTTCAAGTTGCTTGATTTATATAAGCAAGAATAAAAATGTCTTCTATTTTGCAGCTTGCAGTATCTTTACAATGGATGCTATTGCATAAATCATTATAGTGGGGTCTACAAAGTTTGATTATGATCCTGTGATAAATATCTGGTCCAAAACTCACTGAAATCAATGGAAAAAACAATCCCAGTGACTGCAATGGGAGTTCAATGCAGGCTCATATTCATAATGAAATTAGTGGAAGGAGTCTCAGCCAAGCCAGTGGTGTAATCCCATTGATTTCATTGGCCTGACATAAGGAATTAATCTGTTTTACTTAATTTAAAGGAGCTGTAAGAAGATGAAATGAATATTGAAAAAAAAGCTCCTTCCTGTCTCTGTTATTAATAGTCTTTGCACTCAGTAGGATGAAAAGAATAAAAGAAACATAAAAGATTCGTCCTTTTCTTCCCTGATATAATTTACCATTTTAAATCTCCACAGGGAGGCTGCAGAGAATTCCCTCAATTTCCTTGCTTGATTATTGCTGGCTTTGCTTTCCAGCTGGAATATCTGGGTGTTCATGCCAACACACCTTTCATTCCATAAATCTCGGTGCAACTTGGCTCTCTTGAAATCACAAATTACTTTTTTACTGTTGCATTTTCGGAGGTGGGGTGGAAACGCGCTGGAAACGTGAATTTTGGTGTTAAACAAGCCAAGCTTGACATGTTATCCCATCTAAGCCTGGCATGTTATCCAACCTAAGGCTGCCCACCAAATTCCACTCTGCAGGACATGCAGCACAACAACCACTGATTCATCCCTCCTTTCCTCTGACCGACACCATCACGGTCATTTTTGTGGTCACCATCCACACAAAGGCAAAAGTTTGCAGGGTTAGAGAAGTTCCCAGGCTGGGTGGACATTTTCCAGGTGATTTTTATGGGAAATGTGTTGCTGATATAAAAGAGAAGGACTCCTTTGTCTCACCTCCCGCCGCAAGATGCAATGGACCATAACGATGACAAAGCCCTCCAAGGAGTCAAAGACAGCAAAGAGGATCTGGAAGAGAGCTGAGCGTCTGTCTGTGATGGCCAGGACTGCAGACATCCAGGTGAGGGCCAGGAGAGGCAGGACCACGCAGGAGCTCCAAAGGGATGCCCTGTCAAAGCAGAGGAAAAGAAAACTCAGCTTTAGCCTCACCCGCTTCCAAGGGGGATGCTCCCCCTGATCCCACGGGGCTGCAGAAAACTCCTCCAGCAAACATCTACTTGTGCTGGATGTTGGATGTTTTCTGAGCCCCTCTCCCAGGGAAGCAGGAGGATGCTTTGCACACTCACTCTGACAAAACAGGTGACGCATTTCTGCGGGAGGGACAACTTTCCAATGGTGCAAACATGCAGAAAACTGGAGGTGGGGAGGAAGGATGAGGATACCTCACTCCCCCTTTCACACCCTTCCCACTCTGCCACTAATCCACAACATTCCCCGAGGAAAGGGAGACAAAATACAGTCACTGGAGGCTGCCAAAGGGAAGGGGGACAGTTGCAGCAGAGACTGGTCTGTCACGATGGCTGTCGGTACTTGGGTCACACACACTTGGACTTCCACAGCACATGGAAGACACCAACACTGGGACATGTGTCACAGCTTGGAGTGACTAGAACAGACAAGCTCAGAGCTGATGTGGAGACTGACACATTTTGCTGGTGCTCCTTCACTCCACAGCTGATGGTCCCTATGACAGTGCATCCATGAACACCAGGAGAACTGAGTCCTGACCCAATTTTCCTGTGGGCAGAAACATTTCTGCTTTCTGCTGTGATCTGCCCAAAACAAATTTTTTCCTACATTCAGCAATTCCTGTAAATAAGTTTATTCATGGGTGGACATCCTGGGTTAAAATAACTTGAGATTCAAGCCACATTTTAATTCACAAGTTACTAAACTGGACAAAGCAGTTTTCTGTAATGCAAGTGCTGCCCCACGAACCTCCACTTTATCTATAAATGATGGCCCCAGAGATGGGAAAGCACCCATGGACTATTTGGGCATTCAGCAATCTGAGCAAAAGGGGTCTCAAGAAATTTTAGCAGCCTGCTGGGGAGATTTTAAGCTGTCAGTCATCCTGGTGCACCAAGGAGAATTTCTCTGTGGGGTTTTCCCCAACAAATCAGAGCAGACCTGGGCACAGGCTGAATAAAAAGTTAAGTTTCAAGCAAACCTCAACCTAAACACTAACAAACAAATACAGGCAACACAATAAATTACAGGACAGATATCAGGACACACGTTTTTGCAGTACTTACATGGGACTTGCTTACCATTCTCTGATCTATGAGCAAGTTTTTAATGTTTACTTGTTGGTTATGCAGGTACTGCTCTCACAGAGCTCAGTGAGAGTTTTACCTGGACAAAGCTGGAGCTTGGATACAGGGATGGACATCAGGATAAAACCCCCTGGCTTCATTAAGGGTTTTGCAAGGGTTGTTACATCAGTTCTGCTGTAGTGACCACACACTGAAGTGACAGTTTATTTTCATAGTCAGAATGATACCCTGACTGCAATATCTCTACAACCTGTCCAGACTCAGATGTGTTCCTTAGTAGTATTATTTAGGAATAGAATTTACCTAAGGAAGCAGGGAAATGGAATTATTAATTTTTTTTTTAATTAGAACAAGCATTATGAAACCCTCATGTAGGGTAAAAGTCATGACATAATCTGATACCTTGTAATTTTATATATGATGGAAAACGTTGTTTAATGTCCAATATGAACTATCACTTCAAAGTATTATTAAAAAAAAAACCAACAGCAGTCAGACAGCCCTTAACCAAACAACTCCCAAACAGAAGTTGCTTATTCCACCTCTCCCTCAGCCCTCTGGAATCTGCCTCATTACACTGACATCTCCCTTTGCTATCATTTGTAGTGGGGTATTATTAATCTGGCTGAGTAGTACGTGGAGGAAAAAAACTCAGAGAGGCAGAAAAGTCAAAAGGAAAGATAAGGTTTGGTCCATAGGGCACCTCTCTAGATGTGTCCTCCATGCAAGTATCAGCAAACACAACATTCCCAGAGCATGGCTGGGGAGATGAAGCAATTCCAGAAGCAAGGGGAAACCATCAAAATCAACAAGAGCTCCTAGGGAAAGGTCTGTAGCAGACAACTCTCCTTCCTGGAATCCTCTGATATTCCAGAACACTCTTAGAACACACACATGTGGATGTTGCTACCCCCAGTGTGCAAACAAGAAACCTGGCAACCACATCTGAGAATGGATCCAACCTGGGAATGCAGATCATCTGAGCTTGGGCGGGTTTTCCATTCTTGGAAAGACCTGCAAACTCACACTGGCAATGACTTAGGTCTGGATCCAAGATTTAGACGTGGATTTGGGGTTGGAAGGGATGCTGCTGGGGAGGTGAATTATATATAATTTACGTTTCTCTTCAGCAAACAGTTTGATTTGAATCCACTGGCTTCAAAACCTGCTTTAAGGAGGACCTGCTTGAGTCCATTTGCTATCCAGAGCATGGATGCAATGATCCAGAACTCTCCCTTCAGAGCTCCTGCTGCCTTCACATGCACTCAGCGAGTCCTTCCAGCCCCTTGATCCATGTGCCTCCATATGGGAAAACTATTCCACTTCCCTCTGAGTCAAGACATCCTGATGGACTTCACTACTGCTGCCAACATGAGCAACCTTAAATCATCACATAAATCTCTGCTTTTCCAACCAGATGATGGAAAACTCATCTGCCCTTCCAGCTCAGACGATGAAAAAAATATTACACCACATATTCAGCTGGAGTAAATCAGGATTTTCCTGAGTTGTGCTGACTTACAGCAGCTAAGAGTATGGCCTTTCTGCTCCCTTTGTGATTCACCTTCTCAGCAACATTCATCCCTCACAAATATTATGGAAATGTTGCTTGACACTTAATGCATAATCTTTATTCTCAGGCAGCAGGTGGCAACGGGTCACAGGAATGGAACTTACTCCAATTTCACTGGCAAAGCTCTGCTTAGATTTATGAAAGATTAAACTCAAAAACCCCCCCCAAAAACGCAAACCCTCCATTAAAAACAATCCTATAAAGACTGAAATTTCAGAAGAAAACTCAAGGGAAGGTAAGTGGGTTTTCTGTGAGATTGCCCCTAATTCTACTTGCTGTCAGCTGAATTCACAGCAGAGCCCACACTTCTGCCACCTTTCCACCTGTCCCTGTTTTAGGATCATCCTTAAAAGCTTCCAGAATAACTCACAGGACCTAGGAAATGTCAAGTTACGTGATGTGATATGAAATGCTGACGTTCTATAATGACACTGTGATCACCTCATGGGTCTCCATCATGGACTAGCTACAGTCAACAGATCCAGGATTTGTATGGCTTGAGACAAAGGAATCAGCTGGCACATCCTCTTACTTGTGCCATCCATGACAGCACTCAGGACGGGGGACAGGGAAGATCATTCATTCTGGAAGGGGGACGATGGTTTATGGTGAGGTGACCCTGCCATGCCAGTGTTACTCAGTAGTGCAGGTGTAGTGTCACCTTGTTCCTCCCCAGATCTAATTACAAGGACATGTGACAGTATGGCCACACTATAGGATTGTTCACAGCTTTATCCCTGAACCATTTACGTTGGGAAAGACCTCTGAGATCATTGAGTCCAACAATTAACCCAGCACTGCCAAGGCCACCACTAAAAAATGTCCCCAAGTGTCACAACTACACGGCTTTTAAACCCCTCCAGAGATGGTGAAGCCTTGGGCAGCCTGTTCCAATGCTTGATAACCCTTCTGGTGAAGAAATTGTCCCTAATATCCAACCTAAACCTGGCACAACCTGGGGCCATTTGCTCTCGTTCTATCACTTATTACTGAGGAGAGAACAACCCTCACCTGGCTACAACCTCCTTTCAGGTAGTTGCAGATAAGATCCTCCAAATCCTCCTTTCCTCCAGGCTAAACAATCCCAGCTCCCTCAGCTGCTCCTGTTCTCTAGAACATGGGATGTTCTACCATGGGAAACAAGTTCTACCACTAAGCCTTATGAAAGCACACAGCAGACCCAGCTCTGACCACAAGCACATGAAGCCTTTGGCCAAAATGACAAAAACTAGCTCTGGTTTTGTCCTTTAGCACAAGCTGGCAGCCTTGAGAGTCTTCATCTTTGCAAAGAAGCAGAATAAAGTGATGGCACTTAGAGGAGAGCAATGGAAAGAGCAAATAAATGGTTTTGGAGACAAAGATCTACATGAAGAAAGATGAAGAGCGCTGCACCCTGAGAAAAGGCAAGTGCAGGGGGAAATACAGGACATGCCAATAAAGATGTGAAGGGCCATTATAAAGAGGGAAAGGATCAATTCTTCTCATTACTCAACACTGACAGAGCAGCAGTGATGTAAGTTAAAGAAGCAGCAGAAGGAAAAAATCACTTTATAATTCAGAAACAGCTCCCAGAAGGAGCCCTGGAAAGGGAGGTCGGTGGACTCAACAAAATGGATGGCTCTTCACATGCCAGCAGTTCTGCTGCAGGCAAATCACAGTGCAGAGATGTACTTTATTTATTTTGTCGTGCTTTATCACTCCTCTAACTTGGATTCACAGAATCACAGAACCGTGGAATGGTTTGGATCGGAAGGGACCTTAAAGATCATCTCGTTCCAACCCCCTGCCGTGAGCAGGGTCACCTTCCACTGGACCAGGTTGCTCAGAGCTCCATCCAACCTGGCCTTGAACACTTTTCAGAGCACTTAAACACTATTCCTCCTAAAAGCAAGAGTGTTGTCCCAATTTTAGGGACGCTTTCAGAGAACCTCCCTTTAACTCAATGCCCACAAAACCAAGACAGGAAACCTGGAACTAGAAAAGAGGGAGCACTTTGTGTGTTCTTCTCACGCTCAGGCAACACCGAGTGGGATTTCTCCACACCTGATGTGATTTCTATTTTCCCCAAAAGATGATTCTTCTTTCAGTTGCCACAGTATAAATCACAGAACCAGGGGAACAGGAAATTAAATGCCTCTGAACTGCCCTGAGCAACCCGGTCTAGTGGAAGGTGTCCCTGCCCATGGCAGGGGGTTGGAATGAGATGATCTTTAGGGTCCTTTCCAACCCAAACTATTCCATGATGAATCTGTGATAAATGAGACAGGGAGGTGATGAGGCAGCTGTGGACAAACTGTTTGATTATTCACTTGATTATTCCCTAATTAGGGAAGGTTTTCTCTGACAGTCCCAGCAAGGACCTGCAGGACTCAGGTATTATCGCCAGGTAAGGGGGGATTTCAAACTCCCTGAACCATGAGGACAACACTCCCCTGAGGAACAGTCTCCTTCATAAAACCAGCCAGGCATGGAAATGCTGACTCACATTGGTGCTGGAATTCCAATACAGGTGGAAAACTTGATATCTAAGATGCCCTGAAATGACTTTGAGCCACGAAAAAGGGCAAATCCTTTAGATGGGAGATTTGACACAGGAATTTCTAATGATTTAAGAGGGATGGTGATGAGAAGGGTCACAAGGACTCTCTGACATTGACTCCTGGGTGGGTTGCCTGCAAGAAGAATACACTGTACCAGGGCCTTAGTTTTGGGCCAGTTTCTTCTCTGTGGTCAGAATCTGAGAGTCCAGACATTTCACAGAATCATGGAATGGTTTGGGTTGGAAGGGACCTTAAAGATCATCTTGTTTCAATGCCCTGCCATGGGCAGGGACACCTTTCACTATCTCAGGTGGTTACAAGCCCCATCCAACCCGTCCTTGAACACTTCCAGGGATGGGACATCAACAACTTCCATCAGTCCATCCATCCATCCACCCACCCATCCATCAGCAGTCCCTGTTTTCTGCAGTGGATCTTCTCATTCACAGCAAATACCAAGACATGCCGTGACCCTGCCACATGTTTTCCATCTCAGAGAAAATATCTTTCACAGGTAACAAAGACAAATTAATTATAAGTCAATATTTCACAGGCTGAGGGGAACCCTACAGGCAACAATGAACAGAAGGAAATCTGGGAACAGAGGTCTTCCAATGGCAAAACCTGCCCAGCATCTCCTTCAGCACAATCTAAAGGGAAAGGTGTTTTTAACTTACACCTGTCAAGTCTGGCTAATCCTTAACAAGTCAGAGACATTCAAAATTTCCTGTTTCATTCCCCAAGTCAAGAAATTGCACAATTTCCAGTACAGATTTTTTCACTTCTGTCACCTTTTCATGACTCCCTTTTTATCATTCCCCAAGTCAAGACACTGCACAGTTGCCAGTGCAAATTCTTTTTTCCCTTCTGCTCTCCCATCAGCGGTTTACTCTGTTTTCCCTCAGCTCCACATCCCCTTCTCTGTCCCCTTCTCTCCTAGACTCAGATATTACCACAAACAGTTGCTCAAGACATCTATGATTTCCAAAAGCCAAGAAAAAATGGGCAAAAGCATCTATTTTTCATGCCATGCTCTCCCAGAACGAGCCTCTGGAAGCTACGGGAGGTAAACTGGAAAGGGAATGAGCAACCCCAGCAGGAACAAGGCAGGAACATCCTTGATATGTTCCCTACCAAACAACTACGGCTCATTCCAGGTCAGGGAGGAGCCAGGAATTCTCATGGCATATGATTCACATGACAAGATTCCAAAATGGAACGGCAAAGCCTCTCCAAGGTCTGGAAGGATGAAGGGCAGCAGAATGGTGGCAGTGGCACGAAGCATCATCAGGGCTTTGCCTTTTTGACAAACAATAGATTTGGGGGAGGAAAAACAGCAACAGTTCAGCTGCAGAATGAAGTGGATGACAAAGGGAGATGAGGCTGAGGGAACTAATCCACGGATTGCTCAGTGGTCCCTTTGCAAGGACAAGAGCATAGGACACTTGAGGACAGATCACAAAACTAGCAGTGAAACCTGTCATCTGAGGTATTTACCTGCTGGGAAACAAAAGACATGTCCTCTCCCAAGAGCCCCCCAATTTCTATCCATCCACTTCAATTAGAAAAGCAGGATGAACAGGAGATCTGGCTTTCATATCTCTTTTTTTTTTTTGTCTGATTTGGAGATGAATCAGAATATGTGATTTATCACAGACTGATGTCAGACAGTGCAGGAGAAGGGTTTGAGACTGTTTAACTTTTAAAATGAATTTACTATGAACAGAAAGCCTCTCCTATTTTACAGTCTAATTCATTAATAGTAAATCTGCTGGTTTAGCTCCTCTGCAGTCTCAGGAATCCAAAATTCAGTGACCTGCTAATTCCAGACTCGTGGTACACGTGCCTGGACCAATTCCATCTCCCCATCTCAGCTGGGCACTGTTGCAAAAGGTGAGTAAATGACTTTAGCAACGGAAAATAAATGAGATTTTGTTTAGTTTTTCATTTCACAGAGAAAACCACGGAGTCATAGAATGGTGTGGGTTGGAAGAGGCCTTAAGGATCATCTCATTCCAATCCCCTGCCATGGGCAGGACACCTCCCACTGGACCAGGTTGCTCTTGTGCTTTGATTTTCTTTTCTTTTTCTGCATTTTGAGATTTGACACTCAGCTGCCTCTTTTTGTTTAGATTAATTAAAAGGAGGAGTTTCCAAACTGCAAGTGATCTAAGACCGTTTCTTTCACACATTTTACATACATTATTCTAGACACCAAAATCAAAGTAACAGCATCACTTGGATATGATGTAGATAATGCAATTTCCAAAAGGGAAGGAAGAAAGACAAACCTTCCCCTCATCACTCTCCCTCCAACCTTAACCTTTGGGAAAAAAGCCAACTATATAAATAGCAACAATTTCTCCAGCAGAACAAAGCTTTGGCATTCTTTTCCTTTTTTCATTTTTTTTTCCTTTTTAAACTAACTCCAGGGGCATCTAAGAAGAGATTTAACAGCTTTTGACTTTTGTAACTCAGAGCTATGAAACGCTTTAAGAGTCTGAGAATTAATTCCAACTGCTTTTAGGGGTCCAAAAGAGGCAGTCAACACCTATCAAATCAGACCCGCAGCCCTATGAGGTATCAAACTTAATTTGAGCATTTTATAAGAGCAAAAAACCCCAACATTTAGAAGTGATTCACCAACTTAAACCATTCTCAATGCTCTGCAGCCTCTGGAATAAAACATTCATGAAGATGCTTAAGTGGTTGACAGAGCTGGATTTTGAGGTCCCTGTCTAGCACCAAAATTCCTGGGAATCACATCTTTAAGTCTGCAACTAAATTCAGTGGAAGAATTAAACATATACACGGCTTGCAATAAATGCAGAGTCCTTTTGTCTTCCATGGGCTGCTCACATGCTCAAATCTAAGCATGTCACAAAGGGCTTTCCAGGATCCAGCCCATCAGCTCCAGGGATGTTGCAGGAGGAGCCCTACACTACTTATGGCCCACAGAATGAGGTCAAGGAGAGCTGGGGAATGTGGGGAGGGTGGGTAGGGACACGGGGAGAGAAAACAAACAAGGGCTGGTGAGTGCAGGGAAATGGAAGAGGGAAATAAAACAAACTAAAAGCAAAAAAAAAGGAAAAAATCAATTAAAAGAAGGAAAAAAACAAACAAAAAAAGAAAGTGGAAAGAAAGAAAGAAAAGAAGTTGAAATTAGAGGAACTAACATGGCGTTACTGGTGGCTGTGGCCGAAACTTCAGCAGAAGAAACTACTCCACACTTGGAACATTTGAGCGTCATCCCGTAAAGGGGCACTGCCATCTGACTGCAATTAAAACCAAAAGACTGAAACAAAACAAAACACTTTGCTCATGAGCACAAACGTAGAAAGGAAAGGGGGAAAGAGAAGCCAAAAGAAAGAGAGGAAGGAAGGAAGGAGAAATGGGGAACCAACCAACCATACCCAGTTTGGGAAGAGAAATGAAAGACAGGCAGGAATAAAACTCTCTCATCTGTACCAATCCAGATGCGGGAAACGGGGGGAAAATGTGCAATTCAGAGACTGTTGGTGCCGCTGGAGAGGGTGGAACTGTGTTGGTTTATGTTTGCCCAGTTTCAGGGTGTCTCTCTCTGGCACCCAGGGAAGAGAAACCAGTACTGCTCTCCCAGTCTCCACCTCCTTCTTTTCATTTGGGTTTTATTTTTTTTATTTGTTTTGGTTTTTTTTGAGAAATTACTCTTTTTCCTCCTGGCCTTTTTGCTCCAAAACAAAAAAGGTGGCAGGGTTGTGCAGTAGAAGGCAAGAAGTAGGGCTGTGGGGACTGTGCCTGCTTATCTTCTTTCCTAAAGCAATGTAAGGGATAAATCATGTATTTTCTCTGGTTGGGATCCCCACACAGTACCAGGAGAGAGGCCACTCTTTGGCTGCTCCAGCTGTGAGGAAGGACAATGCAAATGGGACTCTTTATGTCCTGGGAGTTAAGCATGAGCTTGGGTGCTTTGTAAGACCACCAACCTGCCCTGGAAGGAACTGCACTGGCTGAATACTTCTGAGACATTTCTTCTCTCATATCTTGTTTTGCAGATGAAAACACGTTTGGGATGAACCCTGAGACTAATCCACGCCTGTTGCTCCCATTTTTTCTGCATGGGATCAACCAGGGCATTGTGGGCTGCTGGGATAAGGGGCTGCAGGGATCTGCTAAAGGGAGTATCCTCACGATTTTCGGGGGCTGATGTGTGTGAACCCACCCAGCTGACAAGCCAGCTCTTCTCCAGGAGCCTGGAAGCCACATGAGCTTGGCATTGGCCCTGATTCTTCCCAGAATTTCCTAGGTGTGCACTCTCTGATCTGCACAGGTGGGCATCCACATCAGATCTGGCTTAAAAAAATGGGAAGGAGCCTGCAAACCATCCCCCAGACCTCCCTGCAGTGCCTGACATCACGGAAGGCACGAAATCACTGCCAGAGGACAGTGGGTGCATCACCCTTGGCTAAGGGTGGTGCAGCTGGTGAGGGGTCACATTTGCCCCAACCACAAGGGGTTTTTCAGCCCTGCCCTGCCCAGGAGAGAGATCAGGCCACTTTACGGATCACTTCTTAAATTTTATGGCTCTGTGTTCAGTCTCAGTGCAAAAAAACATCCCCACGAACACCAACCCGGCATCGTCAGTGGGCCCAGTGGCCCACTATCAAGTGGCTATTGATTGGTCTTTTAATTAATTAGTGACATAAGTCATTGCTCCCTTTCAAAATAATGACTAAGGTATGCCACAGAAATTTTCAGCCTTCAGACACAGAGGAAATTAGCTCCTGTGTCCAGAGATAAATATCTTCCAGGAAGGATGGCGTAAATCCAGTGGCTGAGCCAAAGGTAAAGTGGGTCTTGAGAGGCATTAAGTGCACGACCCTTAAAAAAAAATATAGCTTATCCCCAAATCTATAAGCCACAAAGAACAGATAAGCAGAGAGACAGAGAGAGGCAGAGATAGGCAGCAAAAAGAAAAAGTAGATTGATTTGAGGAATTTGATGGAAAACTGTACCAGAAAAAACATGAATGACACTGAACCACAAAGAACTGGCCAAAAGACCAACTGTAACACACAACTGTAGCTGCTGTTGGGTGTACTTATGCAGAAAGTTGTAAGCAGTAGGCACAGATGTGGATACATTTATATTCTAATTTGTTCTGGTTGGGGGCAGGAGGTTGTTAATATATTGAATTTCCGTAGCAGGTTTGTATTGGCGCCTGCACGTATGAAAGGGCAGCTAATGAAATAATCACAGGGAATGAGGCATCCATTTAATTCAGCTTTTGCTGCTTCCTAACTATCCACAACCAGCTCCCAGACTCATCTGGTGTGTTCACTGGAGCCTGGACTTTGCTCCCTTTTATTGAGCCGTGCTTTACACCACACACAGCCCAAAGAGCAGGAGCGCTGCTTCCAACATCAACCATTCCCAGATGAAGGGCAATCCAAACCCCTTCCTGTTTTAATGGAGTTATTATCTCTCCAATTACTTTCTCCTCTATGCACTGACAGCCCAGCTCTCTTACACCCCACCAGGACAGTCGTACAGGGAATATTTCACACAAAGGATGGGGGCAAACTTTCTTGAGTCGTTTCTATAATCAACAGGAAGATAAAAGAAGTAAAGGTCCTCCAAGGGCCAAGTTGGAAACAACTAAACCAGGCTCTTGTCTCTCTCCAGCAGTTACAGAGGAAGCCTAGAGAGATTAAACTCAGCAGGCTAAAATTAGTCCTGGTGAATATACCCTATAGTCTCATTCTTCCTCCCTGGCTGCGTTAGCACACAAATGCTTCTGGAATAAACGCTGCTTGAATAAATTTCAAACTCATTTTAAAGGCTCCTGACATTAAAACATCCATTTTTAGTAGCACTCCCATCAGCAGAGCTCAAACACTTGGCCACCAACGGAGACCCTTCTGCTGGGAGGTGCCTGGATGGTTTTCTCCTGTTCCTGGACAGGTGGTGGGGCAGTTGTATGTCTTCCTCCAGCTCTCCAGGCAATCCCACCCAACTCTCCCCAGCCTGGCTTTGTGATTCATCCATGAAGCCACTGCCATTAGGAAGTCAAGGTTTTCTGACAGATGTGACAACCCTAATCACAGTAATTTCCTCTGCAAAGTACAGGGCAAAACCTATTGTGTTTCAGGTGTTATTTCATGAGAACTGTTAGTTCTGAGGTATTTGTGTGCCAACCAATCTGTGGAGTGTGTGCTGGGCTCTTCTTAGTATCCATCAGCTTTTTATTTTCCCCTATTCTGTTTTTTTTCCCCCTTTTTTATCATTTTTCCAACACTGAACCATACTTCTTGCCTCTGCTAAAAGAAACACAACGTTTCTTTGTACCATCTCCTCAGATCCAAACATCTCCAAGGCCATTGCTCGTTCTGATTCTCTTCAGATCTACCTTCCAACACGGTTCCCAAGCCCAGGCCAGAAGCAGAATAACTTCTACAAAGTTAACTAAGGGAAAAGGGGCACCAGGGCTCTCAAAAGTGCTCCCACACTCTCAGCAGGTGCACTTGGGAAAGGAGAACAAAATCATTGAGCACAGAGAAGGCTTAAAAGTGCTGCACACACACACACGGACACGAAAGAGGGGGGAAAAAAGAGAAAAGAAAGAAAAAACAAAGAACATCAGAAAAAAATGACTTTTTTGTTGTTGTTGTTGTTGTTGCTTTGCAGCTTTTGTTTTTAAAGAACAACTCTGTGATCAATAACCAGCTTGTGTATTAAATAAGGTCGCTCTGTGAGCAGTCTGGATTAGGGAGGGAGGGGCTGAGCGACAGCAACTCTCTGCTTTGCTAATCCAATAAAGCATTTATTGCAGAGCTGACTTTCAAGTGCAATTACCTTGCTGCAGACTCTGCCTGCAGTCTGGGCATTTTCTTGAGTTCTCTCTTTGTGAAGGAGGCATCACCCACAATAAAGCACTTGCTTCTTGCAGCTGCTTAAAGCAAAGCACCAAGGTCACTTCTTCACGTGCTTTTCAACCCAGAGGTAACTGATACCTCTGATCATCCAAACGTGTTAAGTCTCCTTTTATTATCATGACTGTGGCAGATTTCTGTGTTTCTCATAGAAATCAGGACCTTGACAGGTTCCTGTGTTCCTCATAGAAATCATAGAAATCATTAAAGCTGGAAAAGACCTCCAAGATCATCGAGTCCAACCTTCAACCAACCACCACCATTCCCACTAAACCCTAACTCCAAGTGCAACGTCCACTTGTTTCTCGAGCACTCCCAGGGATGGTGACTCCACCACTTCCCTGGACAGCCTTTTCCAATGATTCACAACCCTCTCAGTGAAGAAATTTTTCCTAATGTCCAACCTGAATATTCTCTGGCACAACTTGGAGCCGTTTCCCCTTGTCCTGCCACTCGCTACCTGGGACAAGAGGTCGACCCCCAGCTCGCCACAATCTTTTTTCAGGGAGGTGAAGAGTGATATGGTCCCCCTTGAGCCTCCTTTTTTTCAGACTAAACACCCCCAGCTCCCTCATTTGCTCCTTACAGGACTTGTGCTCCAGACCCCTCAGCTGCTCCATTGCCCTTCTCTGGACATGCCCCATCACCTCAAGGTCTTTCCTGCAGTGAGGGGCCCAAAACTGAACACAGGATTTGAGGTGCTGATGAGAGTTTGCTTCTACCCTCAGTTTTGCTGCCACCAGTCAATTAAATACCACTTCCACCACAACTACTTAATAGTGCAATGAAGGAATATTGAGCCTTATCTGTGTTATCTGCTGCCACTCTCTGAGACTTGATGGAGATCATTCTCCCTCCACTTTAATAAGCAGGATATATCCTTTATCTTCTCCTCCAGCCTCCAAAGGTTTTACATTTTGGCTGTAGATGTGGTGAAGAGGCACCACAAAACCCCTTGCTCTCCTCATCTCTTTGGAAACAACTTCTTCCTTCAAGAATACAAGTGATAAAGAACACAGTGATAAATCCAATAGATACATGAAGATCACACATCCCTGCCTTTCCTGGCTGCAGGTAAGGACACAGTTTCTCTGCAACAAGAAGCCAAGCAGGACAGTGGCAAATAACACACATCAGCCAGGCTGACCTGAGCATTTGATGTGACTCAGAGTGTCACTGTGCCATTTCTGTCCCCGGCCTGGAGCACAGCTCAGGGATAAAGTCTGAGCGGGCCAAAAACTCATTTCTAGAAAAGAAGATGAAAGGGGAACCAACATTCCCATCCTGCCGGGAATGCTGACAATGGCAAAATATCCACTGTCAACAGAGTTTGGAAGGAACCCATCAGAGAGCCCTGCCCCAGCCAACCCCCAGTGGCACCAGGGGGATGAGGACTCTGGAGGCAGCTCTTGGATTTATACTACAAAGAGACCCAGGTAACACAAGCCCCAGGCTTTGGTGTTGAGGCTGTGGAGAAGACAAAGGACCTCAGGTGGCAGCAGATTTTTTTTCCTTGCAGAAGAGGTTCCCAACTTACCTCCTCTTTACATGTGCACCCATCTCCTGACCTGTTCATTGCTAGGCCTCCAAAAGCCTTCCCTTAAAAGTATCACACCCCTTTGCTGCCCCTCAGCCACCTGCCAGCCACTGGACACGACTTCTCTGTCACATAGCCCGTGCCACGTGCCCCACTCAGCAGTGGTGAGTCCCTCTCTGGTCCAGCTGCTGTCCCCAGGAGTCAGCAACAAGGGCCACTTTGCTCTCCTTAATTTTTGGGAGGATACATCAGCCTGGGCTGAAGCCATTTCAACAAAGAGAAGAACTTTTATCCTTCCTCCACAGCAATCCAGTCCTGCTCTTTGAATTTTTTGTCCCTGCTGCACTGAACAACAAAGCAAAGAGATTAAATCAAGTGTGGGTTTCTTTCTTTCATTTTGTTTAAATCTGGTTTTGCTTTTTGTTTCCAATCTCTTTTTTTTATTTTTGCACTCCTTGCCTGGTTATTGATCACAACCTTGGGTGTTTTTGGTTTTGATTGTCACTCTTTACTTAGATGTATTGATAAGGCATACCCTGCCCGTTCCTTCAGTTTCTTATCTGTTATTCCATCTTTGGATACAAGTTTGTTAAAAACCAGAATGCCAATAACCATGTTCACCTGTCAAAAGAGAAACAACACACAGTTTTGTTCTCAAGTGGCTCAGCTCAAACTTGGTAGCACAGAAGGCAAAAACCCCCCAACATTTGGCAAACTAAGTTATTCCCGTTTTTCCCCAAACCAGGTCACACTTCTGCAAGCCACCACCCCCTCTGTCCCCTCTCCACCCTGTCCCACCTCCCCTGGCCATGCAGCAGTGAGTTCAGGAGAGCAGAATGCAGCTGGCAGCAGATAAGAGAGGTCTTGGAATCACAGAATCATTAAGGTTGGAAAAAATCTCCAAGATCACCGAGTCCAGCCGTGAACCATGTGTCCAGGAACCAGGACAAAGTTGTAAACTGCTCAGATTTACAAGTCTGAGCAAGAAGAATTGCAGATGGCCCAGCACGCAGGTCAGCCATTCAGTCATTTCCCAAAAAATCAGTGGGCAAGACAACAGTCCTTTGCTCTGTTTTTTTTAGGGTGAGAGTGTGGATGTCTGTATCAACCAGGCATAAATATTCACAGTGAAATACAGAGCTGAGGTCCTGCAAAGTGATCCCAAACTCCTCACTGTGCCCTTCCAAATGCATCCACTGCTGCCAGCTGCATCTGCTCCACAAACCTCATCCAAACATTAGTGACACATGAGCACCACCCCCCTCGTGGAGGCAAAGAAATGGTGGAAAAAAATGACACTCTCCTGGTTTTGCTGTCAGGGAAACATCTGGTGCTGTAGAACGACGTGGTTGATGCTGTTTTGCACGTGGGGCTTGCAGGGAGATGTTTTCAGGCCAAATTCAGGGATGTGTAACATCACACGTGCACCGAGGTGAGTTTAACAGAGGTGGTGCTGAGGGACACCTCGTGCAGCACCTGGCTCTAAGGCAGGGAGATGTCTGCTCTGCCTAAATGCCTAAAGCAGCCTCAGAAGAATGAGCAAAATTCCTGCATTTGGATTGCTGGTTTGAGCAGGGCATGACCCAGCTCGCTGCTGTGGAGCCCACAGCTGGGAATCAATGGAAAAGCTCAGAAATAGCAGTTATTTTCGTTTGCATCAGCTGCTGGGTCAGGGCACCGCTTCCCACAGCTGTGAGCCCATTTCTAGAGCTCACCACGGTACTGATTTAGAGCCACAGCACTGGCAAGTCAGACACAGCAGTGCAGCCAAGGATCAGCAGGAAATCAAACCCCAGTTATGTGCTTGGAGTCAGAGGGAGCACTTGGAATTCACTGATCCTTCTCCGCTGTGCTGGAGGCTGAGGAGTGCAAGAGAGACTTTTCCTTAAGGGGGAAAAGATGGGGTTGAAGTGTGGATGGATCTCTCCCCTAGGAAAGATGTGTATCCTCATCCTTATGGAGCAGGGGAGGTGACAAAGAGCAGCTCTGCAATGGTTTTAATAATTAAAAGCTATTTTTAGCCACACTGCCGTTTTAGCCACACACATTTAGCACACTGATCATTGTGATCAACACCCTGCTCTGATCCTGGCTCCAGTTCTTGCCTAAGTTAGGGATAATACTTCTAAACAGAACCACTCTTAATGACATGCAGAGTAGCTTTACTTCTTTATCTCTGAGATAATATCCAGAAAAAAAGGCTCAAGTCTGAGATTACTTGAGACAACCACGATCTGGCCACTGCTGACTCTGTCCTGTCACCATGAGCCTCTCCCTGTCTTCAACCTGCCCCAAATCATCCCCAGGCTGGGTGAGCAAAACTGCTTCCAACAGCTCTGCTTTCGGGTTGTTGGGATTTTTAAGAATAAAGGTCAGATTTCTGCAGCCATTCGGTGTCAGTGGATTGACTGCAAGTTGTGAACGCTGCTGAAGCTGCAGGCCAACCATCTTAAGAGTATTAATTTGAAGTGAAGACATTCTCCAAGCCAAAAGCCTTTTTCCAGTGCGGAGAATAATAAAGGAGGGTGTGGAGGAAGAAGGTTGCTGTGGATTACCACAGGTAACAGAGAAACCATGCTGGTGGGAGAACTGAGTGCAGAGATGCTTGAATGGCTTGGGAGGAGTGAGAACAAGAGCAGCCCGGCCAGGGCTGAGGCTGTACCAGCTGTCTCTCCAAGCCAAGGCAGCTCTGTGTAAACTCACTTGGGCACCTATATATTGAATTTGGGGTGAGAAAAAGCTCAGGCTCAGAGTCAAATCCCACCCTGATCTGTGCAAGGCTTCACATGAGCAGCTGTATTTTCTCTGGAGCAAACCTGTCCCGAGAGCAGCAGAGCTGCCCATGGCCCGTACAGCCCTGCAGGAGCCTGACTGCCCTTCTGTTGAGCCAGGTGCACTGGCTGCCCTGGTCATCCTGTCCCTGGTCCTTCTGGGATGTCCTTCCATCACTGGCATGGCCAACCTGAACTCAGGGCACAGCACAAGGAGAACAGAGCTGTCCAACCTCGTGGGCTGTGTGTTCCACTTCTGGCCCTGCTAAAGGTCACAGTGTGAATCTGAGCGGCTGGTTGAGCTCATCTGTTTGCAGGTTCCCATTTATAAAAAGGCTTTAAATGCTTCTTTTTCTCTTTCTCCTTCCCCTGGTTCCTGGGTATCTACCCCACTAGGGCAATGTTCATTCATTACCTGAGCCAGCAGTGAGCCAGGAGGTCTAAACTGGGTGTGTAGGCTCTGTCTTGGTGCTGCTCAGGGACAGACACCCCCAGAGATGATTCACCACTTCCTAACATCAGCTGCATGAGCCACCCTTTGCATGTGTTGACCCCTCTTTAAGGACATCTCCATTTCCTGCTTGATGGTGAGTGAAAACTGAGGTGCCAAAGGGAAGGAGGCTCCTGGGTTTTAATCACACTTTAAAAATGCAAAGGAAAAATGAAGGATTACTTCCCTTGCTGTTGGCACAACAAAAGCAAGATGCCTTGAGGCAGCTGAGTGACTGCCTCTTCTCTGGGCACTACCAAAGTTTCCTCCCTCTTCATCACTGTGTCACAATCCTACACTAAAGAAAGACCTTAACTGAAACCAGTTTTGATTTATTACAGAGGAGGGGCAGCTACTGGCTCATCTCTTTGTCATCCTGATCAAAGGATGGCACCAAGGTGGTTTGATGTGCAATGACAGCAGTGAGAATAGAGGCAGCAGGAGCTTTTGTGGAGTTATTCTCCTGTAAGCTCCTGCTTCAGGGCATTTAACCCCCCCAGGCACTGCAGGAAACAAAAGCCTGACCCAAAAAAGGAACTGTGAGTGTCAACAACCCCATTCCTGTGGGACACTTGAGCCTCAGAGGACACACAGATCCTCCACTGCATAAAACACTGGGCTGGAGAGAAACCAGGCTGTCACTTAATGTGGAGGGGCTTAAATGGGGACTTATACCCATCTGAAATTGCTGCAGGAGGGATTTCTTGGAGGACCAGCAGTTCTCAGAGTCTTTCAACCCTGACAGTCAAGATTTCTCATGGCCAGAGAGGCTTCAACAGCAGGGAAGCTTGAGGAAAGGAATGTCAGCTCTTGAGTGGCACCTTAAACTCAAATAACTGGCCAAGGGTGGTGTTGGTGCTGTGTTGGAGCCAAGGGTGAGGTGACAGTAGGACACACTCCCACCATGCAGGAGGTGCTGGGACAGAATTTAGGAATGTTTACTTTAACCCTGCCATTCCTTTTGAATTAAAAGCAAACATGGCACTTTTAGGGTCACTAAGAACCCCCCCAGCACTGATTTGAACATCTCCAATTCACCTGCAAACAAGGAAGCTGCTCCCACACACTGGCCAGCTGGGACAGACCAGGAATAAATGCTGGCTGGGAGGGCACAGCCTGGTCTGGGAGCAACCAGGGACAGCAGTTTCTGAAGGAGTTCATGTCAGAGTTTTCCACCATCATCCTGCACTTCCATCCAGACAGGGCAAACCAAGGAAAAACATTAATCAGGTGTTAGGGGACACCAGTGAGGACAGAGGTGGAAGGCTGAGAGCTGAGGCACATTATATCCCAGAATCAAACCCTTCCCAAACTGTTGGCTTCTAACACTTTGCTCCTTATTCCTGCGAGTGGAAATAAAGAGGGGGCATTCTTGGGTTGAAAGAACAAGGAGAGTGGCATAAGACAAAGAGGAAAATAAAAAAAGCTTTCAGCCAAGCTTAAATACCAAAACGACAGCAGCCGCCGGTCCCACGAAGGCATAGAGGAGCCCTCCCTCCAACGACAGCCAGCAGCTGGAAAATGAAGAGAGAAAAGGAAATTACCCCGGGGGCAAACAACCCTGACAGGCACATGTTTGCTTCTTCCCTTTGCTGGCAGAGTTCATCCTGGGAGGTGATCGCCCATGGCAAAAAAAAAATAACACACAAACCCTCAGACTTTGCAAAGAGCAAGTTTTGCTTCCCATTTCTCCCGAACTTGCACAAAGGCTCATTTCCCCGAGGACCTGCCTGCAGATGGCATTTGACAGGGGAATGCATGAAAAATTAAGGATGGTGCTCTGTTTCAGGTCAGGTCCTGGGAGCAGCTGCATCATTTTGCTGGCAAGATGATGCTCTTGTCCTGCTCACTCAGGCGAAGGAGTAGAAAGAGTGGGAATTGCCCCCTGCTCCTCTGCTAACCACTATTTCTGCTGGGAGCTCAGGTCCAGGAGTGCAGGACACTTCTTCCTCTGGATTCTCCCTTTGAGCTTGCTTGGGGCAATTCTACAACACAGTAGCAAGGTGGGAATTCACAGCACTCCTGAAGTGGAATCTCCTATGGAATTCCACTACGGAATTAGTTCAATGGGAGGGGTGTGGTGCCTCCTCTGGAAATAACCACATAACCTGATGAGGACTTCCTCTTTCTGCAGTGACCATGTGTGGAATTCAGGCTCCTAAACTGCCTAGCACAGAGCCAGGCACCCTTGGTGACATTTCTAGTCAGCAGAGATCCAACCAAAGGAGTCCAGGATGATTCTGTGAGGCACCTTTACCTAATCAGGTGAATCACATCCTGAACTTCATTGACTGTCTGCACCAGAATTTACTCATCCAAATGCACCTGTCCCACGTGGAGACATCACTGGGGACATCACAGAATCATGGAATGGTTTAGGTTGGAAGGGATCTTAAAGATCATCCTGTTCCACCCCCTTGCCATGGGCAGGGACATCTTCCACTAGCCCAGGTTGCTCCAAGCCCCATCCAACCTGGCCTTGGATACTTCCAGGGATGGGGTAGCCTCAGATTCTCTGGGCAGCCATGAAGAGGAATTCAAGATGGGCCCCTGATTAAGCCAATTACTGGAACTCCTTTGTGTTGCTTAACAGGGGTTCTCCTGATGACCTGCAACCCCCCTCCATGCTCTGGGCATCTGTTGTTGGCACTGGCAGGAGTGAGATGGATTGAGGTTCCCCTCCTGCAACAACTTTAGTTTAAAGCCCTCAGGCTGAGTTTAAGCCCTCAGGATGAGTCCCATCTCTGATGAAACCAGTATGAACATGCTCCTGGTGTCCCCACAGAGACCTTCAATCACACACAGGTCTCGCTGCACACCAACATCCCCAAAAATGACAAACTTGGTGCAAAAGAACAGCAGGAGAAATCTCACCCCTGTCCCATCCCCAAAGCTGAGCATCACAGAGTGTCTGGGCAGCCAGCAGGGATTAGAACAACTGGGAATGGCTTCAAACTGAAGGAGAGTAGATTTAGACTGGATATCAGGAAGAAATTCTTCCCTGGGAGGGTGGGGAGGCCCTGGTACAGGTTGCCCAGAGAAGCTGTGGCTGCCCCATCCCTGGAAGTGTCCAAAGCCAAGTTGGATGGGGCTTGGAGCAACCTGGGCTAGTGAAAGGTGTCCCTGCCCATGGCAGGGGGGGTAGACCTGGATATCTTTATAGTCCCTTCCAACCCAAGCCATTCCTTGATCCTTTATTTTTAAGGTTTGATTGTTAAGTCAGGAAAGAAACACTTTCACTGTGAGAGTGACAGAGCACTGCCAAAGCATGAGCAGAGGAATTGTGAAGTCTCTCCATCCTTGGAGACATTCAAAAGCCATCTGGGCACATTCCTGGGGCAGCCAACTCCAGGTGACCCTTCCTGAGCAGCTGGTTGGCCCAAAAGGCTCCAGAGAACCCACCTTGACAAGTCTGTGACTCTGCAACAGCCACAGTTACAGCAGCACAGGGGCTGAAATTCTCATTTTTGTGGGGGATGCAGCAATTCAGGGCATGGCCACATAAACTTGGTACTTCAGGGCAAGAAAGATGAGAATTTACACTGTGTCAGCAACCCCACAGAAAGTTTGCACGCTCTGACGAGGCAGAACCCTGGAGAAAATGTGTGACAAAGTAATCCTGTTTCAGCAGGAAAGCACCATGGATTTATCACAGGAGAAGAGCAGGAAACCACAATGGAGAGAGGACTCTCTCAGAGCTCTTAACCCAGCTCACCCTGCAGTAATTCAGTGACATGCCCCTGCTCTCAGCAAGATGGTTTCATTCTGCATCAGAAGCAAACTGATGCTCCCAGGGAAAAAAAGCCTGGCTGGAAACATTTCAGTTTTGTTGATCAGACTCGTATGTTTTTTTTGCATTAATTCTGAGTTGCAAAAAAGAAGTTTTTTTTTTCATCCTAAAACAGAGAAAATTTGTAAAAAGGCACTAAAAAGAAAAAAAAAAGGATTTCAAATTGAGAGCTGAAAGCAGGACATTCTGGTTTTCACCGAGCTCTGCGTCTTGTTTATGTCTAAATTAAACCTGTAATGTGTTAATTTAATCAGTTCTGATTTCTTCCTGATAGCAACTTGCTCTGTCACAAACTGTCTGAGCCGCTGTAATAATAAAATGAATAATCAGCAGAGGAGAAAGGGAATAAAAATGAAGCTCTGGAGGGCTGCAATAACTGGAGTTCTCCCTAAATACAAGAAGAGGGCTTCTAAATCCCAGACTTTTTCCTCCAAAGCTTCATCCTAATTTTGAGATGGGTTTTTTTTCAGGGTCTCTTCCAGCTGATGGTTTAGATGAAGAAAGGAGGTGACATCCTGCACTGGAATTAGTGGTGAGGACTCTGTGCAAGGAGGGTTCTCATTCCTGTGGGGTCCCTGGCAGCTCCTGTTCCCCTCTGAGCACCAGGATTTGGGAAGGTGACTTCCCCCTGGTCCTTATCCCTTCTGACTGCCCGACCTCCATCCAACAGTGCTTAATCCAAGCGTTTCCAAGGCTGCCAGAGGTGCTGGATAACACCAAGGGAAAGGAAAGGCTGAAGGGATATCTGAGAAGAGGCACTGACAGCAAATCCCGGCAACACATCAGGGCAGTGGAGATGCTTTTAGCCTACAAGAAATATTTGCATTTCACTAAGAGTATTTTCCAAGGGATTTCTTCATTCATCTTATAAATAAAATTACCCCTGGATGGGAGTAAGTGGATGTTTTAACAATGCTCAGCAGCTCCAGACTATGATTGCTAAGCAGTGTTTCCCTGACTGACAGCAGCTCTTGTGCTCAACACAAAAAACCTCTTTGCAAAACATCTGATCCTTTTGTGACTCTGCCACGGCACAGACCGTGAGGTGGGTGGCTTTTGTCTTGGTCCTGCAAAGAGCTGACTTCCACTGAGACCTTTTTCACACCAAACAGCTCTGCCAGCAACAGGTCTCACCTTGAATCGTGGGTCAAATTCAGCAGCTCCAACATATTTGCATAACTGAGATTAGAGCTGGGAATCAGGGCTGGCCCACCAGTGTTAATTCAGAGATTAACACAGAAAAGGCTGAGATGCCTGTGGGTGACACAAGTCCTGCTGCAATGACACACAAGGATCTCTGGAAATTTGCTGTGTCCTGGAAATGCTCTCAGAAAACTTTTCGTGGGCTCTCTTGTGGGGAAGGATGTGAGTTCCCACAACCTCAATTACGCAGTTCCAGCTTTAGCAGGTTGTTTGTCAAGCTTTAGAGGGCTAAAGTCAGTCCCTGGAGTAGCAGCTAAAAGGAGAGTTATTATTCAGGCATTCAGCCTAATACAAGGAGGTGATCAGTGGCAAGTCCTTTAGACCTCCATTACCTCTCAGACTTTCATTTGAGACTAGAAATGCAGCCTCTCTCCTGCCCCAGCAGCTCTCCAAACAACTCCAAAATGCCCTTTCCAATGCTGTTCAGATAATAAAAAGTAAAAGCCCCCTCGTGTCTTCCTCCCCTCATCACAGATGGAGAGTTCACAGCACTCCAGAAGTGTCCTGAGCAATAAAGGCTGAGTGAATTGCTGCTGGGAATCACCACGCAGAGAACGAGACACACACTCCACATCCTGCAGATATATTCAATTTTTAATTGAACCTCTCTCTCTCTCTCCTTTCCCAGCTTACCACTTGGTGGACCAGTCTGGCTGGGTAAAAGGTAAATATTAAACATCATCTGCAACCTCCCCATGCTCAGGACTGGCTCTGATCTCTCTGGATCTCTTGGAGACGTGGCCAGTCCTTTGATGGCCAGACCTCCACCCTGCTGCTCAGCTGTGTTTGGCTTGTTACAGAACAGCTTCAGCCCATGTACAAAGAAAAGACAGGACAAAACTGGGTGAAATCTTGCTTGGACCACCCTGCTGGAGGCTCCTCTCTTAACCTGGGGTTGGACACCCTGGTTTATCCTGAAGATAAACCTGACAGTTTCAGCCTGAGGACATGTCACACATTTCACACGCTGTCCCTTCCACCAGCTTTGCCCTGGGAGTCTGTAACACCAGGATCAGTTCTGCAATGCCTTCAACACCTGCAGTTGTCCCCAAAATGCTCTCATGACCGTGGCCTATAGATGGATGTCAGGGTTTGTTTTTTTACCACTGAGTGGAAAGAGAAAAAAATTGGTGTGGAGTGTTAAATTCTGTGCTCAACTAAATATCAGAGCCCTGCTTTGACTTAATGCCCACCTCCACAGTGCTAATGCACTGCTCTTAGGACCCAAAAATTGCAGGGTTGGAAGATGCTTTGAAAGACACTGTGAAGTCCCTTGTGGTTTATATTGTCAGCTCTTGTCCCCTGCTTCACAGGGAGGGATGTGTTGTGGTTAATGCCTTTCCTTCCCTCTGCAAGATGGAAATATTGTGCCTTGAAAGCCTACAGTGCCCATTTGAAGTGCCCTGTGCGTGCCCTAAACAAACTAGAGACAAAACTAAAACAGCTCCTGAGCTCCAGCTCTGAGCTTTGCACCCACCTCAGACATCTCTGCAGTGGCCACAAACCAACAAACATCCTGGGACAAGCTTTGGTCCAAGTCTGTGCTCTGTTCATGTGCCTTCAGCATTGGACAAGGTTAAATCATAAAATCATAGAATGGTTTGGGTTGGAAGGGACCTTAAAAACCACTGAGTTCCAACCCCCCTGCCATGGGCAGGGACACCTTCCACTAGATCAGGTTGCTCCAAGTCCCATCCAACCTGGCCTTGGACACTTCCAGGGATGGGGCAGCCACAGCTTCTCTGGGCAACCTGTGCCAGGGCCTCCCCACCCTCCCAGGGAGGAATTTCTTCCTAATATCCAGTCTAAATCTACCCTCCTTCAGCCTGAAGCCATTCCCCCTTGTCCTGTCACTACATGTCCTTGTAAAAAGTCCCTCTCCAGGATTCCTGAAGCCCCTTTAGGTGCTGGAAGGTACCCAGGCATGGAACTACAGCAAGATGGCAGCATTAGGAATGTCTGATGGGCTCTTTGTGCTTGAGAGGAGCTGTTCTTCTGGTACTTTGGTGGGACTCATCAGCTTCCCCACATATTGGGCTGCAGAGTGGAAGGAGACAAAAGGAAGATCAGAGTATTCCTCAGCTGGAAGGTACCCACAAGGATCATGGAAGTCCAGCTGATCACTGAAGACCAAACTGGATGTTTTGGGGTGTGAAGCTCCCCCGCTATTTTGGTGACAGGCACCCTGACAGCAGAGCTGGGAAATGGTGTCACTCGGGCTGCAGCTCCTGCTGGGGACACGGAATGCCCTGTCATCCCCCAGGCATCCAGCCCTTGGATGCAAGGAGCGACAGAGACTTTAGAGCCAAAAGGAGTCAGAGGATTAGCAGCAAAAGGAGGAGAGCTGGTGTGGTTAAGCAACCTGGGAAAGCTGGAAAGTCAGCCCAGCCTGTTGGCCACCTCACTGTTGTCCCAATCCCAGAGCAAAGTGGGAATCCAGCAGCTTTTGTCACCCTCTTTGCTGCAGTCTGGAGGGAATTGCTCTGGGGAGATGCTGGCACACAGTGGTCCAGGGCAGGGAAACAGGATGTGCTTCCCTGCACATTCCTCCCCTCCCTGCCCAGGCACTTTTGTGTGGTCAGCACTGACCACAAAACTCTGTGGTGGCTCTTAAACATTGATGGGGAAAGAGCCACAAAGCTTTTTGCACTAATTCCCATTGGTCTGTAAATACATTTTGGGGGTAGGAGAGTGTAAGACTTTTCCTCTTCCTGTAGGGAACATGACTAAATCCAGTTACTTACTCTGCATAGACTGCAGAGGTTGCTTTGGGTGACTAAAACTTCCAAATTAACGGGTTTAAGATACCAAGGCTGGAAAGAGCTGCCCCCAGGAAAACTTATTTTTGCCTCACAAGTCCTTTCTAAGAGTAAGTAAGTCAAAAAACCCTCATCTGGTGAAGATGACAGGAATGTCCTTAATGTTTCCATTCAGCAAAATACACAAAAATATTTGAAGAGCTGAATAGGATTTCCCAGAAAGATTTCTCTGTGTCATATCCTTTCTTTCTACATAGAATTTAAGAGGATCTGTTCTCCCTCTGGGAGGTATAAATTCAGGGCTCAGCAAATACTCAGGATCTCTCTCCCACCACCCTTGATGCTTGTTCACTGTGAGTCGTTCTCGTGGATGTGCCAGGAACAGCAGAGCCACGGGAAAGCTAAAGGGAATCTGGGATCTCAGTGATGCTTCCAAAAGCCAGGCTGTGTGTTGTTCTTTGAGTCACAAAAGAACTGGAGATCCCTCTCCACCAGGACACCTGAGCTGGGACAGGTAAGTCAGGAGAGAGGTGCATCCAATGCATCCCGATGCCAGCACAGGCTTCAGGAATCGCGTGTGTGGATTTGCACTGGAGAACCCCACGTTCCTGAGCCCTCTGTGTTGGGCAGCAATTTAAACTGTAGTAATTTAGGCTGCAAACGAAATGAAAAATGCTGCTTTAATACTCCCCTGCAATTAAAATGCAAACCCAGGACCATTTGGTCGTGGGTGTGAGGAACGTGGTGGGAATTGAGGGAGAGCGGGAGGTTCCACATGACATTTTCTCAGTGGGCCTCTTGAGGCCTCATCTGCTGCCCTCCACATCAACAACTCCTGTCTCAAACATTGCCCACGTGGGATGCACCGGCCAGGAAGGCTCTGGATAAAAGTTGGCTGCAGTAGAGAAGTCTGACTTATTGTACATAAAATATTACCCTTTAACTGTCACTCTGAACAACATTTTTAAGCTTTTTCACAACAAAGTGAAAAAATAACACTTGCTTTTTCTTCTTTTTTTTAGTTGAAGTTGTACTAATGCTCAGCTCTGTGTGATCCCAGCCCTGCCTTAATATATGTTTTGCCTCTACACAGTCTTATGCCATTATTTCTACCCTGCTTTTCTTCCCCTATTACATGCACATAAAAGTTTCCTAAAGGCAAATCCTGTAGAATTTGTCAAACAGGCAAACTGAGATTGCTGTCAGAACCTTGGATTGAGAGGGTCACGCTCATTCTGCTGCCCAAAACTGAGCTGAGCTGTTTTGAAAATGTGGGACCAATCAAGGAAACCATTAAACAGATAAACATAAAAGCTTTTTTTTTTTAATTTTTAAACATCCTAAACTTTTAAGTATTCCACGTTTTTCCCTTTAAAAATACATTAAAAAAATCTCAAAGTAAGAGGTATTTAGATCAAAGGGATGTCAAATATACAACAGTTAAATCTAACTAGTCCCTATGAACTTGTTTTTAAAGAATACATGACCCAGCTTGGCCAGATGATGGGCTGGGGAGGCAGGGATGCAGGAATGTTCCTCCCTCTCTCATTATCCCTGCTTCCCTTTGCCATGGGGAGTTTACATGAGCACATGAGAATTTAGCTCCTACTCGGGTTCCTGTGACTGGAATTGGACAAAAAGGATGGAGGACAAAACAAGGAAAAACAGGAAGAGCTCCTTTACTCACTAGTTGACGGTTCCATATCCCTTGGCTTTAGTAAATCCCACGGAAATGGCAACCACCAAGGCAGGGAGCCCTGTGGAAATGAAACAAGAGGAAATTGGTCATTTAAGCACATGTGGAGCTCTTCTCCTACTCAATATTCCTCTCTCTTCCCAGAGTTATTCCAGCACCATCTGTCCCAGACTGGCTCTCTGGCAGAGACTGAATTCAGGACCTTGCGGGCCCAAAGCAGAACCCTCCTTGTTACCTCTGTTAATGAAATCAAAGCCATCAGCTGCAATCAGCTTCTCCCCTGCTGTGGGCTCAGCACAGGGGGGACTCACAGTACACCCAGATGCAAAAAATCTATTTATTTTATTCTTAGGGTACAACACAGGTTGGCCAGGAATATAGCAGGGTGTCTCCTGAAGAGGGAATACTCAGCCACAACCCAACTGAAGGAACCCAAAGATCAGGAGCTATGTGTGCACTGACAAAGCAACCCAAGTTTAAATCTTGCCCCAGATGAAGGAGAAAGAGAAACTAAAATTGAGTTCCCCTACCCCAAACAGGTCCCCCAAGATCTGTAATAGAGCAGGTTCCTCTGAACAACAATGGTAAAGAGCTTCAGAACATCAGATCTTTTGGAAAACCAGGATACTCCTTCTTGCCAGAGACCTGCTCCATTTTGTGTCCAAAAGGGGAATGAACTAAGAGAACCCTGGAGAAGTCACACTTCATTATGAGGGTGGCAGAGGAACAGCAAGTTATTCTGTGGCTGGGACACCCCAATTTCTCTTCAGAGCATCATGAACTAAGGGAGCCGACACAGGATGTATTTCAGGTGCACAAGGGGTGAAATTATGGTCTTGATCCTACCGACAGAAGCTCCTACAAAATTTGATGGAGGAGTATAAACAAAGCCTGCTGGTTATTGTGCAACCTGCTGGTTATTGGCCTAAAACTCATAAAATGTTCGGATATTGTGAAGTCCTTGACATGCAGTTACAACGAGAACCAGCAAAAAACCTACACCTTCCTAATAATCTTCTGATCCTTCTTATCCCTCCATGCTCAAGGACCTGTGGAGGTTCACTAGCCCCAGCCCAGCTCTCCCTTTTCCCTAAAGAAATGCCTGGATATTGGCTGATAACACCCAGTTCTTCAGCTCTGGAGGGCTCCACGTGGCTGCTTGTATCCCTCTTCCTTGTGACACGAGGAATTAAGCTGTCTCGATGCTACAGATGGGCAAATCCCATTAGGAATCAGAAGGATCAGTAGCCAGCTGGGATTAGTGCTCCCCGACAAGACCCTAATTCTGGAGCTGCAGAGGTCACAGCAGGTGACTGCAGGAGACCTGGAGATGGAAGGGATGTGCAGACACAGCATCCAGACCATAATCCTGCTGGCAAGGTGGTCACTCAGGCACACAAGTCATGCCCAGATGGATGAGCAGTGAGGCTCTGCAGCCAGCTGGGAGCCACGAGGCCAAGCTGACCACAGTTAGAGCATTTGAGAGTTTTCCTACAGGGAAGAGCTTCTCTTCCCATATGAGATTTCCAAGCATAGCTCAAGTTTCATCAGTCCAAACTCAACAGGCAGTGGGTTTAAAAGATGTCTCTTTTAAATTTCCTTTCCTTTTTCCTTCCTTTTCCCTTTTTTTCCCCTTTCCTTTCCTTTCTCCTTTCCTTTCTTTTCCCCTTTCCTTTCTTCTCTTTTCTCCTTTTTTCCTTTCTTTTTCTT
>NW_020897791.1:978543-1115756 GCF_003984885.1 Neopelma chrysocephalum
TCCCTTCTCCCTTCTCCCTTCTCCCTTCTCCCCTTTCCCTTTTCTCCTTTCTTCCTTTCCTTTTCTTTTTTTCCCATTTTTTCTCTTAACTGACTATTGCTCCTCTTGCTGAGCCTTCTTCACACCTCATCTGGATATGCCCTGGGTGCTGCATTCCCTGTGGTCCCACCAATACAGTATCCAGAAGAACCCCCATGTGAAAGGACATTTTCAGGAGCACAGCTTGATGCAAGAGACCCTGGGAAAGAGGAAATTTGGCCAAGACTCCGCCAAAAATAGCAACTTGTTCTTCTCAAAGTGCTTCTCTGAGACGTGATAATTATGCAGAAATACAGGCTCAGGCTGTGAACTCGTCAGATCCAGGGACTGGTTTTACCAAGGCTGGGGAAAAGCCTCAACTTGTGCTGGAAGTGGGTCTGTACAAGTAACAATTACTAAAGGCAGTAACTATGTTCTGGTAGTTACACCAAAGAGCATCATAATCAGAGGTACTGTACTCCTTCACCTTGGGAGAGCTGTCTAACCAAAGTTAGATGTGATAAGAGTGAAAAAAAAACATTAAAAATCAAATTTTTAATCTATTTCTTCATTTATTTTGAAGGCATTTATTCCCAACTGCTCTGTTCCATGTACCTGGTGTGGTGGAGGCAGTCACTGCCAAGGTTTTGGGGGCTTTCTGCAGAAAGTGGATTTTACATTCACAATTGCAAATAAATGTGGTTAAAACCTCCTTCGAAGAGTTTTGTACTTCCAGGTAACAAGGGAACAGGTCATGTGCTCGTCATGTTCCACTGGAAAAGATGTTTACTAATAACTATCAAAGGCCTTTACTGTTTTTAACAGCTGAAGCCCCAGAGCCTGAGCTCTGGCAGCACTAAAAATCCAGTTGTGGAAACTATGACACGGTCATAAAAATATTGGCAAAAATATTTCTTCTTTGCCGGGGCTAAATATGATTAATTATTTCGAGGGAATAATTTATCTGCCTATTCTAGATCATAGAATCATAGAACATCCTGAATTGGAAGGGACACATGAGGATCAAGGAGTCCAACTCCTGACCCTGCACGGGATCACCCAAAGAATCACATAAAAGTGCCTGAGGGTGTTGTCCAAACACGGACAGGAATTATCAATAATATAAAATAAAGATGAGAACTTAAAAATCTAATTGCTAAAAAGTCTTTTCTGGAAAGACAAAGTTGCACAGCCAAGAGGAGACCAAAAAAAACCCCACGGAATGAAATCCTCTGCAGTTTCAATGAGCTCCAGCTGACAGCAGCTGAGGACTTGGCAAAGACGTCTCCAACAAGGGCTTAGAGAAATGTTAATATGCAGAGAGGGAAAAGGGGGGAGAATGAGCCCATGACAAAGTGAATTGTGCTAATTATTTCAGATTATGCTCTTTAAAACATATTTTCGGCTTCTTCCCTCTTACAAGTGCCATTAATCCCAGCTCTACAGCTGAAGTCTAGCAGGATGCTAAATATCCAAAATTCCCTTGCTGCCTTAATAGACGAGAGTGTTCTTCATTCCTTGTCCTAACCTACTCCAAATGGTTATTATGCATCATTTATCAGCAGTGCATCCTTGCTCAGAGCTGACTACATTTTACTAGCAGTGCAAATTAAGCTTCTACACATGTAGGGATATATATATATATATTTTTTTTTAATCTGTACAGACTATAAATGTGAATGTTGCTCATCCAAAATTCCCTCGGCTAACAAGCCCCATCTGTCCCAGCTTTTGCAGACCAGGAAAAAAAATCCCTTTTTATTACCTAGGAAAGCTATCAGTCCGTTGCATTTGATATCCCTGATGTTCCCTGAGTCGCAGAGGAGATATAAACACATGCATGAACACACACAGGCTCGTGCAGCCTGTGCTCTGCAGGTATGTGGTTGATGCTGCTCCTGCCACACACAAACACCGTGTTTTAATAACACAATTTATTTTCCATGGTAAGCAAAAGCTCAGGAGCGAAAACTTAAAGGGATGCAGGTGCTGGGACTGATGTGCCAGAATAAATCACATCAGGGTGCTTGGTAAGCATTAGAAATCTCTTGCCTGGGGTGAATTGCAAGACTTCAGTAGTAAAGCGAGGCGCTAATAGAGCTCAGACACACAACGTTTTCCCCCTCCCTTTCTTTCCTTCGCCTCCTCGCTCTTCAGCAACTTTTTGTTCCATTGCTCCTTTCAGACACGCACTTGTTATTGCTTTGAAAGCCCAGGTTATGGGTTTGTATTTGTTTTCTACTACAGAATGCATCATTTAGGGCTAATAAATTAAACATACGGCAGAGGCAGAGGGAGAAAAATTAGTTACAAGCGTCTGCACCAGTCTCGGAGTTTATTTGTCTACAAAAGGCGCCGCTGCCATGGAGACGGGATTTCAGAGCTCCTTTCATTCTGGGTTGGGTGTAGAACCTTAGAATCACAAAATCATTAAGGCTGGAAAGGACCCGTTAGATCATTGAGTCCAGCCATTAACCCAGCGCTGCCAGGTCCACCACTAAACCCTGTCCCTAAGTGTCACATCCACGTGTTCTCCTGAACAATGCCAGGAATGGTGATTCCACCACTTCCCTGGGCAGCCTGTTCCAGTGCTTGACCATCCTTTTAGGGAAGAAATGTTTCTTAATATCCAACCTAAACCCTGGTGCAACTTGAGGCTGTTTCCTCTTGTCTTATCACTTGTTTTCTGGGAGAAGAAACCAACCCCCACGTGGCTACAAACTCCTGTCAGAGAGTTGTAGAGAGCAATAAGGTCCCCCCTGAACCTCCTTTTCTCCAGGTTGAGCCCCCCCCAGCTGCTCCTGGTGCTCCAGACCCTTTCCCAGTTGCACTGTCCTTCTCTGGACACACTCCAGCTCCTCAATGTCTTTCTTGTAGTGAGGGGTCCAAATCTGACCTCAGGTTTCGAAGTGTGGCCTCACCAGTGCCGAGCACAGGGGGACAGTCACTGCCCTGACCCTGTTGGCCACACAATGTCAGGATGTCATTGGCTTGTATCATGGACATATTCCACATGGAGAAAGACAGCAAGAGAGAGAGAAGGAGAAAGCAAGAAAGAGACCCAAACCCAGGACAAACCACCCAGAGCACACCCTTTGAAAACTCAGCTCATCTATTTTCGTGCGACCCTCGGGTGCACTGGGAGCTCAGAATTCATGGCTCTGGGTTGTGCTATTTATAACCATTGCAGCCCCTCTTGAAACCCCTGAAAGGGTTACAAGCACCCTCTGCCAAGCCTCCTGCAGAGCAGGGTAGCCTGGACCCTTCTGTGCTCCTCAGTCCCAGGATCCTCACCCCATCCGAGGCACAAGAAGCGCTTGCGGATGATGCGGTTCCGTAACCGGCCCGTCACGGCCATGTAGGACTGCCAGGCCTCGGTCAGCACCCAGCAGAAAGAGGACAGGAAGAAGAAGTGCAAGAAAGCCGCCACCAGCGTGCAGATCACCTGGGGAGAGAGAGAGGAGGAAAGGAGGACACGTGAGAGGAGTAGCAGGCAGAGAGAGCAGCGCGTAGGAGAGCGGAAGGTGCAGGGAGATGATTCCAAACCAGGCTCTGGAAGGTAAGGTCGTGGAGTCAGGACATGAGAAGACATTTTAGGACGAGGCAGTTTCCCCCACCACCTTTGACCTAGCAAAGGACCAAAGCGTTGGCTGCAAATTTAAGCACTACATGGAAATTGGCTGCTCATGTTTAAACATGAGCTCTGAGACAAGCCCATGGTTAACATTGAAGTCACAGAATCATAGAATTACAGAATAGTTTGGGTTGGGAGGGACCTTAAAGATCATTTAGCTCCCACCCACCCTCACCATGGGCAGGGACACCTTCCACTAGAAATCTGAGCTTGTGTTCCATCCTGGTGCTTTCTTGGCTTGAGCAAGATACACTTAATTTCCAAAAGATCAAAACCATTGCCATGATCCTTTTGGAGGGGTTGGGGGGGCAGAGTAGTTAGTAAACCATGCACTAATCTCAGCTCAAAAGGTTTGCAAAGCACCATGTCATTGGCAGCTGAGCCACAGAAATTAAATCAGAGGAAGGCAATTTGGATGGTTTCCCTGCCAGGGAAGGAGAGCTGAGTGAAAGAGTTAAGCCATGAGAGAGAGTCGGGTGAAACCACGGCTGCCAGGGGCTGGTAAAGGACTGCAAACATGAGGGCAGGGTTGTCCAAGAGCACAGAACTACCAGCAGCCAGGGAAAAGGGAAAAAGAAAAAAAAAAGGGAATTTCATAATGGTGAGCTCTACTACTCAGTGGGGAAATCTCACAAGGGAAATGCAGGGAGCTTAAGCCATTTAAAATTAAACTGGGGAAAGTACTCGCAAATGCATTATGAAGAACAATCCCGGAGTGCCGGGGAGATGGACTGGAAGGCTGACAAGCTCGTCTTTGTTTTAACTCAGCAAGGCCAAATCTTTCACTGGTGCAAATTGGTGCCGCTCTGTTTAACTCGGCCAGTTTTTCCCCCATCTGTGAGCTGGAAACTGTGAATCAATGGACTCAGGAAGAAAACGACGGGAAGAAACTCCAGCGGCTCCCGAGGAGAAGGGAGAGCAAACAGACTTTAAAAGTGACTCTGGATAAAGTGATGGCTTAAGGCATTTGGGGGAGGGGGAGGTTTATAATCAAGGATTTCTCTCCGCTTTGAGTTGTATCAGGAAATGTGGACTTTAGGTTTACGGTCAATGAACCTTTCTCTTTTTTCATCCACCAGCAGCTTTTAACTCAGGGCTCTCATGCACAGAGAGGCTTTTATCCTGATTTTATCGGATTGCTCTCCATTCATACACCGGCACAGCCCCACGTTATCAGAGGTTGTGAATAAAAGCAAGGCCGTGTGTTCTTTGAGATAGGAGCTGTCTTTTTTGTTCCATATTTGTATTTGACACCAAAAAACCCTCAGTATTCTGCCTATAAATGGATTTTGGATGACAGCTCAGGACAAGAAACACGGCTCAGTATGATAATTTCCAGTAATTTTTGCATCGTAAAAGAATCCTAAAAAGGTGGTTCCTATTCATCAGCTTACAAACCTACATAAAACAGTTACAAACAGAGGACGCTTTCTGGAATGTTTTGGGTTTGTTTTTTTTTTCTAATATCAGATATGATACTATTCATGTCACCTTTTTGATTTTGTTCTGAACTAACACGGTACTTCCCAGTTTACCAGCAGTTTATAAGAGGGGAGAGAAAAACTTCGCTTTATAATTTTACACCAGACAGAGACACATTTTCTGGGTGTTTTCTCTCAGTCGGGTAGTTTTGACAGAAAGGGAAGGAGAAGAAAGGTGGGGAAGACAACAGAAATAAGCACATCTCAGCTGGACCTGTATAAACCCATCACCTCAGCTGAACTTGGCCAGTGATGGGCAGGCACATATTTGCTCCTGCAAAACCTCTGCTCCAGGTTCTTCCTTCCTCATAGGCAAAAAAATAAACGTCCATGAAGGGCTAAGCACAGGGATATGATGTCCCAAGCTGCTGGAGGAAGATCTAGCAGAGCTTGTCAGCCTGTCAAGGCCATTAGCCCTTGTTTTCCTTTAAGAGGAGAAATCTGTTCCCTTGCAGCACCCAAGCCATGCCTCTGAGATAGTGCCTGTTCTCACAGCACGCATTTCTTTTGTATCGGGGTATTGCTGACTGTAATTTTTTTTAGCCTTTTCCCAGGCCTTTCATCTTCAAAAAGCTTAGCAAATCCAGGCGTGGAATCCTGCCTTTGAGGTTACACGGATGGAAATCAAGGGAGAATTTGACACTTCCAGGGAAGCCAATCCCGTGGAAATCCTCCCGGAGTAAACCGCAATCATAAATCAATCACCAACACTTTTAAGACACTCTATTATCAATAATTGAATGCGAATAAAATCTTAATTTACATTCCTTCATTTCTTGTCTGTATAGTTTTCTTTCTCTGTTCCCTGCCAGAGACTGTTTACTAGATGGCTGAGAGGAAATCCAAGAATAACCTTTCTATTTATGGTGTTTCATGCATATGTATGTGCAACGAGCTAATCTGCCTCACGCAATCGCTGCCGGGAGCTTTGAATCCCCACTACCAGCTCTGATGGTGAACACCCTGATTAATGGTGAACACCCTGATTAACGGGACAAAAAGCACCAGGGAGAACCTGGGTTGTGTTCTGCAGGGAGTGGGAGAGGTGAAGGAATCCACCTCCTTCCACGAGGTGAAGAGGAATAACTAAACCATGGGCGAGCCGTGCTTTGTCATCTCGAGCCTCCCTCAGTGTTGAAAGGAAGATCCCAGTACACATTTGGGGTTGCAGACAATGCACCCAGGGAAAGCAGGAACTCAGGTCACCCCTTCTCCACCTCTTGCCAAATCTGTGGGCCATGAGAGACAGCTCTGCTTTGTGATGTGAGTTTTTGAAGGGCACCTCTTTAGTAGGAGCAGAGTTGTCTGGCTGCTTGTTTCCACACTTCTCTCACACACAGGACTCAAGCAGCTGGAAAACTTTCCCTAAAACAACCCACCCCTAACCCAAAGCGGTCTCCATAGAAATGAGTCTCTAGGATTCACTAAACCCTTTGGCTTCTCTGCAGAAACTGTAGAATCACAGAATGATTTGGGTTGGGAGGGATCTTAAAGATCATTTCATTCCAACCCCTCTGCCTCGGGCAGGAAGACTTTCCACCAGACCCACTTTCCTCCAAGCCCCATCCAACCGGCCTTGAACACTTCCACAAATGAAGCATCCACAACTTTTCTGGGCAACCTGTGCCAGTGCCTCACCACCCTCAGAGTGAAGAATTTATTCCTCATATGCTTCCAACAGTGACAGCAAGTTCTGGCTGCCAAAGCAGGGACGCAAAAAAACCCAGCTGGTCACTGGTTACTGTTCAGTAATAACTAATTTTTGATTTCTGATTGTGATTTTGGCAGCAGAAGGAGTGGAGGAGGTTTCTTGCCTCACTTTTTTTGGCTCAACAGTTATGACGGTTGGAGCATTTGGGAAGATGGGAAAATTTACAACGGGAGAACACTGATGATGAGCAGTGATTTGTCATTCCAGACACCAACAGAGAATGTGAAAGTGCTTCACACACGCCCCTCCAGCTGGGTCTGTAATGTGGGAAGGCATGGATGTGCAACCAGTGCACATGGTTTGGAAAACCACATCAGGTCTTGCCTGTCCTGCTCAAGTCACCCTGGGATCTGCACAGAGTCCCTCGTGGCTCTGCAGTGTGAACAGGGCATCTGGAAATGCTTCCTGCTCCAAAATAGGTGAGGTTTTTGTGTCTGTGTTCATCAACATCTGCCAAGTGCTTCAAGCTCAGAGTATTAAAATTGCTGGAGAAATAAATGTAAAGCTGAGAGGTTGTTTGTTTGTTTGTTTGTTTCTTTAAAAAAGCCTTTTCTCAATCTGTCTTCGTAATATTTTTTTTTTTGAAAATAAAATGGTTAAAGCCCCGCAAAACACCACAGTTCTTCACCGTGCCATGTGCCAGCTACTCTAGGCAGATATTCAAAAATATCACATTGGTTTTAATCAAAGCCCTGAGGATGCTGACAAATTATCAAAGGGAGAGCGAGAGAGAAAATTGAAATCTGCCATTTAGCCGTGCCTTTGACATGTCGCTAATTAACAGATGGAGGAAAAACGAGGAAGCGCTGCCTGAACGGATCATTTCAGTGCTAAATCAGGGGAAAAGCCAAACAAATAAACAAAAGCCTGACTCATCTCCCACCTTATTCCGGGTCTGGGTCTGTCCGATCAGGATGAGGGCGTTGGAGGAGATGATGGAGAGGCAGAAGTTGATGAGGATGACGGAGCGCTCGGAGCGGATGTACCTGCAGCGAGAGAAGAGGGGGAGGGAGACCCACCCTGTTACAACAGGCACCAAATCACCCCTAAAACCCACCAACCAGGTGCAGGTTGCTCTGGGCCAGGCTCTACACAAGGCCGTGGCAAGGGGTTGCCCATTTCCTGCAGATTTTGTGTGTTAAGCAAACAAGAACAAGGGGGAAAGGGAGGGGGAGGAGGTCTCTCCACCATTCCCCCTCAAGGCTGGAGTTAGGAGCCAACAAACTAGGGGCCAGCCTAGTCTGAGCCCCTCCTAAGACAGTAGAGTGCTGCAAGTCTTCTTCAGCTCTGCCTACTTGGAAGGGGGCTTGAAAAGGAGCTTAAAAGAAAAACATACAGGCAACACACGGAAAAGATTCCCAAATAAGAAGAGCCACAGGCATGCTGGCCATGGAAGCAGATTACGAACACATGCGCCTTCACAACAAAGTGTGTGTGGTTCAGCATTCCCCTCCCTTTAACCTAACGAGGCATCCTGAAGGGAGAAGCATTTCTGGCTTTTTTTTTTTTCTTTTTTTTCTTCTAAAAACACTTCTCAGAACTAGGCCAAACACGCAAGTGCAGCTGCGGGTCTGGGACATGAGGGATACAAGTCAGGAAGCCGTTGCCTTCAGCACCTTGCAGGAGCAAGGGATTTGTCACTTCTGATTTGCAACGGTGCAGCACAGCCCCGACTCGCTGCTGAGGTGTGGGCACGACAATTAATTCAAACCACTGGCCGTGGAGGAAAATTTCTTTGAAGGCACTTTTATGTACCTAATAAAACAAAAAAAAAAAAGGGAATTGCAAAAGTGCAAGTCCTCCAGGATTGACTCGGGATCTCACCACACCAACACTCACACACGTGAGTTATCCCAGTGATGCAGCAAAGGCCCTGCCTGAATACCAGATGAGCGAAGAGTAGGTGCTGATGATTATATAAATTAGAAACAGATGTATTAATCAACCAGCCCATCCCTGGAGGCTAATGCAGGATTATTTCCTATATTCCAGCACGGTAACTATTTATATTGGGAATTTAATTTCATTAATTAATTTTAGTGTGAGTGAGTTGGTCGTGCCTTGGCTGCAGAGTTTTGGCTTCCTGATTAGGAGGGCAGGACGAGTTTACTGCACGTGTGTGTTCTGCCAAGGGTAAATCTGTGCTTTAGACCTAATGAAGGCTGTAAAACTTTTGATTTTAAATTTTCTCCGAGTTTTGTTTTCAGACAAACATGAATATGAGGATATGATTTCCTGGATACAAGAAAGCCACTGGTGCAAAGCAGTGAACTGAACTTCTACTTAGGCTGTTGGAAATCTGGTTTAGGGGTAATTGTCCCTGAAACTCACCCAATCCCAGAACAGGCTAAAAGATTTAGGATCCCAGCTCAGATAGAAACTGGGTTGACTGCCTGCAAAATTTGCTTCTGGTTCCTTTTCTGGCCAATCTGATCCCAAATTTCTTGATTTCCTTGGGCTCAGTACAATGCTGTGCATCACCTGCATCCCATTCCATTTGTGGCTGGAGGGTACTGAGTCATCAGTCTATCTGTGCTTTGATTGTGTGAAGTAAAACATCAAGTCTCCAATCAGCAGCTTCTAGGGGGGTAGAAAAGGAGATTTGGACTCTGTCCTGGTGGGAATGAGATGTAATAAATCTGTGGAGCAACACTATGATCCGACTGGTGCACTTCAAAAGCCTCATCTAGTCAAAAAAGGTAAGAAATTAGTATGGTCTGGATGTGAATGTAAGGGAAGATAATCCAGCTGTCCTCAGACTCTTCCCACCTTAAACCTCCTTAAGCCAAGCTCTCCTTTCTCCCTGCTTCCCTTCATACACTGAGAGTCCATCCTGTTCCCCAGATCCCTGAACATCCAAAGAACAAGACGTGGGTTGGCAATGAACAGAATCACAGAATCAGAGTAATTTAGGTTGGGGAAAATCCTCTCAAGTTCCCAGTTCAATCCTATGCCTGAAAAAAAAAAGCACTAATTTCAAAGTCAGATCAGGCTTCTCAAGGTCTTATCCAATCAAGTTTTGGAAAACACCAAGAACAGAAATGCTTCCACCTCTCTTGGATGACTTATTACAGCATTTAACTGCTCTGGTGGTGAAGGATTATTTTTTATATCCAGCTGGATCTTTTCCTGCTGCAGCTGCTGCCTCAAGACCTTTCCCTGCCTACCTATGCAAGTTTTTCTACTCTCCTATGACTCCTTAACAGCCTCCTCTTCTCCAAGCCAACCCTTCTCCAAGCTTGTGACACCCTTTGGCATCACGTTCTCCAGCCCCCTAAGCATCCACTGGATTTGCTCCAATCTCTTGTATTGGGGAAGTCCAATACTAGACAAACTTTTCCAGATGTGGCCACAGGAGTGTCAAACACGACCCAGGTTGTTAAAGAAGACATTAAACAATACTGGTCATAGAACCAACCCTGGTCAGAAGCAACAAGTAACCAGTTCCTAATGAGGCTGCAAACCTTTGACCATTGCCCTTAAATCCGACAGGAACTCCATCCAGCCATTAAACCAACAATCCAGTGCACAATTCCCTGCTCTGGATACAAGGGAGACTGTGCTAATGGCCTTGGTAATGTCAAAATACACACCACCTACTCCTTTCCCCTGTCCATGTAACCATGCATCCCACCACAGCAGGGAAACAGGTCAGCCAGGCACAACCTGCCCTCAATAAATCCTCGCTGTCTATTCCCAATCACTTCCCTGTCCATCATTTTGCTTGGAAATAACCTTTCTAACTCCTTGCTCTTTAATCAGCCCAGGGGTTGTGTAGGTTGACCAGTCAGTTGTTTTTCTGGATCCTCCCCCTTGCCCTTTTTAAAGGTGGGTGTAACATTTGCCTTCTTCCAGCCATCAGGAACCTTCCCAGATGACAGAGTGGCTCCACAGCTACACCAGAGAGCTCCCTCTATGCATCCCATTTTGTCCCATGGATTTGCAAGTGTCCAGATAACCTAAATAATCCCTGTCTTTCTTTTCCTTGGCAGTGGGGAGTATTTTCTTCCCTGGATTTTGCCTCTGTGTAGGAATTTGGGTGCCTGGCAGCCAACCTTGACAGTACAATAAGGCAATGAAGGCATTGGGTACCGTCACCTTTTCAACTTCCTTCTCCATTAGGCTCCTTGTCCCATTCCACACCGAGCCAACACTTCCCTGGGTAATCCTTTGGTGCTGATGGACCTACAGAAACCCTTCCTGGTGCCATTCACATCCCTCCCCAGTTTCAAAGGCAGCTGAGGTCTGACCATTCTAATTCAATCCTGCATTCCTGGGCAATTCTTCCAGAGTCCTCCTTGGTAGCCTGACCTGGATTCCAAGCATTTCCTTGCTATGTTTCAGTTCAATCAGAACGCTGAGACCTCCTGCCATGCTTGCTTTTCTCCTTCCATTTCCTCTTCCCCAGCACAGGATGCTCCACAGAAAGAAATCATCAATTCTACCCAGCCCCTCTGGCCAAAGAAGTCAGGAGCTCATATCAGAGAAGAAAAAAGCACAGAACTTGATAGGTTTTGCCAGAAAACAGATCTCCAGTAAGGACAGAGCTACTCCAGGGTGCTGTCTTGCTACCCCCTTGGCTGATATATGGACTCTGTCTACTTATCAAAATATGCTGTACTCAGCCACAAAAGCAGGGAAAAACTCACTGCTAATTTAGGGAACTTCTGCTCTGGCTTGTGTCCTAGAATCACAGAATATCCTGAATTGGAAGGAATCCACAAGGATCATGGAGTCCAACTCCTGACCCTGCACAGAACCACCCCAAAAATCCCACCATGTGCCTGAGAGTGTTGTCCAAACACTTCCTGAGCTCTGGCAGCCTTGGTGCTGTGAGTACTTCTCTGGGGAGCCTGTTCAGTGCCTGACCACCCTGTGGGGGAAGAACCTTTTCCTGAGATCCACCTAAACTCCCCCTGACACAGTTTCACCCCATTCCCTCAGGTCCTGTCACTGGTCACCAGAGAGGCTCCCCACATCCTGCAGCGTGTGGGGAAGCCCTGCAGAAGCTGAGACAGATGGAAAAGGTGGGAAAACCCTGCAGTCTGTCTCTCTGCCCCCATTAGACTCCCCTGCTCCCACAAACACTGAGTCACTCCTGCTTTCTCACTGTGTGTACACACATCCCTCTCCTTGCAGTCACTTACTCATTCCTGCTGCCTCCCACCAGGGCCACCGAGTGCCTCAGCACCTCCAGCACAGGCAGAGCTCCGGGGTTTAAAGCAAGTGTTAAAAGCCCCTGGAGAGCTCATTGACAGCCACTAAATCAATCCTCAGGCTCTGCTGGGCAGGCAGCGAGAAAAGCTCCCTGTGTTATCTCCCAGTGATCCAGCTCTCCCCCAGCTGCTGCCAGGGAACAGGGGCTGCCGTGCCCCACATGCTGATGGGCTGGTGGATGAGCTATTCAATAGCCAGCATCGATCTCCAGGCTATGGAAAGGTCACTGACTCCAGAGGCTGTTGAACCACGATGAGTTCGGGGATGGAAAACACATCCTGAAATACCACCGTGTCAAGGAGCTGCTTGAAAGGAGTGGCACAAACCGGAGCTCAGAGGAACACAGCACTAAGTCATTTCACCTGTTCTGACCCTTGAGTAGCTGTTGTTTTTTTTTTCTCCCCAGTTTTTCATCTTCACACTGGTTTTCAAGGGGGAAGATCTTTTTTTTCCTTTCAATTCCCCCTCTTTTTCCACATGGGTGGTGGAGCGTGTGGCCAAACACACACATTGTGCCTCCAGCTGTGACCCAGGCCAGGCGCTGCCGAGACGTAACAAGGTCACTCCCCTTCCACAGCCCACTGTGTCACTGACCCCTCTGTCGAGCCTGCTAATAAGGCCAGAGATGCACCATCTGCAGCAGAGATTTTTGCAGCCATCTGTCTACTGGGAACTGGAGTGAGTCCACCAACAGGCCACCAACAGCCGTCAAACAGAAGCAACTCCCAGTTTTCCAGGAGGCTGTGCCAAGTTGGCCGTGTCTGAAGTGATCACTTGCATCAAAAAAGCTCGTGCCATTCACGCCAGTGGCTGAGGAGATGCCACTGAGGAGCAACCATTATTTGGGGGCTTTCAATGGGAATTGGAGGGTAAATTCCTTCCCCAGAGCTGGGATCACCTCCCTTCTACTCTTCCCCCTTTTCTCTCCCTCTTTCTCACCCGCCCTTTCTTTCTGCTTCCCATATATATACACACATATAAACAAACCCTAGCTGGGCAAAATTCTGGGAAAGCTTCCAGAGTGTCAGCTTCAGTGAGCTTATTCATCAGAAGTGTTTCATCCTCAAGCTGGGTCTATGCGTGCATGCTCCAGATGCCTTTGTCCGGAGTTCTGAATGGGAAATTTCCCGGCCAAAGCTCCCAAAAACAGCTGAGCTCTGGATGAGGACTCTCCACAGAAGATCAGGCAGCCAGGGCATGAGGAGTTTCTCCCCTGCACGGTGAAAAAGAACCACTTTGATACTGGTCCTGTGTGGAATAATACTTCTGATTCCATTTCTAAACACTCCTCCTGTTGTCTATCAGAATATGTTACATTCAGGGCAAAACAAAGTGGGAGCAAGGAGATAACGTTGACTTGAGTATGAGGTTCCTGAGACCATTAAAAGGACAGCACATTCACGTCCAGCAGCTATGCCTAAAATAAAAAGGACACACAGAGCGCTCAGGGCGCAGCCACGGGAATGCTGTGAAGTTCAGAAAACATGGAAACATGATCTACAGAGAAGAAATGGAACAAACTCAGCGCACCAGAGAGAAATTCTAGAGATCACTTGATCATGCTTTACATATATTTACACAAAGAGACTTAGGATAGAGAGCCCTTTAACCAAGATAAAGCTGGTCTCAGGATCACTTGGAAATGCATGTCCATCCTTGGCTAGCTCAGAAATACCCATTCAAGCCTCCCATAAACGTGTCCCCCCATTGGTGCTGATCGTTTTGGGCATAGGCACAAGGCAAAGGCTGGAATGAGAAATTAAGCAGAGTATATTTTAAACAGGTCAGGCAATTTACTGTCCTCAATAACAGTAAATATTGAGGGGACACGCTCCTGGAAAAAAATACACCGTGTTATTCCAAATGACTCTTGGCATGCTCCAAACTGATTCGACCTCATGTCTGAGCTTGGGTTTCAGATCCTGAACTTGTTTCTGATAGGAAAGAGAGGGTGAGGCTCGAACACTTGCACTTTACTCTCCAATCCTAACTTTCCACTTGATCCTGACACCAGTGACACCAGTAAGTCACCTACCAGCGCTGCTCAGTGCTGCCCAGCCTGAGGAAAAGCAGGAGAGGACAAGGACTTGAGCACATCCAATGATACCCCAGGCACGGAAAAACCTGAGTTCTAGATAAATGTTATCATGATCAGTCTTCAGCTTGTAGCACTTGCCAAAATTAACCAGCCACTATGCACTGTCACAGTATCAACAAAAAAAGATGCATTTTTGCTTATTTTTTTTACTCTCTTGTTTCTTTCCTCTATCAAAGGGTAGAAAAAGTTATCTCAATTCACATCTCTGAATGGAATTTCCCCTTTCCTTCCTTCCTAAGAAGAGTCACTTGAAAAAATGAGAGCCTCAGACTGATCCCTTCTCCCAAAAGGATCACCAGTAATATCCAGTTAGATTCTCTGTAGCCACTCCATTTCCACTTCACAGTCAGTCACCTGGTTCTGATTGTCTTCGTTTTATTCAATGTGGAGCCATGAAGGTCTCAGCGTATTTGCCATGGATTTAGGAAAGGAATGGGTCTCGTGGGATAAACTCAGACCTTGTTCAAGGCAATACAGGGAGAAAATCCCTTGCACACCTCGGGTTCTCTGGCTTATACAGTCCACCAAAACATGTCTAACAGGGGCATGGGCCAATATGGGCCTTGGTTCAATAAAACTTTGCTACAAATTCACTTCAGCCTTTATAAATGACACAATTTTAGGTTCCACCTGACCTGCTTATGTGTGTACAGGAGCTCTCTGCCATGGGATGCACTGAGGACTCCCATTTGAATCTGAAGATGAAGGCAAAACGTAGCTAAGAGGCAGGAGGGTTATTTAGGTGATGGAGTTTAATGATGTGGTTTAACATCCTCGAGCTCCTGAGAAGTTCTGTCAGTTCTTCAGGCCAGATGTTTTCATGGCAGGTCATGGGAACTGTGATGTTATCAAAGCAATACCTCGAAGCAAAGGGCCTGCCCAGAGGCAGAACGTGTCCACCTCGCCCCAGACAAGGTCTCCTGGAGTTTACAAAGGCATCTAAACCAGCAAGAGGCTTTTGGAAGTGGAACAGTGAGACTACATGGGGCCATGGCACTAACTTCACTCTACTAATTTCTCTGGCACTGAAAGGAAAGAACAATGCCAGCTAAGCCACCAGGATGACTTTCTGCAGGACCCACTCGTTACCAAACAGCTCTTCCTCAGGCACCAGACACCCAAAACCAGAGGGCAAACACTCCAGGATCCATGCAGATCAAAAACAGTTACTTTCCCCAAGAAGAAGAGAAGAGAAGAGAATGAAAGCCATACCTCCAAACAGAGACATAAATGATAATCAACAGCAAAAGTGTCAGCGAAGATACTCCACAGCCTACAATTAACGTGACAGAAGGGACCAGCACCTTTTCCATGTTCTGAAAGAGAGAAAGTAAGACATTAAAAAAAGAAAGAAAGAAATAGAAGAAGTTCAGGAAAAAAAATAAAATAACAGTTCTACCAGCAAAATTTCATGGCAAGAATTTTCCTCCTAATTGTCACTGTGTCAACTCACCTGACCTTCACATCACACTGTACAAACAAATAAGGAGAAAAGGAGACCAGGATCTATTTCTGGTTGGCCCAGACTTCTTTTGGACCTGATTCTGTTCCCACACCCACACACATGCACCAGTGTCAAGTCTGGGTAACAACTCTGATTTCCATGGAAGGCAAATGTGGGTTGCAAGAGGAGGATCAGACCCTTCCCATCCAGTGTGAAACTGGGAGGTAATTAATGAGGCAACAGCAGAAGGCAATGCCTGCACTGGAACAATTACCAGTGAGCTCTTCTGGGAATGGTGGTGATGAAGGGTGGAGGATGAAAAGAAGGTGAAAATTTTCCACCAGCTACAGACATTCATCTGGAAAAGGATGAAGTGAAGCAAGCAAAGGAAAAACAAGGTGTATGTCCTCCCCAGGGACCCAGAATCCAGCCATAACATCCATCAGTTCACTACTCTTACACTACTACAAGAGGCATTTCCTCATATAAAGGGATCATACAGACTGGAAAACCTGGTTGGGATGGTTCTAAACAGAAAAGATCTGCAGACACAACCCAACACTTGCTGTAACCTCTCCTAATGGAGTTCTCTGCCTGTGACTGTGTAACCAATCAACATCTGCCAGACTGATACCACTAAACTCGCTTGTCCTCAGCTCGGAGGGAGGATCTGGATCCCACTTGGCTTTCCCTGCTGCAGGCTCATTTCCACATCAGTGATCTCTGCTGGCATGAGAGGCAGAGAGGCACAGACCCACCATGCAGAACCCTTTATTCAGAGGGATCAGCTCATGTGCAGAGGGGCAGGACCCCACTCAGGGCTGGTATTCCATTGGCACAGCACCAACACCTATCGCGTCCCCCATGGACACGAGACGGTTTCTGACACAGCAAGGGCTTAGCACAAGGGGGAAAAAGCCCACAAATAAAGGCAACTATGCAAGAATTTGGGAATGGAACAGGCAGCCCTCTAAGGACTTGACTGTACTGTTTTGTTGGCAGGCAGGAGGCTGCTCAACCTGAACCTCCAGTCAGCGGGATGCCACGAGGCTGAGGCTGTGGCAGCTCTGTTCCAGGCTACTGAGCCTTCTGCAAAGCAAAATATATCAGGCAAGGCTCAGTGCAGTGCTCAGATGGAGCCAGGCCAGCTCAACACATGGGCAAAGCAAACATGTGTCCCTTCACTCAAGGCCCACAGTCACCACAGGTTTACTCCACAGAGCCCACCCTCAAGAGGAGATAAACAACCCTGGTACAGAGGGGTCTGAGCTGAATTGTCCCTGGATTTTGAAGGACTTGGTAAGGTAAGATCTTCCTTATTTGCTTATGTTGACCAGGGGTGCCTCACATATTTGGAGGGGGAATTAATTAGTTAATGTGAGGATTTAACTCCCCATGTTTTGAAACTCATCGGGGTGAATTAATGAGGGAAAATACTCTCACCACACTAGTGCAGTGAACCCCAGAGGAGCTGTTGGGAAGGCTGGCACAAGATCCTAGAGGACCTGACACAAAATGGAGTGACACACTGCAGAAGCCTCGAGGATAAGGGGGTTAACGTGTATGTCTCAAGCATTGGCTTGAGCCAATGCAGATGGCTGTGGAGCCAACCAAGGATTGTAGTGGCTGGAGAAGGAGCCATTTGGAGGTAGGGCAGCACTTTTCTGGGACAAATATCCTCGCCCTGGCTCCTGGAAATAAGCACAACACAGGACAAGAGCAGGAATGAGGTTGAGAACGGGGCATGCAGTGAAGGGGTATAATCAAGAACCACCAAAGACCCCTGAAGACTCCAACCCATTTCCAGAAAGGTCTAGAAGAATGATCTGTGTATGTTAACTAATTTGCATAGAAAGTTAGAAACTAGCAGGGAAAACTTATCTATAAAAGGTACCCCTCTGAAGCCTGGGGGCACAGGCACCCCACGATCCTGGACAATGCTGGAGCCAGGACTGGTGATCTCTCTTTCTCCCTTTCCTTGTTTCTTCCTTTCTTTCTCTCTCTCTCTCTTTAATCCACCTTCTCCCTCTTCCCTTTCACCCTATCCCTTTATCCAAAATGCCCTGTGCTTATCCCAGGAGATCAGGGACTAACGTCCCAATTCCCATGACAGGTGTGTCACTTATTAATAAAACTCTGCAAGTTCTTGTGGACCCTCTGACTTTCACCGTTCCTTTTGACCACAAATCTTGGGTGCTTCCTTCCCCTTAAAGATGGGATGCCCCACACATTCAATGGCTTGAATTCTCAGCTGGAATAAGCACCCAAAAGACTACAGGTTGTTTGAGGGATCTTCACTGTATGCAGAACCGCTGCAGTGTGGAGCTACCTCTCTGCAATGTCCCCCAGCTTCCTTGAGTCTATTCTGTGAAACAGGAGGCTTAGGACATTCCAAAACTAGACCACAGATCACAGAATCCCAGATTGGTTTGGGTTGGAAGGGACCTTAAAGATCATCTGATTCCTACACCCTGCCATGGGCAGGAACACCTTCAGCTAGACCAGGTTGTTCAGGACCCCATCCAACCCAGCCTTGATAGGGTTTGGATTCCAATCCTAATTCAACTTGCAGAAATTATGGAACTTTAAAACAACCTCTCAGTCCCTTTAACCAACAACGGTTGTGCAGAAACTGCAGAGGTAACAGGAGTAACAGGGTGCTGAACCTCACCAATCCTGTATCATCCTGCATCTTCCTCCACTCGCGGATTCCCAAAATGCTTGTGAAAAAATGTTTCAGCTCACATGTAGATCCTTCCCCGAAACTTCTATAGAGATTAGATCACTGCAATTTTTACCATCAAGTCATATGACTGTGTTTTCCATCCTGAGAATTCACTCCTGCCAAATGTTCACAGAAGGTTAGAAGCATTTTTTTTGGGGGATGAGGTGAATGCAGAGGTACTTCAATGAAAATATCAACATTTTGATTCATATTCCATCAAACAAAATTGAGATTGGACATAATCCAGGCAGCATGAGTGCTGAAGTAGCATATCTTTCTCCTTATAAATTGAAATGTGGAATGGACTCTGATTTAGGGGTTGTGTATGGGAGAGACAGATGCAGTGTTGGGTAAGAAGCCACAGCTTTGCTTTTCCCCCCTGCAGAACCCAGGCGGGCAGCAGTTCTGTCCCACTCTAGAGATGCCTGGTTGTGATAAAAGCTCTGATCAGACATGGATTGCTCCTTGCTCTCTCTCTCTCCAAGCTCGCTCCCAACCCTTTTCCTGTCCCTGCTCCTCCCTCACGGCGATGTGAGTTCACATCGCACAAACGGTGGCCTGGGATGAGCATCGATTGTGACATTTGATTTAAGTAGGTCTCATTTCACTGACTTTTCATGGGTAACTGGATAAAAGTGGGGGAGGAGCTCCATTAAAGCAAAAAAAGCCCAACACGTAACTCGCTCCTAAACCACCCAGGAGTAACTGAAGGAATGGAGTTTGGTTAGTAAGGGATGAGCAGACTCCATCCCTAGATCCCAACACAGGAATCTCTAATTTCCCTCCCTTCCATATCGTCTCTGATATCCCTCCACTCCCCAGAAGACTCAGGTTCTTTCACTTCTTTCTCAATCCCCTTTCCCACATCACCCACAACCCTCTCCTAGGTCCTCCATCAGCTAAGGAAGAGATTTCATGTGCTGGACTATTCCTAGGTCAAGTGTTTGCTCACAGACGAGGCATTACACAGATGATGAGTTGGCCCGTTGGAAGCCAGACTTTGGTGTAATAACTGGTGTCTCTCTGCAGCCCTTCCCACAGGAAAGCCCCTGATCTGCACCTCCTTCCTCATCTTTTAACCAAATTTTCACAAAAGCCATGCCAAGTGGAAGGACTGTTGCTAAAGAGATGCCACAAAGTTCATCCCTCCACCCCACAGAGAAGAAATGGCTGGTGATGAGATTTTTGTTGGGATCATGAGGGTGGATAACCATAAAAAACACTGGCTGCTCCTTTTGGAATAATAAAATCATTAAGGTTGGAAAAGGCCTTAAAGAACAGCAAGACCAACCACCAACCCAACACCACCACCATGTTCGCCACTAAACCATGTCCTCAAATGCCATATCCACATGTTTTTTGAACACTTCCAGGGGTGGTGGCTGCACTACTTCCCAGGACAGTCTGTTCCAATGCTTTATAACCCTTTCCATGAAGAAATTTTTCCTAATGTCTAATCTACTTGAGGCAATTTCTTCTCATCCTAAACAAGTCCTAAAGCCTCAGACCCACATAACTTAGGATTCTGCTTTCTTTCTTCGTTATTAAGGTTTCTCTGTCCCGCCCATCTTCCTTTCCCCATCCCCCTCTTCTTCCCTTTGGCAAACAAATCCTCATTTGTTTTATTTCTTCTGACTAATTAAACCCCCTGACAGAAGGTGGTTGGATGCTGTTGAATCCGAGCCTTGCGAGGGAAATTTCCTTAAAGGAGGAAAAGCAGGGGAAAAACAAGGTCAATTCAAAAAGTAGTAATGCTGACAACAGAAAGACCTCAAGGTAAGAGAGGAAGCAATCCTATGGGATTTTCCCAGCACCACAGCTAAAGAGAAACTGGTTGTCTGCAAAAGACAGGCCAGGAAAAGGGTCTCCACCTTCTCCAGGAGCACCTTGAAACACAGATGAAGCCGTGACGGTTTGGAGCTGGAAAGAAAACTTTTCTCTGGGCCAATCAGGAACAGAGCAGGTTGCTGTGAGTCGCAATTCCTGGGACTCTGTCACCAGGCATGACAAGGGAGGGGAGAAGCAATCAATGACATCAGCCAGGATGGAAATAACGAGCGCTCCTGCCTGGGGCTGCTCCTGTCCTGCCACCTCATCGCTCTGCCTGGCAGGGCAGAAGGACACTCCTCCTTTTCTTCGCAATTTCACCTTGCTTCCTTCTCCTTTTCTGTTTCCTTTTCTCTTCCTTTCTCCCTAATTTTTGCTCTTCTTCTTTGCCTTTTTTGTCTCCCTTCCTTTGGCCATTTCCCATGACATATTCTGCCTTTTCTTCTTGCCCTTAATGCATCTCTCCGGCTCCCCCCCCTTGAAATTCTCTGCATTTCTCTCTTTCCTTCTCTTGCTTTCCGCAGAATGCGGTGAAAAGCGACTTCATTCGAGTCGTGCTTGTTCCATTACCCTGCTCTGGCTCCAGGGTCAAACAGCCTCCAATTAGAACAAAATATTTCTTAATGCTGTGCAGTTTGCCCCAGACCTTACAAGCTGTTCTTTCTGCTTTTTCCATCCTTGATCCTGAGAAAAGCTGAACAAAGTCTTTATAGGTACAACATCAAACCAACACAGTCACCGAAAAATTAAAACCTTTATTATGCTCCCAAATTAAACACAGGCATATGAGTTTGGAATTTGGGGGGCTGGGCTTTGTTTGGTTTTAGAAATGTGTTTGCTCTTTGTAATGGTTGCCTTGAGCCTGACTTCCTGCACATCTGAAATTAAAGATTCATGAAGTCAGAGAATTACAGAAGTACTGGTTGCAAGGGACAACTTCAGCTTTACAATCCAATTTGCCGCTTGGAGCAAGGCTACCACTAATATCAGGTGTTGGTTTTGTCTGGATAAGCTTTGGGAATTCTCCAAGATGGAGAGCTCCCACCCTGTTGGTGCCCATTCCAGGGCTACACCACTCTTCTGGGGACAGGGCTTTTCCCAAGGTCAAAAATGACCAGGGGAGGTTTAGATTAGATATTAGGAATTTCTTCACTGAAAGGGTGGTCAGGCATTGGAATAGGTTGCCCAGGGAAGTGGTGGAATCACCATCCCTGGAAGTGTTAAGGAAATGTGTGGATGTGGCACTCGGGGACATGGTTTAGTGGTGGACTTGTCAGTGCTGGGTTGGGCTTGATGGTCTCAGAGGTCTTTTCCAACCTAAAGGATTCTGTGGCTCTGTGAACCTCACAAGCTCCGGTTTGTGGCTTTTCCCCTTGTTAAACCATCAGGGACAAGCCAGAGGAATTTGGTTTTATAATTTTTGTAACTGTCCCTCTGATACCCTCAGGTTGGGATCAGATTTCCCCCTTCATCCATCTCTGCAAGATCAAGAAAGTCCATCCCCTTCTCCCCCCAGGTCATGAGCTCAAAGCAACGAGACTCATCCCACTCTTCTGACAAAGAACTGGACCAGGTGGGTGTGATTTACTCCAAGAATTCTCAGAAACCACTTCACTATGCCACTGTCCCAAAAGCTTTTCATGATTCCTGAGCAGCTTTTTTAAGCCCCATCGAGTTGATTTCATTGCTGGTTGGACAACTCTTGCCAAAGCAGGGAGAGAGCTGTTAAAATTGCTGGAAAATAATGATTTTACCGGTACTCACAGAATGAACAGCTTTCTAAACAAAAGGGTCTGTGTCAGTGCTGAAAGAAAGCAACTCAAGAGGGTTGAATGAGCAACAGGTGAATGTGCTATTCTCATCTACCAAAAAAACACTGATTTTTTGAACCCCATTTGCTTGGATTCTAGGTTTCTCATTCACATATATACCTCACTGGGATAGTAAAGCACCTGTACTCTACACCAGTACAACCACTGCTAAAAAGGTCAGCAGCCATCCCAAAAGGCAGGAATGCACAGCAATAAACAGTGTCTTTTAAGACTCTGGTATTGAGTGATGCCATGACACCTTCACCTGGGTGAGAACGACACAACTCAGCTCACAATGTGTGTGCCCACCCCTGGGGACTCTACAGAGCCTGCAGAAGGGGCAGATGTGAAGGACACAAGGAGTAGACCCACTGAATAAGGAGGTGCTGCTCACACCCCACCGTTCTCCTGACCATCATCACATATCCATGAAACCAGCACTGGTGTCCAGGGTGGTCATGCCAGGACATGCCTGTTGCTGAGGTCTGGGATGAAAGTGGGTCCTGCTTGAGGGAAGACTCAGTTTTCATCTCCTGGAAGACCTACTTCTTCCACTAATTGCAAGACAGGGAGGGATGAAGAGCCTTTTTTTTTTCTTTTTCACAGAACCATAGAATGGTTTGGGTTGGATGGGACCTTCCACTAGAGCAAGATGCTCAAAACCTCATCCAATCTGGCCTTGAACACTTCCAGGGATGGGGCATCCACAGCTTCTCTGGGCAACCTGTGCCAGGGCCTCACCACCACCCCCCTCAAGGGAAAAATCTCTCCCCAAGTCCTGTCACTACGTCAGCAATGGCAGCTCCAACAACCTCCAACTCTCCCAGCTTAGCGGCTGATCGTGACATAATATGGTCTGGAACATCCCTCTGGGCAGTTGGGGTTGGCTGTCCCAGCTGTGTCCTCTCTCAAATTCTTCTGCACCTCCAGCCTTCTCACTGGTGGGGTGGGGTGAGGAGCAAAAAAGGCCTTGGTGCTGTGTAAGCACTGCCCACCAATAATTAAAACATCACTGTGCGATCAACACTGTTTTCAACACAAATCCAAATGCAGCCCCACACAAGCTGCTTTGGAGAAATTTAACTCCATCTCAAACAAAACCTGGTAAAAAAGTATTTCTCCATCTTCCTTATAAAATTTTATCTATTGGAAGGCCACAAAAAGGTCCCCCCAGAGCCTCTTCTTCTCCATCATCCAACCTCTGAGAAGGGCTTTGAGATCCCTGCATGAAGATGTCACTTAGTGGAATCATTAATAAATTATCTTTTCCCAACTTTGTTCTGGAAAACGTGACATCCTGCCGAGCTCAGCCCCTGCCACTGCAGGACAGGTCCAGAGGATTTCTCCCTTGTTTTGCTCCCCTTGTATCACAACCACAGGCTTCCCATGTCAAAGCTAATAGTCACCCATTATCAGGAACGCATTTGTGGAGCTGAGGGCTCCTTTTCTGTAATTTGGCTGGTCTAACAGGCAATTCCGGGTAATTACAGAGCACAAAAATCACCCCGAGAGAAGTCTTAACGTGCTACTATTTATTAACAATTGCCAGCTCCTGGGTGGGTATTGAGCCTGCTCTCAAGATCCAACGTGGCAATCTGTGTTTAGCAAACAGCCCTGATGAAGCTCTGAGGGCAGAGGAGTGGCCACGCAGCCTCCCTGTAAATGGGAACTGTCAGGATCGTTTCCTGCGGGCTGGCAGGGAATTACGGGAGTTAACAGCCCGCATTATCTACCTGCCAGTCATCAGCACCACGGTCAGCTCGCTGCCACCCCTGAGCGACCGCGCTGCGCTCCCAGAGCCTCAAATTTCCAATCCCGATGTCGAGGAGGGATGGGTCAGGTTCACCTGTTAATGCTGAGGACCACTCTTCTTCTGCCCCAAACATTCCCACTGTCATTACTTAAAACGCACTGTGCTTTATTCCCTCCCTGCCCCTTTCCGATTACTCTTTGCTTGGCCAAGCAGCTGAAATCCCTGTTTTATGGAGCTCTGAGGAGCAGCCATGAGTCACTTTGCATCTTTTTGTGGGCTGCAGTTTGGGAATCAGACTGCTGAGACCTCAAGGAGGAGGGTGGGGGTGGAGATGGAGGAGAGTAGGGGTCTATTCCCAGCTTGCCTGCAGGTTGACTGTGGCCACGTGGCTCCACCACTTTAGCCAATCTTTCTCAAAGGCCTCTCAGCTGATCTGCTTTAGATGGCAAACGCTGGTTTTAGCGTCTCAGGGGCCTGTTTTGATCCCCTGGAAATGGAGGAGAATAATACTGGCCTCCATCTCTCTTCCAAAGCTTAACTCAGCGTGGATCGCTGCGGTGTGTAAATGCCTCAGGGGGTTCCTGGGGCTATGTCAGGACAATCAAGAACCAGCATCTCATTCTCTGCTGTGCAATGTTAACATGGGGAGGTATGGAGGAGAGAGAGGAGAGAGCTCTTGGCTTAACTGTTTGTGAGCTGGCCAGATAGAATGCCTGGCTTTTAAATCTTTGCTTCTCACGCATATGGAAAGCTTGCTCTGTCGCAGCCTTTCCCTTTAAAGCATACTGAAGAGAAAATAAAACCATTTTCCACAATAAAGCTGGTAATAACCAAAATGGCCTATTCCTCTACGGGTATGTGTCCTCTGATTCTGAGAGAACGGAGGCAGAAGTGAACTTTAATCGCATTGTGCAGCAGCACTGACACAGGCACTGCAGTAAAGAGCAAACCTCATTTCATTCTGTCAGTCCAGGAGAATCAAATGGTCCAGGATCCACTCTGTTGTGGATATATGATATAGATATTCATACAAATTCACATTCAAAACAGAGGGGTCCTGTCCATACTGCTCAGTGCAACATTCACTCCCCACAACTCCCAGAAAGGAGGTTGTGGTGAAGTGAGGGTTGATCTCTTCTCCCAGGCAACTAATGACAGGACAAGGGGAGATGGTCTCAAGTTGCACCAGGGGAGGTTCAGGTTGGATATTAGGCAAAATTTCTGCACTGAAAGAGTGGTTATGCACTGGAACGGGCTGCCCAGGGAAGTGGTGGATGCACCACCCCCGGGAGGGTTCAAAAAAGGAGCAGACGTGGCACTTTGTGATGTGATTTAGTGGGCACGGTGGTATTCAGTCGAAGGTTGGACTTGATGATCTTGGAGGTCTCTTCCACCCTTAATGATTCCATGATTTTATGATTCATGGGGCAATCCATGCCCTGAACCGCAGCTGGACGTTGCTGGTTGGCACAAGCCAGGGAGCATTATAAAAATTAAATATTAGGGACAATTACAGGACAGCACTAGAGCCACCTCTGCCATGGAATTTATTATTATTGTTACCATTATCATCATCATCATCATTGTTACTACCATTGCTATTACTAGCATTATTTTACCACAGGGACATATGCTCTATATGCTCTCTATATCCTCTCTAGGCACATTAAAAATAAGTCTTCTTTCCTGCTTCTTTCTGCTGGGAATTGCCCTTTCTATGTACTACACAGAGAATAACCAATTCAAATCCTGCAGCTGATTTGGAAGCTGGTTGTCCTCCTCTCTTGTAGCTTCACAGCAGCAGCTCTGAGCACCTTGCAGGGAAATGTGGTAAGATTTACACACAGCTAAAATAAAATAAGTCCGTGGCAGATTGGGGATGGAAAATGAGAGTAGAATCCAGACTGTGTTTATCCTGATTTAAGCAGTGTTTTGGTTCCATGCCAGGCGACAGCATTTCACCAAATTATTCCAAAACAGCCCGTTGTTTGTTTTACTATCAGTGTGGTGGTGGTGAGTGATGCCAGACCAGCAGCTCCCCCCCAAAACATGCCTTCCCCATTCCTGTGCATCCTGCCCTTCAGAGAGACTCAGCTGAGGGGAGGGGGGAACACCAGAGGCTACAGGGTTTGCAGGAAGATTCCTGCCAAAGACGCTCATATTCCCTGGAGAACAAACATCCACATTCCCTCTCCCCTTGCCTGTTGAAGGCCTTAAGAAAAAGCTTCATCCAAAGCACAGATTGTGAACACTTGTGCAAAGACTGCAAAAGCCACCCCTAAGGCATCTCTTAAACCCTGCCTTTATCCAATTCATAGAATCACGGAATATCTGGAGTTGGAAGGGACCCACAAGGATCATCGAGTCCAGCTCCTGGCCCTTCACAGAACAACCCCAACAATCCCACCACATCCCTTAGAATGTTGTCCAAACACTTCTTGAGCTCTGGCAGCCTTGATGCTGTGCCCACTGCCCTGGGGAGCCTGTTCCAGTGTCCAACAACTCTCTGGGTGAAAAACTTTTCCTGCTATCCAACCTAAACCTACTCTGACACATCTTCACTTCCCTTGGGTCCTGTCACTGGTCACCAGAGAGAAGAAATCAGTGCTTGCCCCTCCACTTCCCCTCATGAGGAAGCTGCAGACTGTGATCCCCTCAGTGTCTCCTTCTCCAGGCTGAACAAACCCTAATTATTCCCTGCAGATGCAATTCCTCTTCTGTAGGAGCCAGGTTCCCATCTCTCACTATTGATCACTGAAGATCCCTGCACTGGCAACAGCTCCTGACCCAAACTGGGCTTGAACCAACAGCCTTGGAGTAAAACATGTGTCTAAACCATTACCAGTCCTCAGAGGCTTTCAGGGGCTCCTTCTCACCTTGGAAAAGGAGATGAAGGGATTTCAGCCATTTGGCAGCACATTGGTGTGCTCTTATGGGGATAAAGACAGCTCTACTCCCATTGGAATACAAAGAGCCCCCGGGATCCAGTATGTTCCCAGGCCCCCAGTGCAACACACAGCTGGTCACTGGGGAATCCCTGGGGCCAATTCCCTCTCCATGGAGCAGTGATCTCCAAGCAGCACTCCAGGAATCAGCTTCCAGCCCTGACACCCAACTCATTCACAGCTGAGTGATTGGAAAGTAAAGCTGTAACAGCCCCTGGATTTACAGCTGTTCTGAGCTGATATAAACAAAATCAAAAGTGGCCCCAGAAGTGGGATATTCCCTGTCTGGGGAACGGCTGGTATGATTGCCATGTTTAAAAAGAGGGAAAAGAACCATTTGTCAAGAAAAATGAAAGCATTGTCTTACTTCTGGGAAAAAAGCAGAGTCATTTTGCTTTCACAGATTTATTGAATATATTCTGTATATCCTTGTGGTTGGTAGGGCAGGTAGGCAGCGAGCACTCAAGCTGCAGACAGTTTTGACTGACAGTTACCCCACCCAGCATAATCCCACTTTCTTCACTAGACAGTCCTACCATTTAGAGGGGACTTGCAAGCTCAGGTACTCCTAATTACAACTCTGACATTTGTTTGCCATACATATTGAACTTTTTTGCTCAAAGATTGCCAAAATCTTGCCGTTAGGTTTGTCCACTCTGTCATTCACAGACAGCAAAACTATGAAGGGCACAAACCTTTCAGAAAACTGCTTCAATTTGGGTTTAAATCAGTAGACAATTGTTGTAAAATAATAATAATAATGACTTAGCCATGCCTCAACTGTATGGCAATTTAAGGGCAGCCTTAGCCTTCGGGCAGGGCATAAAAGGCTCAGCGGTGAAGCAGCTCGTCAAAATTACCTAAAGAAGGGCTTTTCCAGGCCAAAGCACCATGGAGAAGGGTGCAGAATTATACCAGAATGACAAGAAACACCCAACAGTTCCACTGACTCTTCCAGCACAACGTGCTTAGTCCCTGAAGCGCTTTGGAAAGGAAGATAATCTCATTTAGCACTAATTGTGACTCCCACCTTGACGAGCCCGTGAAGCCCAGCCTCCATCACCCACTTGTTACCATTTTCAAACAAGGCCCTTTGTGATGCTCCCACGCCGTCCCCTGCCTTGGGAGAAGCTCCCCAAAAAACCCGGTGCTCTTGCTTTAAACCACCCCTGTAAAGCCCTGCCTGGTGCAAAGCCCACAGAGCAATCCTGACTCCGCCAGGATCTGCGGATCAGGATGACTAATGCCCTCATGCTGTTTACATGGGCCCCCACACCCGCCTCTGTCCAAGCATCCTTGTGTTTCACGTGGAAATTTCAGCTGAATTCCACCTATTTTGGGTCAGGGTGTCTTTGTGGCTCGCTCAGCACTGAGCAGATTGAAGTTGTGCTCCACATTTGAAGCCTCCCAGGTGACACCATGGTCCAAACAGCAGGTAATAAATATATAAATAACAATGGATCAACAGCTACAGTTAAATATGGGAAGTTGTGGACAGACTGTGGGATTTTTGGCTTTCCCATCTGCCTCCATCCCACTCCTCCACCTCCCACAAACGTGCTGCCCCTCTGCCACATTCCTCTCTTTAAACACAGCAAGGAGCAGACACAAAGGGGATCTGGTTCACAGAATTACAGGTTAAAGGGTGAGAAAAGCCCTGACAAGCCCAGCTCACCCCTCATCCTGCAAAGCCATTGAAGCCACCCCCAGCCTCTTCAAGACAACCTTTGCTGACGGAGGCTCTCAGTGCTTGACTCTCCCTGCAGTCAGAAGGCTTTCCCTTGTGCCTGAATTAAATCTCTCACTCTGCAGTTTGAGCCCAATCCCCAGCAGACACAGAAAGCAGATTATTCCCTTTCCAGAGCCACCTTCTACCCGTTTGAAGACTATTATCCTCTTTCCCCTCAGCCTTTTCTCCTTCAGAAGGGAGTCAAAACATCTTGCAGAGCTCACCTCTGTGCTCCATCAGTGAGGAGGTACCACACCAAACACTCTGACACGTCCTCTCCCACACACCCTCCCACACTCACCAGTCATCCTGTTTGGCCCCAAAACACAGCACCCCAGACAGGTACCTCTCACCACCCTCTGTTCACATTTCTGGTCCTCAAATCTGCACACACTCCTTCCCTGAGCTTTCAGAAAAGGGAAAACTGGGGGAATTGGGAAGACCTTGGTGTCCTGGCTTAAATCCACACCTCCTTTAGCAGAGCACTACGCTGTGGCTGGGTAACAGGGCAGCTGTCACACTTGCTAAGCTGCCTTCATGGCAACAAGCCATTAGGCACTGCAGCTCAAAAATAAGCACCAAACCCCTCAGGAATTCCTGGACACTCAGTATCCCAGACATTCACGGGGAGGTTTTACTTTGAGCTGAAGACAAGGGACCAACCTCAGCCCTGCCCTGCTGCTGGGGTCACTTGGGTAATGCCAGCACTGCCTTAGCACCAAGGGGTGAATTTGGCTTGGAATTACTCACACTGAATCCCACAGAGCCTCTAAGCTCCCAGCCACTTGCTCATGTTCCTCTCCCACGTCCCCTTCAGATGGAGAGATACAGGGTGATGCAGCATTTGCCTGCAGGAGAGTCACTGCCAGGGCTGTGCAGAGCTCAGGGAAGAGCTGCAGCCCCACACTGCTGCAATCCCACCACCTGGACTTTAGTCAGGAGTTAAAGACCTGGGCAAATCCACGAGGAACTCAGCACAGGAAAGCTGTCAGCTGGGAATGTCTCCTGAACTCCCGGCTGGATCGACAGCTGAATCCGCAGACAGTAGAGAAGGAGGTGGGATGCTGGGTGACTGCTTATTATGCTGAGCCAAATCCTCCCATTATTACCTTCTGTGCTACCTGTCTTCTTTTAATATATTCAAGTGTTGTCTCTGCTGGAAGCACAGCGCTGAGAGGGATTTCCCACCCCGCTCGTCTCTCATTCCTTGCCCGTCTATGTTCAAACACCGATCACTTACTTGCTAATGGGATCCCTTCTTAGGTATCTGTGAAAAGCATTTAGAAAGGGCAATCTGCAGGCACATCTGCCACCAAAATTACAAACCCAGGGTTATTCTGGCACCTGGAGCACACCACAGGCTCTATCAGTAATCCCCTTCCTCTAAAAGCCCACCAGAAATCATCCATACATTGACTCCAGGTGCTCTTTAAACTCAAATTCACTCTGCAACACACACTGACAGACTTCACATCACTGACAGAGCAAACATTTAAATGAAGGTGATTTCCAGCATGTAGGATCACGTTCCAGCCCCTTTGCTAAGAGGCCACTTTGGAAAAATAATGGAATTCTTTTAAGAGGCAGTTAGACTGTGGGTTGGCCCATTTGGCCACCTAAGGGCATCACACATCCTCTCTTCCTCCTAATCTTATTATGGGAGAGAGTAGGAGGGGAAAACTATCTGCCCAACTGGTTCATACCTTGTCTTCTCCATTCTATCCACGCCTGCTGAAACTCAGGAGGGCTAAACTGGATTTAGTGAAAGGAGCATCCCTGCTGAGCAAGGCAAAGCCCAGCTTGTGATTTACGAAATCACAGCCTGCTCCTCCAGGCTGCCACAGACCTTGGGGAAAAACACCCCTGAGAAAACACAGCAGCTGCTCCTGCTGTGGAGCAGGAGATGGGCAAAGCCCAGAAATCCCCAGGAGCACTTACACCATATCCTTCCCAGATCCCAGCACAAAGCTCTCCTGAGACGAGCAGGAGTCCAGCTGGAGCGTCCCTTCATCGCTCCCACTTTGGCACCTTCGCATCCCGGGAGAGTTCAGCGGTAACAGCACAAATCCCCAGGAAATCTTAGGCAGTATTTCCAGTTCAAGAGGCATAATCAGCTCCTAAGAGACACTCTACACACAGCAGCATCCTGGAGAGGACAGGGTGATTGCAGGAAGAGGTGCCAACAGCACGAGCATGGGAGCTCGGGGAGGATTTGGACCTCAAAAGCCCAAATATTCGCAGCTCAGCAATGTTCACCCTGGCACAGCTCTTGCTAAAACCCAGCAAGAGGAGGCTCCTAATGCTCTGTCAGGGAAATGACAGCACTTGGTGCTTCCTGTAGCACCCTTCAGGCTCGGGGCACTGTGCAAATGTGGTTGCACTGAGCCTGGGATGTCACCTGCAAGGGTGCTGCAGCTGGAGAAAGGGAAGCAGAAAGCAAGGAAGTGATTAGCTCAAGGTCATAATTTCACTTACAGCCATAGAAACAGCTCTGGCTGCAGCCTGTCCAACACACCCAGAGACACCAGCCTAATAAACTCTTCCCTAGACCCCTGTAAAAACTGGTAGTGGTTTGATGCCTCAAGACTTTGAGCTGGACAATAAAACCCAGGACTTGCCTTCATCAGAAAAGCCCAACTTCTGAATCAAAGAGTTAATATTGCAGAAAAAGCAGCATTGTTATTAACTAAACCTGGAAACTGCAGTAAACATGAGAACTGGCAGTTCTCAGGGTATGCAAAAGGCTTTGTTCATATCCAAACTCCAAATCTCACATGATAAACGCTGGAAGAATATAAATGTTAAAATGTTCACTTCCAAATAAAGTTCTCCAGTCTTGTTTAAGTCAAACTGCTACCATTTTCCATCAAAATGTTGTCAGAATTGCTACACCCTTACAAAATATTTGATTCATTAACATAATTTTTATTTTTTTCCTGCTGGAAAACCTGGATCCACTCCCTTAGCAAGCAGAGCCCTACAGAGTTTTAGGAGCTTAAAATAACCCACCTTGTGTCTGTGCACTCTCCATGAAGTACACAGACCTCCCGTGGCACAGGACAATCCTTTCAGAGGGAAGATCTTCAAGGTACAGCAAGAACTTTAAAGGTGCCTTCCAACCCAAAATATTCTGGGATGATCACACCAGACCTGGGTGTTGATTCCCTTTCCACAGCCAAGAGGGACACTGAGAGTCTACTCTCCAGGGTTCACAATTTCCCAAGGGTAAAAGGGATTTCTTATCCTCTGCTTCGAACACAAGGGGAAATGTGAGTTGAGAGAGGAGCTCAGAAGGTGTCCCCATGGGGAGGGAGCACACCATGAAAGGTGCTTTCCATTTATACAAACCGGAGATAACACTGAACAAACCCTCTTGCAACATTCTGGGATGTAGAATCACGGAATCATTAGGGTTGGAAAAGACCTCTAAGATCATTAAGTCCAACCATCAGCCCCGCACCACCGAACCATGTCCTCAAATACCACAAGCACATGTTTTTTAAACACTTCTAGGGATGGTGACTCCACCACTTCCCTGGGCAGCCTGTTCCAATGTTTGATAAACCTCTACATGAAGAAATTTTTCCTAATATCCAATCTAAACCTCCCCTGGCACAACTTGAGGCCATTTCCTCTCGTATCACAGAGCTGCTCATTGTGGGCACTCCCTTGCCTTGCCAGAGCATACCCACCCATGTTTGTTCTGCTACAACACACCCCACAAAACTGTCCAGGTGCCCTACAGCCCTTCCAGGTCACAGTTTGCCTGTCAGTAAACACTGACACAGAGGTGAGATGTTCCAAAAATTTACCACAGACACAACAAACTCTGCAGCCCTACAAGTTGCTGCCACCAGCAGCTCTCAAGCTTTGCTAACACCAGAAATGAGAGCAGAGCTCATTGTGATCAGCCTTGTCTCTGCAGACAAGGGAGTAAGGAGGGGGAGAGAGAGCAGAGAGATATTTGTGCAGACTTACTACAGTCTTAAGTGCTGCATGAATCATAAAATCATGGAACAGTTTGGGTTGGAAGGGACCTTAAAGATCATCTCATTCCAACCCTCTTGCCATGGACAGAGACACCTTCCACCAGGTTGCTCAAAGGACCATCCAATCTGGCCTTGAACCACCATCCAACCTGGCCTTGAACCTTTAAACCTTGATTGACTTTATAAAGGCCAATCCTAAGCAGGTGGGCAGCAGAGACAACACCAAACTCAAACGAGACAACCAAAGAGTGAAACTCTCTCCTGCCCATCCTCAGGCTCCTCCTCTACTTCCTTCCCACCTCCAAAAATTGCCAAGAAATACTGAGAAAATGCCACCACAAGCCTGCCATGCAGCTCTGCAGTTTGCTTTTGTCCTCATTCCCTGTTAGCACTGCTATTATGCAGGTGTAGCACCACAGCATGTCAATGCCATTGCCCTCCCAGGCTGGGCAGGGTATAAAACTAAACGAAAAGACAGTCCCAAAATGCTTGTCTATGTTCCTTAATTTAAGAGGTTTTAATCTTTCATGATGGTCAAACAGCAGTTGTGCCAAACCAGTGCAAGAGGCTGCCTCTGGAAATAGCAGGGTCCAAGGGAAATCAAACACAAGTCTGAACTCCAGCTTTTGAGCTGGATCTGAACAGCTCCATCAGGGCTTAGGGATGTCTGCCTCCCAAATTGATTCAAAACAGAAAATTTTCAGCCTCTAGCTTCACTGAAATCAAGGAAAACTGCTTCCTTTCCCTGCCACAGGAGCAACTCTCAGGTCCCAAAGCAGGGAAACTGTCCTTGGCAAGTCCAAATCAGCAGCAACAGTCATCCCAAAATCCTCTCACAGCCTTTTTTTTTTTTTCCCCTGCAAAGAAGCTGTGCCCATACCAGGGTTACAAATATTTCAAACTGCCAGGGCCAAAGACTCCAGAAGGGAGATTTATAGCAATAAATAATATTAATGACCCAGGCGGACGGAGCTTCTTGTCCTGAGAGCTCCAAAGGCACATGAAAAACGGCACCATAAATGTCACCACCGCAGACACCAACGATGGCGAGATGCCACCTCTGGGGACGGGAGGCAACGTGGGCTTGTTCAGAATGAGATTTGGTGGGGAAACCAAGGAAATGAGGACCTGGATGAGCACGGTCCTGCCAGCTCATAGGGCAGGAGATGGGTCCCAGCTGGTTCACCTGAGCTCAGCCTCCATAGCATCATCAAACCCTTGGCTTTGCTTAGCAGGGGGGACTCAGGAGACATCCAAGCCCCAGTTTTCCCCCAAACATGGCCAAAGGCCTCATCCCGATGCTCGTGAGGCTGGGAAAAAATGAGTTGTGAAAATATAACCCAGCCAGTGGAGTTGGAAAGAGGACGAAAGAAGTAATTTTAGGCCTAAACCCCAAAGGAGGAGCTGCGAGTTTAGTTGCAGATATAATAAAACATGCCTAGGGGAAGGAACCTGCATCCTCCTGCAGACAAGCCCACTCTCAGATGCAAAAATTCTTACACCAACCCTGTGTTATCCAGATAACACTCCAAACACCTGGAGCTGAGGGAGCAGCAGTGTCTGGCCATGTCAAATTAACCATTTTGTCCCCAGGCTGCTTAGTTAAATAATACCAAGCACTGTGTGAACATAAAGTCTCCATCAGAGAAACTTCTGCTTCAGCCAAGGCAAAGATTCCCTTTGCTTTTCCCACACTGTCTGATCCTCTGCCCAGAAGATGGATCAGCAGGGGACCTTCACCAGCAGCTCAGCTGCACATCTGGGCTCACTTCACTCCAGGCTTTGCCTCAGAAGCATTCCTGCAGCAAAAATCCCAATTTATTCTCTCCAGCCATGCAATCTCCCTAAATTTTGTCAGGACACCTTGGAGTCCTTCCCATGCAGGACAAGGCTCAGCCATCCATCACCTTTGGGGTCATCACGAACTCTGGAGCCAGACACTTGAGTTGTTGTAGCTTGGGATGAAGGGTGAAGCCTTGCTGCTGGCAGGACACAGCCCTGCAAGCTCCCAGGGCAGGGGACGGCTCTCACCTGGCTCACCTGAGCTCACCCTGTCCACCTCCAGCAGGCTGGATCCCATTCCTGGAGAGCACCAGCCCAGCAGGCTGGTTCACAGGGCCCACTTGGTTCACAGTGGGAAGACAAGGAAACAAAGACCCGTGGAAGAAGAAGGGTTCAAGGGTGCCAACGTCAAAGCAACCAGCCCATTCCAGACCCCTTCCAAGCAGGAACACACTCCCTGTCCTACCTCTGAGCATCCTTCAACCAGAGCATCTGTACCAAGACCAGAAACTTGGTGCCTCTCTCAACAGGCCCCCAAAAGTGGTTCCACCTGACACTCCGGAGCCCATTTCAGAGCCCTGTGGTGGCTGGGCCTCCACGGGGCCGGGCAAACACAATCAACACTGTGTCTTTAAAACCACTTCAGTGCAGATGTTGTTTCCATGGTAACTAGTGGACCAAATACATTAGTGTTTCTAATAATAAACCAAACCTTCATCTTGGAAAATGTGATCCCCCCTCTCCTTTACCACCCTCACCCTTCCTTTCTTCTTTTCCCCTCCCCTTTTTGCTGAATTAAGCCAGCATTTAACAAGCAAGCCATAATTAGTAAATAATTGCAAGGGCCCAGTAACTCCCAGTGCCCAGGCAGATGGAGAAGCTTTAGGTGGAGGAGGGGGGGGCTTTGCTCCATGAACCTGGGAACTGTCCAAAAAAAGGATGAACTACTTTAAAAAAAAATTAAAAAAAAAATTAAAAAGCACAAGGTGGAAGAGAGGACCCTGTGCAGCCTCTTTTGGCCACCCTAGTGTCGCCTTTAGTGCCCTGGCACCCTCCCCGTGCTCTGACTCAGGGTGCAGCCGCCCAGCGATAATTTCTAGGAATCTCGCACTTTTTTTTCCGGAGGCTCCGTCCGAGACGCGGCACCGGCTCCGCGTCCCCGACAGCGGCCAAAAACTTCACAACTCCTCCCCTTCCACGCTCCCCTCATTGCAGAGCGGGGGACCCCCCTACACACACGCACACCCCAAAACTGAGCGGGGCGGCGGGAAGGACCCCGAGGCGGGGAGGGAGACACGAGGGAGCTGCGGCGGGGACGGAGGCGGAGCGGGGCGATCCCACCCCCCCCCCCAAAAAAATAAGACACGTGCGAAGATGCCGCGCGTGGGGGAGCCCACGGGAGCGAACGCGCCTGCGGGGGCCGGTCGCTCCCCACATTTAGCGGGATCCACGTCCAAAGGCACAGCACGGGGATGGAGGGATGGCTGGGAGGACGGGGGGACGGCGGGAGCGCAGCGCGGCATCACCCCCGATGTGTCTGTGTGTGTGTATGTCCCCGAAGCTGCGCTCAGGGTCGGGGGGAAGGGGAGAGGAAGGGCGGCGGGGAGGGAAGGGGGAGGGAGATGCGAAGCCTCCCGCCGTGTCGCCACGGTGCCGGTGACCCCGGACTGCAGCAGCGCTCGGGGCTCGTCCCCGCCGCCGCTCCGCGGTACCCGGGGATGCTCCGCTGCATCCCGGCCGCGTCCCGCTTCCCTTTTCCCTGTCCCCCCGTGTGTCCCCCCCCGCCTCCCCGTGCCCTCCGCTCCTCCCTCGGCGGGACTCACCATGTCGGGGCTGAGCTGGGCTAAGATGGCGAAGGCGGAGAGCCGGTCACACAGACACTTGGTCCGGGAGGCGTCGAGCGGGACCGTTCGGCAGCCGCGCCAGGACCAGGCGCCGGGCGGGGAGGCGGAGGCGGAGGCTCTGCTGGAGGGAGGAGAGGAGAGCAGGGAAGGAGGGAGGGACGGGGCGGCGGAGCGGGGAGAGGGAGAGAGAGCGGCCGTCAGGGCGGGCGGGGAGCGGGCACCGCGCCGCGGGGGGATGGGGGGAGACCGCCCCCCGCCCCGGCCACCCCCATCCCACCGACCCCATCCCAGAGACCCCACACTGGACCTGCAGCTCTAGTCCTGCACCTGGTCCTGATCTGACCCCTCCATCACTGACCACCCATGTCAATGTCCCCCTCCTCGACCCCTGGGCTGGCCTGTCTCACTGTCCCCATATACACCTCCCCAACCCTATAGCCCTGCCCTACATATCCCATATACACCTCCCGAACCCTATAGCCCTGCCCTACATATCCCATAGACACCCCCTTACCCCTATAACCCTGTCCCACTTATCCCGCATATACCTTAACCCTATAGCCCTTTCCCACATACCCCATATACATCTTCCCAACCCTATAGCCCTTTCCCACATATCCTATATACACCTTCCCAACCCTATAGCCCTTTCCCACATATCCCACATACACCTTCCCAACCCTATAGCCCTGCCCCACATATCCCATATACACCTCCCTAACCCTATAGTCTTTTACCACATATCCCATATACAGCTCCCTAACCCTATAGCCCACCTGTCCCACGTGTGCACACAGAACTGCACAGCCTTGTCCCACACACCCACTCCATGGATGCATAACCCTATAGCCCTGTGGCAGACACCCCACAGAAGGATCCATAACCCTATAGCTTTGGCCCATGTATCCCATATACACCTTCCTAAGCCTATAGCCCTGCCCCACATATCCCATAGACATCCCCTTACCCCTATAACCCTGTCCCACATATCCCACATACACCTTAACCCTATAGCCCTTTCCCACATATTCCGTATATACCTCCCTAACCCTATAGCCTTTTCCCACATATTCCATATACACCTCCTTAACCCTGTAGCCCAATCCCACTTATCCCATATATGAGTGCACAACCTTCTGGCTGTCTCCCAGGCACCCATAATGTGGATGCACAACCCTACATCCTCGTGACACACCCCATATATGGATAAATAATCCTATAGCTCTGTCCTACACAACCCAAATGCACCCCCCCATCCCTGTGGCCCAATACTACATATCCCATATATGGATGCATAACTCCATAGGCCTGTCCAACAGACCTGATTTACTCCTTGCACCCTCCTCAGCCCTGTCTCTCATCCCAGTATGTGACTCCACTCATCCCCTTATTCCCTCCTAGTTGTTTCTATCCAAGGTCTCCAAAGGCCAGGCCAGGAACCTCCTCATCCCAGAGCTCTGGGCATGGCAGGGATGTTCCTGTCTCATGGCCAGAGGGACCTCAAGAGGTCAAAGGCACAGAGTTCCTGCTTTTCCGTGGCATCCTTTCGGGCTGGGGAAGAGCAGCAGAGCAGGGGAGGGGTCATAAATGGGAAAGTCTCCATGTGAAGTTTGCCTTCATCCCACAGGTGGGATGGTTTCATCAGGAAAAGTTATTGCAGCCCCATCTCCACATGAGAATACCATATTTAATCCAACCCTGCCCTCTGACAGTTTGAAGCCATTCCCCCTTGTCCTGTCCCTCCATGCCTTGTCCAAAGTCCCTCTCCAGCTCCCTTTAGGCACTGGAAGGGGCTCTCAGGTCTCCACAGAGCCTTTTTTTTTTTTTCTCCAGGCTGACCAAGCCCAGCTCTCCCAGCCTGGCCTTTCATCCTTAACTCTGTCCCCAGCCTTTTCTGTTTAAGTGAGCATGAAGGGCTAAGCCAGGGCAAAGTGGAATCTCAGTCTCTGCTTCACGTGCTGGGGTACAGCCATCCCCCAAAAAGTACAGTCAGCACCCAAAAAGCACAGTCATTTTCCACCCATTGCTCCTGTGCCTTGTCCAGTCTCCTCTCCTGAAACCTGGTCACGTATGGAGTGCAAATGCAGAAAGTGCAGAAATGAAAGGGATGGGGTGAGGCTCAGGATCCACGTGGATAACCTGGGCTTCATGGGAGCCTGGGCCAGGCTGTGGGGCCAGAGCAAAAGGGCCATATGCCATCACTGAAGGGCCACGGGTGAGAGATGTCCCCTCTCCACAGCTGACCATCCCCAGAGGAGCGGTGCCAGCAGCGAGCTCACGGCAGCTCCAGATGGAGCCAAGCTGCTCAGCAGCCTTAGGTGTGTCACAGATGGCCTGGACATCTCGATGCTGCTGACTCCAGCAGACTGCCCTGACTTACAGACAAGTTTTTGGCAGGTCTGGGCTCCGTGCACACACTGACCCGCTCCTCACGCAACGAGACGGAGCCTCCCTTCACCTCCCTGTGGGACAATGTGCTGGAAACCAACAGGTAACAGGACATCAGCACGTCCCACTGATCCTGGTGTGATTATCTACTCAGATCCTGTTTAACTCGTGGCACTGAGCCTTCCTGAATTACTGCTGGCTTGGATTAAAGTACTTTTCAAAGTTAAAAAAATAAAATAGTAAAAAAGCCAAATTAATTTATCTGTAGGAGTTGTCAGCAACACACAGAACATTTTTTTTTTCCCTAGTGCTCATCTAGAGCTTTCTAAACGTCTGGACCTACTAAATGTCTGGACTCCTCATCCCTGGAATTGTCCAAGGCCAGGTTGAATAGGACTTGGAGCAACCTGGGCTAGTGGAATGTGTCCCTGCCCATGGCAGGGGGTTGGACAAGATGATCCTGAAGGTCCCTTCCAACACAAATCATTCCATTATTCTGTCCCATGTCCACCCATCTCTAGGATATAAATCTGTCTTCCCTGGACAGGCAGCTCTTCACATGATCCTTGCTAAGTCACATCATCTCTTGGAGGTTCTCAAGTCCTGGTGTTGTTCTCTGGTCTCATCCATCCACCTTCTGCCATTCACCAACATCCTTCTTGGAAGGGACTGGGAGATCCAAGGCCAATCCCAGAGGAAAACCGAATTCCCCTGTATGTACTGCTCATATTTCCAAGATCTGCATTATTTAATTGTTCTGTTTATTCACTGTCATCCAGAAAAAAAATGCCGTATTTATGATGTGTACAAATAATGACAAATATTCAGACTCTACCAACCAGCTCTGTATTCTCATAGAAAGTATTAATTGAGCTTGACAAAATCTATTTTCCATAAGTTGATTGCTATTAATTCCTCTGTTTTAATGAGCGTGCTATTATTCAATTATAATCATAATATTACCCACAATCCCCTAATTTTTGGTTCCTCTATCAGATGTTGCGTTATTGTGCCTAAGACAGATGTGAGGCTGCTGCTCTTACAGGCAAATCCTCTCTCCAGATTTTGGGAGTCCTTCTACCTTTCTTTTCCTAAAGAGCAATGATCCCCAATTAGTCTTAAACCTGCGCTTTTAAAATCCTTGCACACAAAATTGCTTTGTCTTGTTTCTCTTCTACACATCTCACTTTATTAGATGATGTATAGCATGTGTTCAAGCTGCTGCTGTAATGACAAGTATTTCATTAGCCTGGGATGTGGATTAAGTAACCAGGCTCTCTTCCAATTACAGAATACAGGAGTTTATTGAAATTTCTGCATTATTATAAATAAATCTGTCATTTCCAGCTAGTAACAAACCAATACTGTTGGGATTTATTTCGGTTTTAGTAGACTCTAAATTTTCCTTTTTATTAATTTTCACCGTTCTGAAGAATAAAATTCTTACACCTTTTTTTTTTCCCTGTCTTGTATTTTTCAAGCTTTTAATTTGTATTATAGAATCATAGAATGGTTTGGTCAGGATGGGACCTTCAAGATCATCCAGTTCCAAGCCCCTGCCATGGGAAGGGACGCCTTCCACTAGACCAAGTTGCTCCAAGCCCTGTCCAGCCTGGCCTTGAGCAATTCCAGGGATGGGGCAGCCACAGCATCTCTGGACAAACTGTTCCAGCACCTCACTGCCCTCACAGGGAAGAATTTCTTCCTAATATTTAATCCAACCCTGCCCTCTGGCAGTTTGAAGCCATTCCCCTTTGTCTCATAGAGTGGTGTGGGTTGGAAGGGACCTTAAAAATCATCCAGTTCCACCCCTGCCATGGGCAGGGACACCTTCCACTAGCCCAGGTTGCTCCAAGCCCCGTCCAACCTGGCCTTGGACACTTCCAGGGATGGGGAAGCCACAGCTTCTCTGGGCAACCTGTGCCAGGGCCTCCCCACCCTCACAGGGAAGAAATTCTTCCTAATATTTAATCCAACCCTGCCCTTTGTCAGTTTAAAGACATTCCCCTTTGTCCTGTCCATCCATGCCTTTTCCAAAGTCCCTCTCCAGCTCCCTTGGAGCCCCTTTAGACACTGGAAGGGACCCTAAGGTCTCCCCAGAGCCTTTTTTTTCTCTGGGATGAACAAGCCCAGCTCTCCCAGCCTGGCCTTTCATCCTTAACTCTCTTCTCAACTTTGCAGCCTTTCGCACCAACCAGAAATGGTCAGAGCTCTCCTGCTGAAATCATCACGTCTGTGCACACCCACAGGCACTCCCTGCCCCAAGGAATCTCAGCTGTCTTCAAAGTGTGAAAACATTTGCCTTAACATCACTTCCAATCCCAAAGTCCAGCTTCACTCATTTCCCAGCTTTTAAAGTAGACTAGGACAGATCTGGGCCATACATCAACTGAAGTAACCTCATCCAAAAGAAAAATAAAAAAGGGAAAAAAAATAAAAAAGGAAAATAAATCAGAGAGACAACAAGAACAGGAAACCCCAGGGAAAGTATCAGAAAACAAATAGCTCTCCCTGGATGCTGCTCCCGGTCTCACACTCCCATGGCAGAAAAGCTGACAGCACAGCACTGAATGCAAGATCAGGATAAAATCTATCCAGGGCCAAAGCCACACTTGGCACTTGGCACAGCCTGATATCCATTTCTAGATGCAGAGAGAAAGAGCACAGAGAGATATCGAGGCAAAAAAATATAATTAAAAATTATAATAACCACCCTTTGCTCTTCAAAGACCTGGTCTGGTGCCTGCTTATTTATCCTGTTGGACTCAAAGAAATCAATTGGATCAAAGCCATCTAGTTTTTACTTTAGAAGCTGCTATAAATCACATCCAGGATGGGTGCTGTGGATGTGCTGAGTCAGGAACTTGGTGTAAATCACCTCAGAATAAGTCCAACCGCACCATTTAATAGAAAATGAAAGTCTGGCCCTCATTACTACCAGTGATTATTAATTAATTAGTTATTACCAGTCATTAAACTACTCAAATGCTCCAAAGAGCATGTCCATTCCTCTGGTTTTAATCTCCTCAGAAGAATAACTTTTCTTTCATCCTTTCCTTCCCCTTTGCAAATCTGCCTAATTACTTCTTCTCGTTGCCCTGCATTCCCTTTGATGGGAACACCTCTGCATCTTTTTGGGATGTAGCTCGGAGATGGGTCGGGATTTGCAAACTGGAAGAGCCACCAGCCTCTCCTCCCTGTCCATGTGCCACCATGAGCCAAGAGGCAGGGGAAGATCAGTCTTCAGCAAAGGGTTTCTTGGGCATTGCACCATCCCAAGGGCAACCTGCTCCATCAGCTGGGGGTCTGCTCATTGCTGCACTCCTGGGACCCAGGGGAGGTGCCAGCATTGCCTTATTCCCGGTGTGGATGCAGAACCATGGAATGGTTTGTGTTGGAAGGGATCTTAAAGGTCATCTTGTTCCAGAACCCCCTGGAACTTGAATGGGCAGGGACACCTTCCACTATCCCAGATTGCTCCACGTCTCACCAACCTGGCCTTGGACACTTCCAGGGATGGGGCAGCCACAGATTCTCTGGGAAACTTGTGCCAGGGCCTCACCACCCCCAGAGGGAAGAATTTCTTTCTAATATCCCATCTAACCCTGTCCTCTGGCAGTTCAAAGCCATTCCCCTTGTCCCGTCCCTCCATCCCTTGTCCCAAGTCCCTCTCCAGCTCTCCTGGAGCCCCTTAAGGCACTGGAAGGGACTCTCAGGTCTTCCTGGAGCCTTCTCTTCTCCAGGCTGGACATTCCCAGCTCTCCCAGCCTGGCTCCAGAGCAGAGGGGCTCCAGCCCCTGGAGCATCTCCGTGGCCTCCTCTGGACTCACTCCAGCAGTTCCACATCCTTGTGATGTTGGAGGCACCAGATCTAGACACAGAGTTCCAGGTGGGGTCTCATGAGTCCAGGTGGGGTCTCACAATAATGTCAGTCTTGTGGTTTTTGGGTGGTCCCATTCAGGGTTTCTGAGTGTTTGAGCTTGTCCAGCAACATCTGCTGCAGATCCCACATGGAATGCCATTGAGAGAGGTCTCCTGGGATCTCTCCATGGTCCAGGGAAACACACCTGAGGGAGTTTCAGTCTTGCTGGATGCAGATCCCATCCTGCCCAGGCAGGGTAAGATTCAACCACCAATTATTGCCCAAAGCCGCATAATTTAGGGCAGACCTGAAATCCTAAACACTGAATTTTGTAGCACAAAGATGATTTCACAGGGATAAGTTCAAATTACAAACCAGATAAATTTTAAAAGGTCACATTTTATATTTGAATGTAAAATACATCCATCATGGACCTGATTAAAAGCTGCAGAAGAAAATGGGATATTAATGAACAGGTCCATGAGGGGAGGAACATATGTGTGTGTGTGCCTGCCCATGTGTTCAGGTTTCATCTGTAGAGCAGAAGAAAAGCCTTTGATTCTGCAGAAAAATACACTGGGTTTGTAGAGGGAAACCCATGTTCACAGCTCAGAGGCAAAGAAAAAGAGCAGGATTTGAGTTATTCACAAATATTGAATCCAGGTACACTAATAAGGAAGCAGAATTATTTCTGAGGCAGTCTCAGGGGTGGAGGGAAGAAAGAGGAAACTCTACTAAAGGGAAAACGTGGGCAGAATATTAGAGAAGAGTGTAGTGAGGCTGATTACAACCCGGTGAAAAAGGAGTTGTGGAAATCCCCAAACCAGACTGGTGTAAAAAGCATTGTACTGGGAGGGTTTAGCAGGAAACCTGACAAGCTGGTTGCGTCTCTGATGTCTGTGGTCAGATTTAGCTCCGGTGTAATTCCAGTGATGCTGCACAAGGAGATGTTTCACCATATGTTACAACATGACTGTGAACATTGTTTGAGCCCTTGATGGGAAAAAGCAATTAAGCACTGCCTTGTAGATTTAAACAGGAGCTAAGCACACGCTTAAGGACTTTTCTCCAAGAGAAATGCTGCTCTGAGGAGGAATTGGCACAAATGGAGAGCTTTTGTTGTGGGAAGAGGCATGGATTGGGTCAGAGAGAGGCTTTAAAATGGGGGCAGATATTTGAGACTTAAATTACACAAGGGATCTCCAGGAGTTTCTTCCAACCTCAACAATCCTGTGGTTCTCTCACACTTCTTGCCTCACATGGGCCATTCCCCCTTCACTAACCAGGCAGGTCATGTGAGTCCTTGGCACAGCTCCAGCTGGCAGATTGATTATTAATTTGGAGAACAAACCAGAGATGAAGTCAAAGTTAATCCTTTTTGTGGGATTCCCAAAAGCAATTTTCATTTCCAGCCAAAGGCTGCCCCAAAGCTCCTTTCAAACACTTTGGCTCCACACAATAGCCCAGGACACAAAAAGATCTGCAATCATTTCTCTGCAGAAAGTGTGTTGGAGTCACTCTGCAGGACCTCGGAGTTGAATTAACAAGTGGATGGTTTCCCAGCAAAAAAAGGGACATGAAAAGGTTTGTACCTTTTGAAAAAAATAGGCTGATTAAAAATAACGTAAAATAAAATAAATCTTTGATTGGTTGCTAAAACAATCACAAAACATCTCATGCCAGAGAGGGAAATGCAGAAATTAATTAAATACTATTTTAAATATGGGTTAAATCAATCTTTAACACTCCAGCTGCTCAGGATGTTTTGGACACCCTCAGTACCAAAGCAGTGATCGTGCTTTGGTTAGTTTAGACCTTCCTAAAGACTAAATAAAACCAGCAAAACCGTTTCACAAGGGTCATCCTGTTATCTAAGAGATAATTTTCCCTTCCTGTGATCAATCCACTGATTCAAAGCTGGGCTGAGCTCTCAGTTATGCCACTCAAAATCCTGTGGGACATCTCACACATCCAGCAAGTCAGTTTGGGCTACTGGGGCAAAACTGATTCTCTTGGAAAAATCCTGAGCTTGTACATCTCTGAATTAAAAGTGCAGCACCAGTTTGGTAAATCCATGTGACCCAACCCGAAATCTGAAGCTCCAGTGGAGTAACTGATTGTCCAGCAACTTTCCTACACTTGTTTAAAGAAATCAAGTGTCATCAACCTCATTTAGTTCAAAGCTGAGAAAGCCAACCTGTCCTGGGCTACATCTCCAGTGTGCTGGGGGAGAGAATTCTCCCCCTCTGCTGTGTCCTGCTGAAATCCCACCTGGAGTGCTGTGCCCAGCTCTGGGATCCTCAGCACAGGAAAAACATGGACCTGTTGGAAAGAGTCCAGAGGAGGCCACAGAGATGCTGCAAGGGCTGGAGCCCCTCTGCTCTGGAGCCAGGCTGGGAGAGCTGGGGGGGTTCACCTGGAGAAGAGAAGGCTCCAGGAAGACCTGAGAGCCCCTTCCAGAGCCTAAAGGGGCTCCAGGAGAGCTGGAGAGGGACTTGGGACAAGTGAGGGAGAGACAGAACAAGGGGGAATGGTTTTAAACTAAAAGAAGGTTTTTTAGTTTAAGCTACACATAAGGATGAGGTTACTTCAGTTGATGTATGGCCCAGATCTGTCCTAGTCTACTTTGAAAGCTGGAAAATGAGTAAAGCTGGACTTTGGGATTGGAAGTGATGTTAAGGCAAATGTTTTCACACTTTGAAGACAGCTGAGATTCCTTGGGGCAGGGAGTGCCCGTGGGTGTGCACAGATGTGATGATTTCAGCAGGAGAGCTCTGACCATTTCTGGTTGGTGTGAAAGGCTGCGAAGTTGAGAAGAGAGTCAAGGATGAAAGGCCAGGCTGGGAGAGCTGGGCTTGTTCATCCTGGAGAAAAAAAAGGCTCTAGGGAGACCTGAGAACCCCTTCCAGTGTCTAAAGGGGCTCCAAGGGAGCTGGAGAGGGACTTTGGAAAAGGCATGGAGGGACAGGACAAAGGGCAATGATTTTAAACTAAAAGAGGGGAGATTTAAGCTACATTTAAGGAAGAAATTTTTTACAGTGAGGGAGTTGAGACACCCTCAAAGATTGTCCAGAGTAGCTGTGGCTGCCCCATCCCTGGAAATGTTCAAGGCCAGGTTGGATGGGGCTTGGAGCAACCTGAGATAGTGGAAGGTCTCCCTGCCCTTGGAACTGGATGATCTTTCAGGTTCTTTCCAACCCAAACCATTCCATGAGAAGGAAACTGAGGCCCACAAAGAAGATGCAAATGGATACAGACTGTAAGAGGGCACTGACAGAGCTCTGGTATTTGAAGTAAAGAGTCAATAAATACATCCCTACATCTTGTGCTGGGTTGCCTGGTTTCTTCACAGAAAGGAAAATCCCAGGTCTTTTGAGCCGCTGTAAAACTTCACACTCAACTACTGAGGTGGCTCAGTCTCAGGAGCTTTGCTTGGCACTGATGCCCTTTTTTCACCTCTACCCCAACAGCACAAACCTGGCACAGAACAGAACCATTTTCTGTCAGTTTGAAAGGATCAATAATCAGATTAACAACTATTATTATATTAATGAAAAACAATGAAAGTGGCAAAAAGGAGAAAAAAAAAAATCCTACTATTGATCCATTTGCTTGGTGGAAGGGAAATGAAACCAGAGCAGGAATATTAATTTTATTATATTTTTCAGAACCCCCTAAATTAAGGTGGTTTGAGGTGATTTACTTCACAACTGACACAAGCAAAATTAAGATAATAGTGACTTAAGAAAACATTGGTGACCCATGGGAAATATTTGGGATTTTCTTTTTGTGCGTGGGAGAAAGAGGGACAGGAAGACACAGTTATAAGGAGGTGAAAAGCAAGACCTTTTTCCCAGCTGTGAATTCATAATTACAGATAGCTGAATTAGAGCATTTTGCAGGGGACAAGGTTGGTTTCTATCTGCAAATTAGCCCCAGAAAAAAAAAAAGAAAAAAAAAAAAGAAAAAGAAAGAAGCAGCCCATATGCAGCATCCAGTCTGAAGCTTTAATTAACATAAACAATGTTAAAAGGCACAAAGAAATACATATTACCATTGAAATAAAGCATATGGCTGCCTAAATACCCGTAAGATCATCTGGAGATAATCTTTCCAGGCACCAGAAGTACAGCTGATGCTGAGCTCTAATGACCCTCATCAGGCCATCCCACCTGAGAGGGAGCCCAGAGCTTCCCACCATCATCAGCCTCCTGGGCTTTGGACTCTGCAGTTCGAAATCCAGAGGCTGGGCTTGATAATTAAGGAGGACTTTCCCCCTTTTCATCCCTGTTCCACAGCTCCAGAAGAGGACCTGGAGTCAGACATCATTTGTAGGTGAAACTTGCCCCATGCCTTGGTCTCCAAGGACCTGCCTCAGTCAAGGACAGGTTGGAGGGGGCTTGGGACATACTGAAAGAAGGTTTAGATGGGATATTGGGAAGAAATTCTTCCCTGGGAGGGTGGGGAGGCCCTGGCACAGGTTGGCCAGAGAAGCTGTGGCTGCCCCATCCCTGGAAGTGTTCAAGGCCAGGTTGGATGGGGCTTGGAGCAACTTGGGATAGTGAAAGGTGTCCCTGCCCATGGCAGGGGGTTGGAACAAAATTATCTTTAAGTTCCTTTCCAACCCAAGCCATTCTATGATTCAGTGCACAAGGAAAGGTGGGATGGGAGACCAGAACTTGTCCACTGGGTCCGTGCCCTGTGATGGCAATTTTCCTGCCAAACTTCCCTGTCCTTCCCTGCTAAACTTCCTTTCCAAAGGCGGCCACAGGACAGATGTTTCATTGGGATGAATCCTCAAGGACTCCCCAGCCCTGTCCAATGAGCCATTGAACAGTCCCGAACACGAGCCACAAATGTCAAAATTTTGATACAGAAGATGTGAGACCATTGACTACCTGGAGAAGAAATGGAGAAACCAAAGGCACTTGGTCTTGTGCCCTTGATCTTTAAATCAGAGACAAATGTGAAAGTCCTTGTGAGGTGTCACAATATTAATGTTGCAGAGGAAACCAGTTCAACAGTCCCTGCTCATGGAACACAGGGAAATATTCCCTCCTGACCCATCCCTGGAAGTGTCCAAGGCCAGGCTGGATGGGGCTCTGAGCAACCTGGGACAGTGGAAGGTGTCCCTGCCCATGGCAGGGGGTTGGAAGTGGATAATCTTTAAGGTCCCTTCCAACCCAAACCATTCTGTGATTCCATGACCCCAGTTCTAGTGGTTGCTGAATAATTACAAATCTGGTCTCTTCCACAGCATCAGCTCAGGATCAGGAATTTGATTTGAAGTATCATCAGGTTTTCTTTTTTTTTTTTTAGTCTCTTTTTATTGTGGATTTTTTTTTGCCTTTAAAAGGATGGCATTTTCAATCTCCTCTGTAGAACCCTGTGAAATAGGAACAGAGAAGCCTGCAGCTCCCCATAATCCCATGGCTTCATGGCTTTAAGGAATAAAAGAAAAATAATTCTCAGATTTATCTACACTGCAAACTCTGGTATCACCAGGTTGGCTCATCTGTCGGTGACTGCAGAAGATGACCTTGAACTACTTTCATAAAATCATAGAATAATTAAGGTTGGAAAAGACCTTTAAGATCATCAGGTCCAACCATCACCCCACCATGTTCACCACTAAACCATGACCTCAAGTGCCACATCCACATGTTTTTTGAACACTCCCGGGAATGGTGATGCCACCACTTCCCTGTGCAGCCTGTTCCAATCCTTCACAATCCTTTTTGTGAAGAATTTTCCCCTAATATCAAATTTAAGTCTCCCCTGGTACAACTTGAGTCCTTTTCCTCTGGTTCTGTCATTTATTACCCAGGAAGAGTCTGACACCCACCTTACTACAACCCCCTTTCAGACAGTTTATTTATACAATAGATCAACATTTTATCCATCCAAGACTTTGGCCTCTGCTCTTAAATTTGCTGGTTTTATCCAGAGTTAAAAGCACCATTATAGCATTTCTGGGATCCCTCCAATGTTAGAAGTCCAGGCTATAACTCCTAGAATATAGTTATAAATAAAATTACAAATAAGATTTAGAATTAAAATTAATAAATAAAATAAAGTAAAAATTGTATAAGATTATAGATAAATCTTATAAATACGATTTATTTGGGGGCAAAGTTGCCTCATTGGATCTTTTCTGATTCACCAGAGTATCAGAACAATAAAAATCAGAGAACCATTGAATTGTTTGGGTTGAAAAAGACTTTAAGATCATTGAGTCCAACTGTTAACACAGAACTGACAAATCCACCACTAAACCGTGTCCCCAAGTGCCACATCATGTCCCCAAGTGCCACATCTACACGTCTGTTAAATCCCTCCAGGGATGGTGACTCAACCAGTTCCCTGTGTTGCCTAAATTCATTAGGCATCAGGATCACCTTGGGAAAAAGGTGAAACCAGGAGCTGCTGTGAAAGTGTTGGAAACAGGGGTTGGGACCTTCTGAAGTTGACTTTCCTGAGTGAAGGGAGGTGTGTTGCTGGGACAAAAGGGGAATGGAAGGATGAGCAGTAGGATGGCTGGTCTCATTATCATAAAGGGCTCCTTTCCAACAGAGGACAAGGTGAAAGCAGTGAGTGATGGATCTGCCTCCCTCCCACCCCCACGTGACGTTCCCAGCCGCTTATCCAGGCTTTGCAGGATGGTTCTCTCCAGGGGCAGCTCCTTGGGTGTCCTTGACTAAAGAGTTTGCATGGAAGTGTCGTGGCAGGTCCTGCAGAGCAGGAACAGGAGCCAGGACTGTGCTGAAGGAGCTGTCACCAACTTGTTGCCCCACCCTGCATGATCCTCCTGGAAGTGCCTGTTCTAGCAGAGTGGATTTTCCAGATGGACACAAAAATACTCAGCTCACTCTCTCAGCTTTCCAGCTGCAATTTCCCAATTTCCATGAGATGCCACGGTTGGTTATGCAGTTATTCCCTCTCAAACTGGATCACGGTCCAAAAGATGGGACTCTGCTTTTCTGCTCAGAAAAGGATGCAGCTCCACGCTGGGCGTTAACCCGCAGGTGGTCCAGGCAATCCTCATTCCCTGCCTTGAACAGGAGCCAGTCATCCCACAATCATTTCTGAGAAACTGGGAAAGCTTCCTGGTTACGCAGAAAACAATATTCAACCCACCAAAGTGAGAAGCAGCAGCTTTGTCATATGTACCAAAAACATTTCAGGGAAAATCCCCCCAGGAATGCAGCATGTTAGCACAACACACTGCTTCCTACACCTGGACATCATAGCTCCATACTCAAATCCCATGGGAAGGGAGGCTTGGGAAGAATGGGGAAACAAGGTAGTAAGTGCTTTTGCTGAACATACCAGATGCCAAAAGAAATGTAGGACATTGCAGCCAGCAGTTAACAAGCTGGAAACGCTCCCTTTGGCTCCTCAAGGATGTCCAAATGCACTTGGATTAAAGGCAGCAGAGAGAGCAACGCAAACACCTGGGAAGAGATATCCCACATCCTCCTCAGGGTATGGTCAGGCTGCCTCAGACATCCCAGGATCTGTGTCCTGTTCACTGTTCAGCACTTCCAACTTCTTGGATGATCCCAACAGAGCCTAAAAGGACTCAGAGCTCCACACAAGCCCTGAGCCAGAGCTCAGGGGAGCAGAATCATAGAATCATAGAATCATAGTCATAGAATCATAGAATCAACTGGGTTGGAAAAGACCTCTGAGATCATCAAGTCCGATCCTTGATCCAACCCCACCACAGTTCCCAGCCCATGGCACTGATGCCACATCCAGTCTCACCTTAAACACCTCCAGGGACGATGACTCCACCCCCTCCCTGGGCAGCCCGTTCCAATGGCTGATCCCTCTCTGGAAAGAATTTCTTCCTAATATCCAACCTAAACCTCCCCTGGCACAGCTTAAGATCATGCTCTCTTGTCCTAAAGGCAGATGGTTAGGGAAGCAGAAGGATAGTTGGATGACCACAATCACCCCATGGTTGCTCACACCAAACCCTGGCAGTGGCAGGATTGTCCATCTTTGGGATTTTGAACCCAAAATTTCTGTTGCATGTGACTGAAGGGAATGAGGAAGATAGAAATGTGAGCCTGCAAATCCCAGCTCTGGTCCAGATCTCCTCACTTGTGCTCCCTGTTTTTCAGCCTCCCCTTCTCTGAAATGGGGAAGATGCTCTTCCCAACTTTGCATGGCAAAGTCAGGGACGGAGACAAAGCCAGACTGGCTCTTGTGTACCTCCAACAGCACTTCACAAATGCTGCCAATGTCCCAGCCCTGTCTCAGGGAGTACAGGAGGCCCCAGGGGCAGATTGGGAAGAAGGATGGCTCTCCTGCTACCAAAACAGCAGCTCCAGGGTGTTCTGCTTCTCAGAAACCTAAATCAGAACATTTTAATGGCTGAGCACAGGGCTGGCAGATAAAGAGACAAAGAAAAATAAATCAGGCAGATGACAGAGGGGCTGGGAATAGGAGGAGGTAGCAGACGGTAAAAGAAATTAAATCAAGAGGCCAAATTAAGGTGCTGCAGGCAAAGATGAAGATGCTGGATTAAAGATTAACCGTAACCAAGAGGGAGAGGCAGCCCTTTAAAGGTACAAATTACCTCAATGCACTTCACAAAACCCACACAAAGCTCCTAAGAACAGCGTATTCACAGATGCAACTGGATCACAGCAGCTATATCTGGACCTAAGAACTCTGGGTGGCCTCACACCCCGGTGTTTCCAGCTGAGAAGGGGCATTAAAAGCAGAGGAAAAGCAATCACCCCGAAAAATTGCAAGTCCTGTGTTGGCTGGGGTAAAGGAGAGGGGATGCAAGCAGTCATTTGAGAAGGGCTTGGCACTGTACAAACAAATTCTGGGGGTATTTTGAAACGATTCTGAACCCAGGGGAGCTGCTGAGCCCTTTGGGGCTGTCTGCTCACTGAGCATTTCCTAATTTACCTCCTGCCAAATGACTCCAAAGGAACGGTGGGTGAGCTGGAAGTGGGAGGGCACCTTTCACACCTGGTTCTTCAGAGCCCAGAGCAAGACAGCTCAGCAAACATCCCCATCAAACTGGAGCAGGTGGAGCAGGTCCCCCTTGGGCTCAGCCTCTGGGTGCAGAGGATGCTCATCCCATCGTGGCACATTAGGAGTTTGCACCACTGCACATCCCAGCTCCGGGAGCGCCGGGAGAAAGGTCGCTCATGAGATGCCACCTCCTTTTAGCACGAGCAACTCACATTTTCCAGTGGAGCATCCAAGACCCTGTTTCTGTGAGAGCAAGGAGGGGGGTGGAGGGACTGGATGGGGGTCACAGAATCACAGGATCAGCTCAGTTGGAAAAGACCCCTGAGATCATCGAGTCCAACCTGTGGCCCAACCCCAGCTTGGCACCCAGCCCATGGCACCGAGTGCCACGTCCAGGCTCTGCTTCAACATCTCCAAGGATGGTGACTCCACCAGCTCCCTGGGCAGCCCATTCCAAGGTCTGATCCCTCTCTCTGGAAAGAACTTCTCAATGTCCAACCTAAACTTCCCCTGGCACAGCTCAGGGCTGTGCCCTCGTGTCTGTCCTACTGCTGGTTCCTGGGAGCAGAGCCCGACCTCCCCCCAGCTCCCCCCTCCTGTCAGGGAGTTGCAGAGAGTGAGGAGGTCTCCCCTGAGCCTCCTCCTCTCCAGGCTGAGCCCCCCCAGCTCCCTCAGCCTCTCCTCACAGCACTTGTGCTCCAGACCCTTCCCCAGCCTCATTGCCCTTCTCTGGACACACTCCAGCCCCTCAATGACCTTCCTGAACTGTGGGGTTTAATTTTTTAAAACCCTGAGGCCTTTTTATCATGTCTTTCAAACATTCTGATCAGGCTCTCCTGGGTGATACAGACTTGTTAATGACCACAGCAGAAGCATGGAGTGGTTTGTGTTGGAAGGGATGTTTAAAGCAAAGTAGAGATGTCTCCAATCAGAGCAGGTTGCTCCAAGCCCCATCCAACCTGACCATGAACACTCCCAGGGATGGGGCAGCCACAACCTGACTGTGTTAACCTGTGTGTTATGGTCCAACCCAACAGAGCTTTGAGCCTTGCTGTCACTGGCATAGTTGTCCCATGATCAGAACCTCGGGGAAACACCACAATTAAAGTCAAAATGAATTTCAAGGCTGCAGTTGGACATCAGAGAGCTCTGAGTCAGACCCAAGGAGTGATTTGGAGTTCAGAGAGCAGCAAGAGGCAGGTGCACACACACACACACACTGAGGGATGCAGGTCTGAGGACAAGAAGGTTTAGTTAATGTGAGCTCAGCAGCACTTTTTTCCCTCTGCCAGTGCTTTCCTTTATTTCTTCCTTTCCCTTTGGTCTCCTTTTCCTCTGCGCTCCACAAAATGAGCATTTCATGGAAGCAGAGCAGCCAAGTGAAGCAGAGCTGGCAGCTCCTGGAATGGATGGAAATGCCTCCCTCGTTCCCAGCTTAAATCTAGGAAAGCAACATCTGCCTATTCCTGAAGGTCATTTGGATCCTGGATCAGGGATGCTGCACCATTGCTCACCACCTCCTCATTGCTGTGCTGTGCCTATGGCCACTATAAATGTCCTGTCACATTAAATGCTGGTTCTTTACGGGTTTTGGGCGGGAGGGGGTAAATAAAATGCAAAGCAAACCACAAAATCCCGCTCTGATGGGACCAATGTGATTTTTGCCTTGACTTATGTGGGTGTATGAAGGAATCTAGAGGTTTTGCTTTGGATTTACACCAGCAGAAGAGTTGGAAACCTGTGGGAAATCAAGATGATGCTAATGCAGTGAGGGGGCTGGAGCACTCGTGGCTGAGTAAAAGCTAATAAATAAATGCTGATGTTTAAGATCGTGCTGCCCTCTCTCCTTGAACAAGCCATTCCCAGCCCTCCTGGGTGCTGATCAGATGTTTTCTCACTGGGGGGTCGATGTAAACATCTCCCTGGTGGGCAGAACACGGATCAGTCAGAGGGAGAGGGTGAGATCCCTGCGGAGGGATGGGAACAGAGCAGCACTGAGGCAGCTGGATTCAGCTCCAAGCCACGCTGCCGGGAATGGCACCCTGTCACAGTTTGACAGGCATGGCAGCAGCGAGGATGCAGGGATGCAGCAAAGCTCGGGATTGTAGTGGAACTGGAGAGCAGCAGAGCAAACTTCCCTTCTCCAGCCTGGGAAAAGTGTGGCTGGATAGGCAGGAGGTGCAAACACAGATCAAGCTGCAGACCTGCAAAGCTGGCAGAGGTTTTCCTGCCGGAAGGTTTCCCTGCCGTGCCAGCCCGATGGTTTCGTGTGGGCAGCGGGGCTGGAGTCAGGTCTGCTCTAATTCCTGCTTTGCCCTGCCAATGGATCTGTCTGGGAGGGAGGACGTGCCTGACCCTCAGACACAGCAACCCAGCATCGTGCAAGGAGCAGGAATAAGGAGCAGGTGCTGAGTGGAGAGACACGGATCTGCTTGTGCTTTTCTCAGGAAAGCAGGTCACGGGGGAGGAGGGGGAGGCATTTCCCAGCTTTGCTGCTGCAAATGTATTTAACCGAAGCTGTGCTGGTAACCAAACCCTCTGCCAGCCCCTCTGGAGCTCATGCAAAGAGGGATTGCTATCAAAACCTTTTAAACCCACTTTCTGCTAATGAAAATGGCTTGCAGAGATACAGGCTGGTGGAAACCTCTCTATTTCCACGAATTCATTAAGCTTTCTCCTCCCTCCTCCCCATCCTGCTGTATCTCTGTGCACCTGGAAGCAGAAAGGACAGAGTGTTCTCCAAGAAACCCAGGCAGTGGATTTGACTCTTTCTCTTTTCTTTTCTTTTCTTTTCTTTTCTTTTCTTTTCTTTTCTTTTCTTTTCTTTTCTTTTTTTCTTTCCTTTTCTTTTTCCTTTTCCTTTTCCTTTTCTTTTTCTTTTTCCTTTTCCTTTTTTTCCTTTCCTTTCCTTTCCTTTCCTTTCCTTTCCTTTTCCATGCCAATCCATTCCACTCCATTCCCACTTTCAGTGACACCCCTACCCCCAGCCCACCAACTTGCCCAAACTGGACAGATGTTGCAGCATCTGTGCCAACTCACCCTCCACTGTCTGCTGGGTTTTATGTGCTGAGATTCAGCTCAGGTGCAGTGACAGGTTTGGGAGGGAAAAATTACTCATCCCACAGGGAATTTCTGACTTCCCACTTAGAGGGAAGATGTGGAATATTCCTCAGCTAATTAAATACCTGCCAATTAAGAGACAGCACCAATGATGACTGTGCTGGCTAAAGCAATTTGCACTGAGAAATGTCTCCTCTCTCCTGTCCGTGGTTTTGCAGCACCGGGAATGGCCTTTACTGCAGGAATTGCTGACTGTGCAGCAGAAGGCACAGTCCTAGGGGTGAAATGTCCTTTATTTCCTGTCCATCCATCCACCCCGGTGTGCCCAGCAGTAAAATGCACACACACCAGTGCCAAACACATCCATCTCTGCCTCCTCCCTTGGCAGAGGGATCAGCCCAGCCCTGTTCCTGCACCTCCTGCGGCCCTGAGCAGATTCCTCGGGCTCTGGTTCCGTGTTCCAACATCATCCCAGAGTGAGAGCCAGCTCCTGCTAGTCAAAGGCTTGTGATACAGCCTTCCAGGGAGCCTGGAGGGAGCAGGATTGGCTCTACAGCTCCCAAGCTGGGAAATTCAGAAGTCCCCCGAGATTCACTGAGATCTCCTGTATTAGGCCGATAACAACAAAATGCACTCAACTCTCCTGGCACTCCCTTTCCCAAGGCCCAGGGGAGAGAAGGAGCATAGGGATAAGCCAGCTGGTATCACCATCACAGATGAAATGCAGAATGCCAGCAGGAAGCTTTTATCCTCTGGCTCAGAGCTGCACATTGCCCGGGTGCTTTCTCCGAAAGCCAAGCTGGCACCTGGAGCCAGGAGGGTGTAAAAGAGGGATTCCAGGTGCTGCAGCTCTCTCTATCCAAGCTGGGAAGGTGGAGAGAAGCAAAGGAGCATCAGCAACAGAAATAGGAGCTGCTCAGCTTTTCTCTAAGGAATAAACAGTGGATATTTTGCAGAAAAGGAAGTTTCTGGAGCCACCAAGGAAAGCGATTGAGTTGTGGAGGGAGAATCTGGAAAGCAAAGGGGGTCCGAGTGTGTGTAGAGGGGATTAAGTTGATCAGAACATTCAGTTTGATGCTAGAGGGTCCTGAAAGGGAAAAAAGGGTTGGAAACCACAGTGCTGAGGTGAAAGTCTAACTGTTTTCTCCCCAGCCCCTCCAAATGTCCCTGCCAAGGCTGCTGGCTTGTGACTCAAGGTCATTCCCCCAGACTGAACAGCGAGGAGACAGGTAGGTTGGGACCAAAGGGATGAAGCTGCTGGTCCCAGCCTTCACCTGCCCAAGGGCAACTGAACTGAGCAGGAAAAGTACAGTGGATGTGACAGCTCCCACTCCATCCTCCTGTTTGATCTTTCTTTCTTTCCTGAGATGACAAGCCTTGTCAGAGTGAAGGAGCACTGCTCACAAGCTCAGGGCTCCCAGGCCACCTCTTCTGAAAGCTTCCCTGGGAGGGAGGGGGGCCAGGAGAACAAAAATAAATGCTCCTTGCAAGCCCTGTGTTCAGGGGACCTGAGAGCAGGTTCCCATGTCACTCCTGCTTCAGAGCAGCAGAAAATGTTCTGAGAGTTCCTGTCAGTTTTGCTGCATTTTGAAGCCATTTTACCCAAGAAAGCCTCAGAAACAAAATGACACTCATCATTTGGCCAACCCTGCTTCCTCCTAAACTCTTCAAAAACACTAATCTGGGTAAAGGCAAATGTAAAAGAAAATTCAGAACTGTAAGTGACCTAGAAAAGGAGATTTTTTTTGTTCAGCTCCAGTTGCAATAACAGCACATTGAAGGCTGTGAAATGCTGGGGCATGACAGCAATAGGAGTCATGTAAGTCCTGTTTCACAGACTGCAGCAGCAGCTCTTTCCTGCTGCTGGAGATGGAACAGGCAGGACAATCCCAGCTGCCTCCCAGCTCTCAGGAGGAGCTGGCAGGGCTGGCAATTAGCAAAAGCATCTTTTGCACTTGTAAACGGAATGAATTGGGTGGAAATGAACTGGGAAGCAGGGAAATGCCCGATGCCATGACACCATTTCTTAACAGCACTTCTGAGATGCTGGTGCCTGAGTGGAGAGAAACACAGCAGCCTCCCAGGAGCGGGGGTGGAGAGGGGATTTCTTTTTATAGCTGTATGAAAAAAAAATTCAAAACAATTTCTGTCCCACAAACACGAGAGTCCTGGGAGCAATGTGGTGAAATGCACCTTGCCATCCCTTCAGACTGGATATTAGGAGACATTTCTTTACAGAGGGTGGTCAAACACTGGAACAGGCTTCCCAGAGAGGTGGTCAACGTCCCAAGCCTATCAGTGATTGAGAGGCATTTGGAAAATGCCCTTAATAACTTTTGGACAACCCTGAATTGATCAGGCAGTTGGAGTAGATGATCATGTCAGTCCCTTTCAACTGAAAATTCTATTCTATTCTATTCTGTTCTATTCCATTTTATTCTGTTCTATTCTCCTCCATTCCATTCCATCCATGATCTCCACACCATTCCTTGTGTGGGCACAGGGGGTCTCCTCTGTGTCTGCACCCTTGTGCTGAGCCAATTCCAGTTCTGAACTGCAGGTTGATTCTTCCCCTGGGAATCAATTCCCCCCTTCCTGCCCTATTCCGGGTGTCTCAGTCAAAGCACTTTCCACCTCTCCCCTCACTCTGAGTTGTTTCTCTTGGGGATGAGCAGCAGATTCTTTGCTGGGACTAATCAGCGGAACTTTAACCACTGCAAAGGTTCCTGGGCTGCAGCAGAGCCCTGTGTGTGCCACAGCCATCCCTATCCCTGCACTCTTGCTGGCTCCCCATGTGCTGGTGGTGTGTAAATTCTACCTTTGGCATCAAAAATCCCTCCCCTCAAGGAGACTTTGCAGCTGAAGGATGATTTTCCCAGGCAGGACCCAGATCCTGCAGCAATGTTTGACAGAGGGAGCACCCTCCACTCTCCTTGTGGGGCTCCAGGTGCAGCAGCTCCCGAGACACCTTTTTCCTGAAGCTGCCTGGATTTTAGGAATTTGCACTGCAGTTCCCTGCCTCACTTATCACTGCCAGTAACTAAACAGGCCCTTGGAACACAGTTAAATGTCAGGGAACTCTCTTGGAAAGGATCTGCCTGAACACAGCAAACTTCCCAACAGCAGTGACACATTCCTGAAGCTTTCACTTGGGCTTGTACTGAAGATTAAAGACATAATTACCCCAGTGACAGCTAAAAGACATGCAAACAGCCCTTTGCAAACAGCCCTTTGCTCAGTCCTCAGCCTCAGATTAGGGGTGAAAAATCATCTGCATGTTGATAATCCCTGGACCAAATCCCATGAAGCGCCCTTGAAGCTGTCAGGAGCCTTGCTGAGGTTTGAAGGTTGCTCAGCGTTCTTAAAGATTCAACATATGAGCTCTATCCATCATTAAATAAATAATAACCACAGCTAAAAAAAGGTGTAGCAGTGTCCTGGATCACCACCTCCTCTGGGCTCCTGTTCTCCCAATACAGGACACAGTTAATTTTATGCAGAGCCACCAGCACAGCCATAAGAAAGGACAGAAGAGCTGAATGTGGCTCAGCTCTGCTCGTCCTTGGTGACTGTGGATAAATCACTGTCTTGGTTTCTCCCTCCCCACCCTCAAACGGCAGCACTTCAGTTTTTGGGGACAGCCCATCACTCATCAAGGCAATTATGACCCTTTTCATTTTTGTCTCCTTGGCTGGCTGGTGGTGGATTGAATCCATCACCAAAAAATGAGGGAAAATGATGCACTTCCCACCCAATTTGCTGCCTGTGCTTCCATCCACAGCAGCAAGAAAGACTCTCCTCAAACCAGCAGAATTCCCCCTGGGAAGATCAAGGCTCTTGCTGGGTCAGGCTTTGGGCAGCTTCATTTGATAGAATGAAGTGACCTGAAAGATCATCCTGTTCCAACCCCCCTGCCATGGGCAGGGACACCTTCCACTAGCCCAGGTTGCTCCAAGCCCCATCCAATATGGCCTTGGACACTTCCAGGGGTGGCACATCCACAGCTTCTCTGGGCAGCCTGTGCCAGGGCCTCCCCACTCTCACCCTGCCACACACCAGGCTCTGGCAGAGGGTGAATTTGTTCCCTCAGAGACAGGTAGCAATTCCCCTGCCTGACTTTCCATCCCACCAACATTCCACATGTGCATTAAACCCCCTGGAGAGGTAGCTCTGACCTAAGGCAGGGGCAGCTCTGGGAGATAAACACACACATTCCAACGGGTCAGTGCCGTAATTGAATTAAAGTATTTGCAAAGCCCTGGAAAGAGTCTTGACAAGTCTGAAAATCGTTATAGGCCTTGTAATTGGGCTTCCTGACCTTGCTGTGCCAGTTGTTTTCCTCTCTGCAGCTCCTGACTGAGGGTTCAAGTGCATCCAAATAAATCTACTGGTCAGGGCACAGAGGATTTGTCCTCTCTGGGGGGAGAGCTTTGCCCACGGCTTTCCAGGAGGGCTCAGCCCTGTGGGTCTGCCTGCCCCTGCTCTTCCCATTCTCCCTGTGCTGGGAGAAGCTTCTGTGCTCCACATCTGGCAGCTGTCAGAGTTGTCTGGGTGCTCCATTCCTTTGCTAATCCTCATCTGGGTGCTCCATTCCTTTGCTAATCCTTCTCTGGGTGCTCCATTCCTTTGCTAATCCTCATCTGGGTGCTCCTTTCCTTTGCTAATCCTCCTCTGGATTCTCCCGGCATTTGCTAATCCCCTCTGCCACATGGCTGAGAGGCCACCCTGAGCTCAGGCAGTGGGTGGGATGCACAGGCTTGTGTCTCTCACCCTCAGTGATTGTCCTGAGTCTTTCTGGTCTCATTCCACCTCCTGAAGACCAAAATTCCCATGGGAACACTTGCTGCTGCTCACAGGACTGAGGTGTGATGGGCGAAGCTGACACAATGGGAGCTCTTCTGGCTTGGGTGACCAGTTCAACCATCAAGCTCACCTTTAGGTAAGCAGTTCTCAGTGATAAATAAGAATACTTATTTTTGCCTCTTACTACCCCTTAAAGGAGCTCCTGGCTCCTGGATCCCATGGCATTTAGAAGAGCTGTCTGATGTCATTAGTGCAGGAGGCTCAGGGAAAACTGAGGCACAAAGCTTACACTGATTTGCCCAGACACACAGAAAGTTCATCATTAGACAAGGGCTGTATCCCAGGCACTGTGTCCTCTTTTCTCTGCAATTTCAGCAGAACGTTTCATCTTCTAGTGCTGTGCACAAGCAGTCAGGTGAAAATGAGCACAAGTGCTTTTCTCCTCTTTAAAAATCAAACTTTCCCCATCCTTATTCACGGCGAGTCAGTTCTCAGCACTTTTCCACCACATCCATCAGTCCTACCCTGTCCATAATCCTACCAGTCCATCCTACCTTGTCCATCATCTTTCAGCAGTGAATGAACTCATAAACCTGTCTCTGCACCCTGCCCATCTCCCATGGGCTCCTTCTCATGAGAGCGAGAGCTCTGTGAGGTATCTGGGACTGGAATGGGCAAAATAGGTGAAATTAGACATTAAGAAGAAATTCTTCCCTGTGAGGGTGGTAAAGCACTGGAAAAGATTGCCCAGAGAAGCTGTGGTTGCCCCATCCCTGGAAGGGCTCAAGACCAGGTTGGATGGAGCCCTGAGCAACCTGGTCTAGTGGAAGGTGCCCCTGCCCATGGCAGGGAGTTGGAATTAGATGATCTTGAAGGCCCTTTCCAACTAAAACCATGATTCCATGATGAAATTTTGGCAATATTGGGAATATGGTGGGTACTGCTGTGTTTCTGGCTTGCCTGCTGGTGGAGTTGATGGATTTGTTCAAAAATGAGGCATTTTAAGAAGTTCACCTGAGCTTGCCTCAGCCTTGCAAGGAAGTTGAGCAAAGAAGCCTGATGGGGAGACTTCTTCTTGTGTTCTTAACAGAGCCATGTGGCCTGTAAACCTTCTTGAGCATCTACCTGATGATGGTGGGCTGGGCTTTGGACAACCCTGGCCCTGAGACACCAGAGATCCACCTTCCTCACGTCAGGCACAGGCTGCTCTGCAGCTTCCAGCAAAGCCAACCAACGGACCAGAGGATGCAGACCTGGTAAGATCTGCAGGTTTAGAGGCAGAACCATTTGGGAAGCCCTGCTCTGGAACCAGACAGCTTTTCTTGTGCTGATAAAGGGAGAATAAAATCAATCCAGCAAAGAAGTACAAGGAGATAAAGTGACTCTACACTGAATTTAAGACACAGAGGGTGCTGAGTGTTCTTCAGTGCGAGTCTTTGTCTCTCCTCGGTGCATCTGAGCCTACCTTGAAGTTGCATCAAAGCTGCACCCTGTTGGCTGTTGAGTTTGAGCACACCAAGGGTAGGCTTCAAATTTCCCCAACCTCCTTTTCTTCCCCACACTTTAAGGCTTGGAGCTGTGAACCAAAGCTCTCCACCAGCAAATTCAGAAGCCTGTGCTGTTATTGCAGTCTCAGCCTGGTGTCCCTTCATGCAAGCTGGGAATTCAGGTTGGACTTGCCTGGCATGTCCATGGCAGGAGGCTCCAGGAGAGCAGGCAGGGATGCAGGGAAGACAAGTCAGAGGTTTGTGTGTGCTCAACCCCCTCACACACACACACAGACACCCTGTAGCTCCTACATGCATTTAAACATGTATTGTGCACTTCTGGCTGTGCAGTCCTTGCACAGGTGGAGGATGGGTTGGATTAACAGTCTCACCTGGGTCCTTGTGTGCATTGTCACATGAACATGTGCTTCTGTGGTGCCCACACACAAATATGTACACATAACATGGGATCATAGAATCATTTAGGTGGGAAAAGACCTCTAATATCAAGTCCTACCATCAACCCAGCACTGCCAAGGTCACCACTAAACCAGGTCCCCAAATGCTGCATCTACGTGTTGTTTAAATACCTTCAGGGATGGGAACTCAACCAGCTCCCCAGGTAGCCCATTCCAATGCCTGACAACCCTTTCCATGTAGCAATTTTCCCAAATATGCAATCTAAACCTCTCCTGGCGTAAGGTGAGGCTGGTTCCTCTTGTCCCATCACTTGTCACTTGGGAGAAGAGCCTGACCACCACCTGGCTCCAATCTCCTGCCAGGCAGTTTTGGAGAGCAAGGAGGTCATCCCTGAGTCTCCTTTTCTCCAGGCAGAACTCCCACAGATCCCTCAGCCACTCCAGACCCTTCCCCAGCTCCATTGCCCTTCTCTGGACACGCTCCAGCACCTTAATGTCCTTCTTGTAGTAGAGGCCAAACCCAAGCACATACACATATATAAACATATACACCAACAATGCCTTGCACTTAGAGATACCTGCAGCCCTCCCCTGTGCTCACACCCACACTGACACCCCACCAACACCCTACAGCCCTGACTGTGCCCAGAAACACAGTCACACATGTCCTTTCTCACACACAGCCACCAGCACTCAGTTGTTCCCAAACCTTCACCTATTTATACCCCTGCACATATATTTTTTTTATGTGAATACCTTGCACAGTCACATATGAACTCACAAACCATCCTGAACCCCATGAGGCTCCAGCTCACAGCTCACATTCAGCACTGAGCTGAAGTTGGGAATCACATCACTGAACCCAAAGCCCCTTCCCAATGGGAGCATCCTCCAGGTGTCAGTGTCTGGCTCCTGCCAGTTCTGTAAAGGGAATTCATTTATTCCCTCTCTATTCTTGACTCCTTTACTAAGGAAGCAAGGGAGCATTTGATTCAGAGCCTCTGAATCCTCTCTCCTCTCCCCTTCTCCCTTCTGTCAAAAGCCATTAAGCCATGCTCTGTTGGTAGAAGCCCTGTTTTGTGCTGCTCAGCTTCTCCTCCATCCTGTGCTGTGAACGACACAGCAGAATAAGCCAGCACCTGATTTCCCAATCCCATGGACAAGGCTGGATGCTGTGGAGCAGCTCAGCAAAGGCCAAACAAGTCTGACTCCTCTCCCAAACAGGGACGGACACAGCCCTGTGATTTGCTGGTACCTTATGCCAGCTGCTTTCTGCCAATAGAATCCACCACCTCTTTCCTGCAACACCTGGAAGTCCAGGTGGCAAGGTATTTCCAGGAAAAAGTGTCCTTGGAATAAGGCAGATGCCTGAAAAAATAGTCCCCTGGAAGGTGTTCTTTTTGCTGCTTCCATCAGCCCCAGGCTGAGCAGGGATAAATCCTCAGGCTCTGGAGGTGTGACAGGGTTTCACTGCATTGCCCTGTCTTGTCTGCTCTCGTCCAGGGCTAAAAGAGGGCTCCTGGGACCACAATTCCATCTGCCTGGTTGCACACTGTGAGTGCAGTCAGACAGGCTGAATTAAGGGATACTTTTAACTGGGTTTAACACAGGGGAACTAATGGGAATATTCAGATTAACCTCCCTGCATGCCCCTGTGTAGCCAGGCTGTGCAAGCACAGTGCTTTCCTCTCTCCCAGCCACCCCCTCAATACATCTCCAAGAGCAGCTGGGAAAGGCAGGATTTGCAGCTGGAGCTGAAACTGAAGATGTGGGGAATAAAAGCTGATTAAGGGCAATGAAGCTGGAACAGAGGGACTGGGAAACACCAGCACAGACACCCTGCACGGGATCACATGAAGGGCATGTCACTGGCAATGTTGCTCCCCCACAGCTGGAGAGCTGCAGTAAAAAACATATAATATATAACTAATATATAACATGTCATTAATAGGTGCACAGGGGAGAGCAGAGCTCTGGTTTCTCGTGGGGCTTTGGGGTTGTGACAGCCCAGCAGGTCCAGGGAGGTGATTCTGTCCCTCTACTCCGCTGTTATGGGACCATACCTGGAGTTCTGCCTCCAGGTCTGGGACCCAAAACATGAGAAGGATGTGGAGCTGCTGGAACAAGTCCAGAGGTGGCCATGAAGATGATCACAGGGCTGGAGCCCCTCTGCTCTGGAGTGAGGGTGGGAGAGCTGGGAGTGTCCAGCCTGGAGAAGAGAAGGCTCCAGGGAGACCTGAGAGCCCCTTCCACTGCCTAAAGAGGCTCCAGGAGAGCTGGAGAGGGACTTTGGACTAGGGATAGAGGGACAGGACAAGGGGAAATGGCTTTAAACTGAAAGAGAGTAGATTTAGATTAGATATTAGGAATAAATTCTTCCTGTGAGGGTGGTGAGGCCTTGGCACACGTTGCCAAGAGAAGCTGTGGCTGCCCCATCCCTGGAAGTGTTCAAGGTCAGGTTGGATGAGGCTTGGAGCAACCTGGGATAGTGGAAGGTGTCCCTGCCCATGGCAGAGAGGTTGGAATAAGATGATCTTTCAGGTCCCTTCCAACCCAAACCATTCTCTGTTTCTGTGTTTCCCTTCCTGTCTGTATCTGGGGAGACTCATTTATCTCTGCCAGCACAGACAAGCTGAGTTACTGCCTGATCTACAGCTCTGGCAGGGTCATTAATGTGCTGGGTGATGGACAGGGGGAAAGGGAAGCTGTTTCTTGACTTCAGAAAGCTTTTCTTCAAAAGACAGGCACTGAGGGATGAATTAACTGATGTGATGAGCAAAACGTGCCCGTGGGATGTTGTAGATACACACAAATCCTGTGTGACACTTTTCTGGTGGTAGGGGAAGAAAGAGACCTGTACATTCCAAAAGAAACCAGGTGGAGACCAACAAGACTGGGATCACAACAAAGCCCCAAAAAGCACAGGAAAGAAACCTTCCTGACTTATTCTTCATCCAGTGCATCAGAGGCTTTCAGCAATTTGGGAGAAGCCCATGGAGCTCAAAGTGTTTCTTGTTCCTCCTGCTGCCTTGTAATGACTTTCCTGTCATCATGCAGGACATGCAGCCAGGAATTCAGACAGCTTTGGATTCTGCAGATTAGACATCCTGAAAACAGGAATTTCAGGCAAAGCAGATGCACTGCAAGACTCATGGGATGGTTGGACCATAAACACCCCGAAGAGCACAACTACCCTACGGAAAAATTATGGTGCCTGTCAGGAAACAGCTCCTTCTGGGATGATTTAGGGGCTCTTCTAAGTTGTTTCAGACAAAACAAACAAACCAGAACACCCCCACAAGCTTGCTCTGACTCTGCAGAGCAGTCCCTGTGGATTGTAACTCTGTGTGACCATCTCCAGTCCTACCAGCCCTTGATCCACACAGCCCATAAACCATCCTCTGGAAGGACCAACATGTACCCTACACCCCAAGCAGTTCCTGGTTGAAAAGAGCCCATGTGCAGAGCTGTTCTCAGCATTATTTTAGGATTCTCTAAGTTTCCAAGTGGTTTAGCCTTGCCCTGCAAGCTGAGGCACTGTTTGCTTTGTTCTCCATTCCCAAACCTTGCTGTGTCACCTTCCTAAACAATGAAGTCAGAATTTCCTAGACAGCTCAAAGGCTTTAATTACTGGAATAGATGATCTTTCCCAAGGGAAGTTAAGGGTGTCCTTGAACTAAAACCACAGATTCCTGAGGCACTTTCTCTTCCAAGAGCAAAAAGCTTTTATGCAAATATTTTTGAAGGTTTGGGAGGCCTCTTAAGATCAGTCATAATGCCTAGATATTATAAAGATCCACCTGGAGACAGAGGAGCAGAGAATAGTTGGTTGGTGGAGCCAGGCAGATCCTCTAAGAACAAGCATTCCCTGACTGATCTCATGGTGTCTCTCCAGACATTTCATAGAATCATGAAATGGTTTGAATTGGAAGGGACCTTTTAGATCATCTTGTTCCAACCTCTCTGCCACAGGCAGGGACACCTTCCACTCTTCCAGGTTGCTCAGAGCCCCACCCAACCCCGCCTTGGACACTTCCAGGGATGGGGCAGTCACAGCTTCTCTGGACAACCTGTGCCAGGGCTCCCACACCATTCTCACAGGGAAGAATTTCTTCCTAATATCCAATCTAACCCTATTTTCTTTCAGTTAGAAACCATTCCACCTTGTCCTTTCACTCCGTGCCCTTGTCAGACAGAACCCCAGGCTCAAAGAACACCATTTTTTGAACACTTCCAGGGATGGAGACTCCACCACTTCCCTGGGCAGCCTGTTCCAATGCCCGACCACCCTTTCAGTAAAGAATTTTTTGCTAATATCCAATCTAAACCTCCATTGGTGCAACTTGAGGCCATTTCCTCTCATCCTGTCTCTTGTTACCTGGGAGAAGAGACCAACCCTTATCTCACTACAACCTCCTTCCAGGGAACTGTAAAGACACATGAAGTGATGCTGCCACCACCACCACCAAACCTTGGCAACCCTCTCCCTGTTCCTTGTGCCACAGGATATCCCTGTTGTGCACCAGAGCAAGGCAGGTGAGAAATATAAATCTGGTAAACAAGAACATGGAAGCCCACGGATGATCTATCAACTCCCTCTGTCCTGTTCCAGCAGGAGAAAGGAGTAGGAGGCTGGATCCTGCCTGGGTATTCACTTCACCAGGGCTAAGCAGCTAGTAATCACTCCAGATGAATAATACCCTTGGAGGAGAGCCAGAGAATCCCAAATCATTCTCTGATTTCAGCTTTCAATTTACCCAGCCACTGCTCAGCTCATTAATCACACTTGCAGCACCCAACACAACAGAAATTAGTCCCTCGATCTTCTCCCCTCTTGTTTCGTGACATGAGGAGTTGGGGGCAAGAGGAAGAGAAAAGAGATGGAGAGGTGCCACCCACAAATCTCACAGTCACTCAGAGGGGCTGGGATTAATAAATCAAAAATCCATTGTTAATAGTACAAGCTTAAATATCCATCTAAATGCAAATGAATGAACACTCAGGAGTTCTTCCTCTTTTTTTTTTTCCTTTTTTCCCAAGTGCTCTGTTTGACAGCTCCATCTTTGAGGAAGCACATGGTCACCTGCTAATTGTCTGTTCTAATTGCAATTTTACAGTTCAACCTTTCACTGCCCGTGGATTTGAAGTGGCTGTGGCGTGGTTTGGATGGGGTTGAAAGCTCAGGTGGCTGCAGGAACAGGCAGGAGCTCTCATGTGAGGATTGCTTGGAGTTTCCTGCCTTTGTACCTGTTCAGTCACAGGCCTCAAGGGGTTAAATCCAGAGGCTGGTTCACTGGATTCAGGTGGGGTTTGGATCACCAAGATCTGCACCCTCAGGTGGATGACTGGGGATGTGGGGAGGGTCCACCTGGCCAGTCTTGGAGCAGGAACATGGAGAGTGGCAAAAGAGGAAGCTTAAGAGGTACCAGTGTCTTCTGAGCAACACCTTCACAGCCTGGCTTGGGTTGTGCAGGGAATACAGCAATAGAAAGGGAAACGAACCTGTAAATCCATTAAATTTGCCAGAGCTGGGAAATGGGATTTCACAGAATCACAGAATGGTTTGGTTTGGAAGAGACCTCAAAGATCATCTCATTCCAACCCCCTGCTGTGGGTAGGGACACCTTCCACTAGACCAGTTGTTCCAAGCCCCGTCAAAACTGGCCTTAAGCACTTCTAGGGATGGGGCATCCTGAGAGTCACCCACTTGCACAACCGTCTTATGAGACTAATCATGGGAAAACCTCTAATTTAAGGAAGTGAGTGGCAGGAAGGAGAAGATGGGAGCAAAGACAGCAAACACAGAAGTGTGGCTGAACCTCAGCGTTTCTGGCACAGAGTTACCAGTCGTGAGCTCTACCACATACCAGGCAACAGGTCCGGGGTGAAGCCTAAAAATCCTTGCTCCAAGCAGGAAAAAAAATCACCCAAAACTGTGACCCAGAACTGCAAAGCCCTTGACAGCCCCAGAGTGCTGTTCAAGTTCGAGGTGAGCATTCAGGACTAGAGAATAGGATTTGCATAATTTGCCTTTCATTAGACTTTCCCAGGAGTCAGAAGTGGTAGCAAATCAGCTTTAAAATGTTGTGCAAATCAGCTTTAAAATATTGCACAAACAGCTTGGCAGCTCCCGTTGCCAGAGATCACTGGATCAGCTCTAGTTTTGGAACATCCCCCGGCAAAAATCTGCTGACATCAGCATTTAGGACTTTTCAACTGCTTGAGATTGTAAATGTTGATTGGAAATACTTGCAGGAAAGCACACACACACCCCAACACACACACACACACGGGTGTCTCAGCAGCAACATTTGCACAACCAATCTGCTGGGGATTTTGGAATCCATCCTCGAAAACTGAGCCGTGGTGACGGTGCCAAGAAATTGCCTGCTCAGCTCTGAGCTGGGAGCCCGTTCTCTGATGCCATGAGGATGCAAGGATTAAAGACTGAAAGCATTCCCGACATCTTGCACTCCCAGAGGGACAACAGGCAGCCAAACTAGCTGCTAAGCCTTGGGAGCAGGAGTATGGAGCAGCCAGAGCCCCAGGACAAGGAGTGACCTGGCCCAGTGGGTCAGAACTCGATAATCTTTAGGATCCTTTGCAATCCAAACCATTCTGTCATTCCACAAGGCAGAGCTGATTATGGTGAACTGGGCAACGTTTTCCTCCAGATCAATGGCATTCAAAGCTCTCAATCCATGATGAGCACTGGGCAACCTTGCATCTGTCTCCTACCAGGCACTTCCCAGTGCCAGCTCTGACAGATATATGTGCCCACCCTGAGTGCCATCACTGCCCTCAGATCCAGCCACGTGCAAACTGGATTTTGTTCTTTTCATGCTCAGACTACAGCTAATTAAATCCAGCTTGGCAAGGGAACATCTCCATCCTTCTGGACATAACCCTCTCTCCAGGATGCAGAAAGCAAAAACCAACGAGATGTTGCGCAGAGGAGTCCAAATTCTGCCCTTACTTGCCAAAAATTGGATTTGTATACAAGTGCTTTAATTCCATTCCAGCATGGAGAAACAACAGATTTAGGATAGCAGGCCAGCTCCTCCTGAGTCTGCCCACCAATACACAACACTCTGTGCTGACCTACAGCTCTTTGGCACAGAGGTGACAAAATAAAATGCAATTTTATTAATTTCTTGAAGGTTCACCTGCACTCAACAGTCTTCTAATAATGGAATAATTTTCACTACAAGCCAGAGGGACCAGTTCTGCCCTGGGCTCCAACATGGGTGTGATTTCACAAGCAGGGAGACCCTCTGGGTTCTTCAGCTTTGTTTGGATCCACTCATAGGTGCAAAATTTATCACAGGTCATCAAGAAGGGTGAGCTGCCTGCAAATATGTTGCCCGCCTATGTGTGCATATGCTACTTAATGGAGCATAAAAGGAGAAGAATGGAATCATTTTTCAGGTGCTGCAGATAATGTTAATAAATAATAATAATAAATGCAGAGGTAGGTGCCAAACGTGAGAGATCTCAAGGAGAGAAAGAGACTGCAGGCAGAAAAGAAGCCAGGTTGGTCTTCAAACTGAGACACAAAAGTCAATGAAGTAAAACCACCATTAAATCAAACACTTTGTATCCTTGTCAAGTTCACTCAGGATTTAAGAGCTCACTTCCAGAATGTTGGTTTTGGTTTTGTTGCTTTTTTTTCTAAGATGCACATTCTTTGACAACTACTTCCAATATAGAATTTATGGCCCTGACTCTTTCTGGTAACCTGGGATTTCTTTTTTTTTTTTCCTGCTGACTACAATCACATCAGTCCAAACCTCCTGAATAGCACCAGTCATCACAGAAATCCTGGAAAATCCCAGAAAAAAAATCAATTTATCGTATCACAGCAGCACAACATGAAGTTCATAGCACCTGAACTTCACCACCACAGGCCAGATTTGCAACAGTGGCCTCTGATTTTGCATTACTCTCCTTATGGTGTCTGATTTAGGGTGAGCACTGCAGAGAGCCAAGCACTGCTATGCCAAACCCAATCTGAACAACCCCACAGCCCTGGGTCTCAATTCATGCATCCTTTATATGGGAAAATCCCAAATCGGAAGAATTAAAATAAGAGAGAACTTCTGCAAAATGTAGACCGAGGTCCAAAGCATCAAATCAAATGCAAACACTCCTCTCTTTGAGCAGCAACATGAACATCTCTGCTTGAACCCTGGAGGGTTTCCCTGGTACAAGAACATGATGTTTTCAGCACACAGGGCCCTTCATGAACTATTCTGAACACACCTGACTGCAGATCTTTAAATGTAAGACCCAGCTCAACTGGCACTAAAAGAGAAGTCAGTCAGAAGTGGTGCACAGGTGAAGGAAGAAATACTCCCCACCAGGGCAAAGAGAAAACGGAGTGGAGGGAGCAAGGACTGAGACAGACTGACACATCACTGCTAAAATTGTGATGATTTCACCTAAAAAGCAAACAGACCCATGAGAATAAAGAGAAACCCACAGAACTCACCCATCATTTTCATCCCAGAGGATGCAGGTCTGGTTGGTGGTTCCCTGCCGGGAGACAAGAGAGGGGAAAAAAAGAAACAAATCATGTCATGCTGTTTGTGGGGTATGTGATTAGAATGAAATATGTGGCACATATCCCACTGTACAACAACTTCCACTACCCTAAACTTGGTGTGGCTGGGATGCACCAGATGGGCAGTTGTGGATCTCAGTCCTCTGAATGGATTCTTTCACCCTGGGCTTGAAAAGCAAGGCCAAAATGTGCCTCAGTTTGTTCCACATCACCATCCCTGCAGGAGGATTTGACTCTGCATATTTCCTGACTCACCCTACTGATGTTCTTCCTTATTCTTCCCATCAAACAGAATCCTTCTGCTGCTCCCTTCTGGAAAGTGGATCAAATACAGCCTGTGCTTTTGTGGGACACGGTGCTGGGAAGAACCAAAGCCCCGCAGGAGTGGGTCAGGTGTGCTTGAAGCCCCCTGGAAGGGTTTATCACTGACTCTAGCTGTCTTAGACCCCTTTGGAAAACCCTTCCAGGAAGAGTCCAAAGCAAAGACACGACGGATCTAATATTCATGTTGTAGAGCCTCAGGAGGACATCTAAGACCCACAGCAAGAACAGGCCGTGGGGTATGTAACTGTCCATCCCATACATCTGCTTAGGGTTGAGCAGAGGAGCCTGGAGGGGATTTTAGACTGCCTTTGGAAGCACTGAGCACAACAGTAATATTCCTGTCTCCACTATTAATGGAAAAAAACCTTCCCCTCTTCTTTCCCTCCTCAAAGAAGATTGTTGTTGCAACATTTTTTTTTAATGAGCACACAAATTATCCTTCCACGATTTCCCACAATGAAATGGTGTGAATTTGGGACCAGTATGCCCATGTTCCCTGTGCCAGCTGTGCTGTCACCCTCCTGCTGCCCTGGCAGTGCCTGAGCAAGGAGCACAGAGTAGGGGAGGTTTGGAAGGTTGATCCATATAATCCTCCCTGGCGGCGATCAACAACAGGACACCAATGAGAGGGTGGCAGTGGAGGACCTCAGCAGTATTTAGGGAGATTGAAGGGTCCTGCACCAGCAAAGAGATCTCAGGAGCCCAGAAAAACCACCTCCTTCCTTGCACCAACACATTCATGCTCTGCAGAAGCAAACACAGCTGTGGGATGCTGCAGTCCCAGGAAATACTTACGTTGTACAGGTGGGAGAATTCAATTTCCAAAGGGGTGAGGAGGGAGCGAGGAAATGGCTTCACAGTCACCGAGATGACTTTGGAGTTCAGAACAGTGCTGTTCCTGGGGAGAAGAGGGGAAAGAGATGCTTTAAAGAGGATTTTTTGTGGAGCACAAAATCCACACATCCGTCACTGGTGGTACAAGGTTTGGTGTACACAGTGAAGAAGGAATTGACTCCATTACTTTAAAATGCTGTGAAAAGATACTTGTTGCTGATGGAGCCACTTCTCAGCCCCTTGAGCTCCCCTCATGGCCACTAGACATCTATTCCTCCATGAATCAGTCACTTTATGAACCTCAATGACTCCCTAAATCCATTGGAATTATAGACTGTATATATCCCAGTAATAAAATAGTCCTGGACCCATTTTCTATCCCTCACATGAGGAAACAGAGCTCATTTGGACTACAATGATCCTTGTGGGCCCTTTCCAACTAGAGATATTCTATTATTTCATGCACTTTCAAAACAAAACCTCTGTTTTCCCTCTCAAAGGCTGGTTTGGTTGCCTTTACAGCATATCCATGGGGCACCACATCCCTGGAAGTGTTCAAGGCCAGGTTGGATGGAACTCTGAGCAACCTGGTCTAGTGGAAGGTGTCCCTGTCCATAGCAGGGGGGTTGAAATGAGATGAGCTTTAGGGTCCTTCCAACCCAGGCCATTCTGTGATTCCATGATCCTGTCTGGAGACACTGGTGTGTATCTCTACTCCTTGAGGATCAAAAGCAGATGGAAAAAGGCCAAACCTTTCAAGTAAACGTTGAAATGTCTGTGCCCAGGCAAAATATTGTATTAAATCTGGCAGCCTGAGGGGGTTTGGCTGTTGGAAGAAGCAATAAGTGAGGAGATATCTCCCATGCCTGTGCTCCTGCTTCTTGGAAAGCCAAACTCTTTGCAGGCGCTTCCCTGGACACTGAACATGTAAATATACAGGTTTTCCTGGTGTTTCTGCAGATTATTGGTGTTTAAATAAGCAAAAGGTCCCCACTGTCAGCAGCCAAAAACTCTGCCATGAAGGAATTGGTGGTAGCTGAGCATCAGGCTGCTCCCAGCCCCTCGTGGCACCCATGGGCAAGGGAAAATTTTCCCTATCCAAACCTCCACCAACTTGACAGGTACTAATAAAATCTTACACTTTTCTTTCTGGCTTTTATATTTCTTTTTACAAAGGAATTAGGTGGGAAAGATTTGTACTTGCTTAACAGCAATAATAATAAAAAGAAGGTTTAAAAGAAGGTTTAAACAAAGGTTTAAAAAAACCCACTTGGAATTGTCCATGGATGTGTAAGTGGATGCTCAGAAAGCCACTATTCCACCAACACTAGAGGGAACAATAGCACTGGTTTAACAGGGTAAAGAGGAAAAATAATAATATATTTTCCTTAAAAAAATGAAGTAAAAAAGCACAACTGTCCGCCTACAAAGGAAAAGAGTAAGTCAATGGGAGCAGCAGCTGTAAGAAGCTAAAAACAAGATGTGCTGAAAGGTAGCCACCAGTGCATGTCTTCATTAGTAGCTGTGTCTGTGAGGGTCAGCTCTTGGTTCAGTGTTGCTGAATATTTGGACAAGCAACACAGATGAGACCAAAACATCCTTTTGAAGGCCGAGGACCAGGTGAGAATCGATGCAGCAAAACAAAAGCAGAAAGAGCATTTGATTTTTCAGCATGGGAAGCTGTAGGAACACAGAGTTCACTGGTGTGGTGAAGATTGATTAAGGGCCAAGTGGTCACAGCTCAACCAGGAGTTGAAGGTGGCTTGTGGAAAGTTGCAGAACAACTTTTTACATGGGCAGACAGTGATGGGACAAGGGGGAATGGTCTTAAACTAGAAGAGGAGAGATTTAGATCAGATGTAAGGAAGAAATTCTTCCCTGGGAGGGTGGTGAGGCCCTGGCACAGGTGTCCAGAGAAACTGTGGCTGCCCCATCTCTGGAAGTGTTCAATGCCAGGTTGGACAGGGCTTGGAGCAACCTGGGCTAGTGGAAGGTGTCCCTGCCCATGGCAGGGGGTTGGAATGAGATGGTCTTTTAGGTTCCTTCCACTGACATGAAGCAGAGATCTGCTCCATGCACTCCTCCTTGTCAGGATTCCACTGTACTGTCTGGTTCAATTCCACTTTGAGATGAGGAAACATCTCAGGGAGACCAAAGCAGAGACAGAAAATTGATCCAGGTGCTGGAAAACCAGACAAAAGTTTCCTGTTGAAAGGCATGTCTGACGGTCTGTTATGTGTGAGGGCCTTTTCAGTCACCAGGCCCAATGCCTGGAAGTGAAAATCAGACAAATTCAGCCTTAAAATGAGAGCCAGGCTCCCAGCAGAGAAGGTAATTAAGCATCTGAGCAGCTTTCCGGGGGAGGAGAAGGACTCAGTGTCACGGGGAATCTTTCAGGAGGAAGATGAGTCGTTATTCCTGAAAGTACATTGCAGCTCAGCTTCTGGGAGGAAAACAAGACACATGGAGATGTGGCTTGAACAGGAGCTCAGAGGGCTCCTGAGTGGCTGTAAAGAGTGTGCAAACAGCTGTAAACACCCTGCTGAGCACACTGGGCTGGAAGGTGCCAGGCTGGTTGTTCTCCCATGTCCTCTGCAGCACTGTCCAGCTGGGACTGAGCTCTGCTCACCTCCCTGCCTTGAAAAATCAGGTTTTGTGTGTGCCCCATCTCCACTGTCACAGCTGCCAAGATCCACAGGGCTCTCTGGATCCGAGGGGACAGAGTAATGTGTGAGTCAGAGAAGGCATTGCTGCCTGGGGGAGGTAAATTGGGACAATTAGGAACAGCTCAGCTGGTGCTGTTCACTGAGTTAAATCTCCTTTTTTTTTTCCTTTGAGGAAAAATCACTCTGCATTGAATCAGTGTGGTCAAACCCAGGATCTGGGTTCATGTTACTTATGTGTACCCAGGAATAGCTGCTCTCCTCTTGTGGTCAGAAACATTTTTTACCCATAGGCAGCTACATGGCTGTTTAATGACATTCTCCTTTTCAGTGCTGTGTCCATTTGCACAGCAGTGAAGTAAGAGGTACTTTGCTGCTGCTTTTATTTCTCCTTTTTTTCTTTTTTTTTTTTTTTTTTTTTCCTTTGACTCTCCACAGGTGATTCAAGACTCCTGATTTTTTTTTAAAGAGGGACTGTCCTTTAATTAAGGAACATCTTAAATCAGCTCTCCTGTGGGAATGCTGCTCGGAGGCTGTGGCTGCTGCAGCTGCTGGTTATCAGAGCTCATTCCCTGCTTGGCCAGAGAAAGCTGAAATACTGCTGGATCATTTGAGCCAATGATGTTTATTGCCCTTCTGATCTAATTCCCACTGCTGTAATGGAAGATATTACAGAATACAGTTGGCTGACTTGCTAATTCCTCCCTGCACTCACTTGGAGCTCTTTTGCCATTGCCAGCGCTAAATCTGGAGGTATTTAAATGATTATCGGTGAGGAGAGATGCCCTGGTGTTTATGGTAAATGGGCTCACGCTAATCAGTGCAGAACAGATTCAGAAGGTGCCTTAGGATGCTTAATTTACTGCCTCAGTACCGGTCTCGGAAAAAAAAATAAAAGAGCGAGGAAAAAAAAGGGAGAGAAGGGAAGGGAAGGAAGGGGAGCGTAGAACACAAAAGCTTCGGTGCCCGAGGCAGTTTGCAGCGGCCGGGAACAGGGCAGACATGTGCAGCCAGGCGTGCTGCTGCTGCTCTCCTCCCGAGCCTGTCTCTGCTGTGATGCTCTCGAGGGCTCAGCCTGGTTTGGCAGCTCTCCGGGAGCTCGGGAGGATCGAGGCAGCTGAGCATCCATCCCCCGTCTGTCCCCCCCCCCCCCCCCCCCCAAATCCCTCGTGTGAGAATCCGTGCCCGGAGGGCAAAGGGCGGCAGGCAGGGATGAAGCAGCAGCCCTGTGCCTCCCCTCCTATCCGGGGTGCCCGTGGGTGGGGAAAACCTTCCTGCTCTTCCAGCACGTGGTGCCTGCAAGGCATGAGCCCGTCCCCACCTGAACGCGCAGCATCAGCCCGTGAGGGGCAAAATATTCTCACTGTCTCGTTGCTCCCCAGTGACCTTCGCTTTTTCCCTGGAAACCCGGGGCTCTGCGGCCAGAGGGATCAGCAGGAAAGCCTTCCCACCCTCCCCAGGCAGCCCCTCTTACCTCTGGAGGGAGAGGATGTTGCCCACGTTCCGGTACAGCACAGTCCCCACCACGAAGACGGAGGAGTCGTCCGACACTGCAGGACACCAGAGGGAAGGGAAGAAGACAATGGCACTGAGACAATCGGGGTGACAGCTGTCCCCATGGGACACCCAGGTGCAGGATTTGGCCTCTGTTGGGGCATGGCCAATGCCAGAGTGGCTGTGGTGGGATGCAGTGCCTGCTGTCACCACACTGGGTCTCCATCGGTCCCCAGAGAGGGCTCAGCGCCTTCGGGGTGACCCGGCATCCACCCTCACACAAGGCTCACTCATCCCAGACGACCAGCCCGCTGCTCTCCCCCATTCAGAAACCCTCTGACAGCACCACAGCAGGCGGATCTGCAGGGTGGAAAGGTCTCCTGCAGCCACCTCGAGGCGTTTGGACCCATCCATAGTCATCAAGCCTTCAGAGGGAAGAGCCGCGCTCGGGCCGACAAGGGCAGCGAGAAGGGGAGTTGTCCCACTGCGCCTCGTCTGACCCCAAAACTCATGTGCTGCCTCGAAACCATGGTCCCAGATGAGCCTCTGAATCATCTGTGTGACCTCTGGGCACATCACTTGACCTCCTCCTCCTTTCCCTTTTCCTCCTCCTCCTCCTCCTCCGCTGCCTTGCAGGGCCCAGCTGCAAAAAGCAAGAGCTCCCCTGATAAACCCCAAGCAGCAGAGGCAGCCCTGCAGATGGGTTTTTGGGGGAGAAAAAGGAAGTGGACAGGTGAAAAGTAACGCTGAGGAAGCCTGGGGAAGGGCCCTCAGCTGGGGCTTCTCTCATGCCTTGTACTGAGGTTGAGTTTGCTCCATCAGTGCAGGGCAGGCAAAACTCTGCGTGTTCCTGTTTCACATCATCAGACTGGGCTCACAGGGGATAACTGGTGAACACATAACTGGGAGAGACTGACAGACAGGCTTGCAAGGCAATTGTATCACCCAACTGCACAAATCAGCGTTGGCCCACCAAAATCAGCTCCCAGTAGTGAGGGAGTTTGGTTCTGGTCTCATGAAGCTCCCCGTCTCCATCACTTTGCTCAGGGTAGTTATTCCTACTCCCTGCAGCTGAAGGGAAGTGAGGATCAAAGCTAAAAGAGGTGCATCTCCACTGTAATCACTAAACAAACCTTTGAAAAATATACCACCAGCACAAGATACTGAACAAAACAGAGGCAGAAGAGCCCTGGGTGGTAGTCAGGAAACTATGGAGAGGTAAGCACTGATGGGAAGTCATTTCTTCAGGGTGGATGTCACCTTTTGTTTGCACAGTCACTGCAGCTTGGGGGCCCCAGAGCAGCTCTGTGTGAGGATGCTTCTAATAGAAATCTGGAAAACAGCAGCATGAGGAACTGGATGCTTTTAGGACAGCCCTCAGCCTCAGAGCAGGATCAGCTCTGTCTGTGCCTGGTGCCAGCAGTTTGTCCAAAGCTTTCCAAAGGCGAAGGTACCACAACACACAAACGGTGATAACCCTTCCAACACACTCCAGCTTCTCCCAGGGAGATCACGGTGTCTCCAAGGCACAATAAAACAGAAGGAGAGCTTCACATGATCCTTTCTCTGACAGTGACTCACTGTTTACCTTTGGGGGTGTCACTTAACAGTTCCTGGCCTCAGATTTCCCAAGTAGAAATGATGGCTGATTCCATTCCCAGTAGGGAAGCCCAAGACAAGAGGCCCTGGTGTGACAACAAGAGTCCAAAGGTTTTCTGGTAGCAACAACTCACGGTCTCCATCCTCTGTCCCAAGGAAGGACAGCAGAGCCTGATGCAGCAGCCAACAGTTTGCCCCCTCAAAACCATGAGTGCCAGAAGTAAATCCCACCATTTCCCAGAAATTAGCCCAACTTGGGGTCCTGCTTTTGAAAACTCAGGGCTCGATTCTGCAAAATTTCGAGTCTATCTGCCAAAAGATGAGCGCCTGAAGTGTGTTGGTTCCTGGGACTTCACCTGGATGCCCCAGCAGAGCATCCCAGAACCTTTCAGGTTCCTTCTGGAGCTGGTAGTGAGGCTGATGCACCCAGAGGTCCCACCTCTACACTGTGGCTCATATCCATGCCCTGCTGTGGAGCCAGTGACCTCAGGGAAAATTGCCTCTGAATTTCCTCTCTGTGGGCAGGAAGTTTCACACAGCAACCATAAACCCCAAATCTAGCAAACCTTGTCCATGCAGCAGACCCTGACCTCAGTCTGATGTGTTGACCACCATCTACTTACCCTTAGATGGTCGTCTCAGGTCTGGATCCAGTCTTGGGGGGGCATCTAAATCATTGTTTGTCTATTTTTGCCACTCATTTAGGACAAGATATACACCCACATCCAGGCACTGAGCCTGCTCCTGAACTTTTGCAAGGAGTTTAAGTTGAAGTCTTGATCAGGCCATATCTGAGAGCCTTGTTTACACCCATCAGTGCTTTTGATGTCCAAGCATTTGTGAGCAAATCCAGCTGAGCTGGAAGGGGGATTTGAAGACCGGCCAAATGGAAGGAACCACTTGGAAAATGAAGAAGGAATTTTCTGTTGGAGTGCCCTGGCTGTGCTGCCTACCTGAGAGTCCTGAAGACAGGATGCTCTTGGAGACAGTGACCTTGTCCTCTGAGTTCTTGGCCCAGTCCACCATGCCCCTCCAGCCTTTCATGGGGAAGGTGATGTCGGTCGCTGCGTTCGCAGGCAGTTTGTGAATGCCGAGGACTAGAGAGGAGCAAGAGATAAAACCAGTCAACAAACCAGCTTCAATAAACTCACCTGTGCTGAAAATACCATTGGAAGCAATTCTGGGAAACCAGATAGCAGAGAGACTGGATCTTGAGAGCTGTAGGAGTGATGCTCTCCTCAGGTGATGCTTAGGCATGAAAGAAGATGACACTGTTTGGGCTTCATAGGAAAGGCCCTGCCTGCACTAAACCTGGCAGAAGAGAGGTCAGGCTGCTCCAGCATCTTGTCTCCAGGAGTAGCCAAAAGCAGTTGTTAAAAAGAAGTGTGAGAAAGAACAGAGCAAGACATCTCTTGGTCTGTCCTCCCAGCAATGAGCAGGACTTCCTCAGCCAGTGGCTGTATCCAGATCATCAACTTTAACAGCCACCAATGGGCATCTCTTTTGTGCACTTTCCTAATCCCATCATGAACCCATCTGCACTTTTTGGCTTCTGCAGCATCCTCTGGCAACAAGTTCCCCGCCGAGGTTGTGCACACAGGATAAATCACACACTGCCTGCTGTTTGCTTGCTGCCTCATCACTCCACTGGCTGCTGTGCAGCTCTCGTGTTCAAAAAACAAAAGGAAGAGACTCACTCTGCCCAGTTTGCCTGTTCTCCATTCATAGTTCTATAGATATCTCTTAGATATCTCTCCATGGACATCTCTTGTTCAGGGTGAAATCCTAACTTACTTGGAGAAAAGCCACCTCGTATTTACGACCATCCCTGTCTTTCCCAGGACCTTTTAATGCTGCACCACCTGCTGCCTCCCCTCTTTCCCTCCCCACAGCCCAGGTTACACATATTACACAGTAATTAACAGCTCCATGGGCTCTCTATCCGACGTGGGGAGTGCAAATCCACTCACCCAGATTGTCTGTCACTTGGTAGGAATCCCGGAAATCCTTCATGCGGAAGCCGATGACATCAATGAAATCCTCCACGAGCCTGAACAGCTCCTTGGCATTTGGCCCTATCTGCAAAGAGAGGGACAATATTTAGTAGATCAGACACTAATGAGTACAGCAGGAGTTTCTCTGTGGGCAAAGATTCCTGCCCTCACACGTGAACTGGAAGCATATGTTGGATATAATGGAATATCAGGGAGCTGGGAAGAATGAGGAGTGAGAAATCCTAAAAGGAGGCCTAGAAATAGGGGCAAGAAATAATAATATGACATTCAGATTGGTAAAACTAGGGTTGGAGGGCAATGTTTTAAAGCAAACAGAAGTATCTGAGATCGTCTGGAGCAGAAGACAATCTACACATTTACTTCCATAGAATCCGAGAATCAAAGAATCATAGAACGGTTTGAGTTGGAAGGGACCTTTAAAATCATCTACTTGATTTCCAAGCCCATTGACTGGGGTATTTGGCCCACATAATCCTACCCAGAAAAGCATTTCCTGGACTGATTTTCTCCTTTCTGGCTGATTTTCTCCTTTCTTGTTTTGCTGGCAGGATCTCACTCTCCAAATAACCGAATTCTTGGTCCCAGATCTGTCTTGGATCTTTTCTGTCTCTTCTTTCTTCCCTGGTGTTTTCCCATTGATAAGAGATATTGGCAATAACTCTTCTTCATCTGTATTTTGCCAGCCTGAAAGAAGGCTGTTAAACAATAGCCAGCTTTCCAGTGACAGATTCCATAAAAGATAATCCACTTGAAACAAGCTGTGCTGTCTTTTCCTCACATTTGCCTACAGGAGCTTAGCAAATACTATGAGAGGCTGAAGAATTCAGCTCCTTCTTTTCCTTTTCCACCACTTTCAGAGCATTTTCAGTTCCTACCTGTAATCCAGACCTTCTGAGGTGGCTGAGCAGAGCTGAAGGGACAGCTGGGGACAAGCAGGATGGGATGGAGGAGAAGGAAGGCTGAGCCTTCAAATGTGCGAACGAGGAGCACAGGAGTGGCCTTGTGTGTCTCGATCCAAAGGAATCTTGGTAAGACTAAAATTGTATCAGGATGAGATCAAAAAGTCCTGCCAGTACAGCAGGTGTGCACACAAGGAAGAGAAGTAAGTGAGGAAGCTATTTTTAACTGCTTATTTTATATTCCATTGCAGATTGAAATCACAAGGTCAAACTAAATCCAGGCTACACTGGCCATTGCATTTTAGGTTTTTATCATATAATGGTGAACACAAACTCCTCAAAAAGCTCAGTAACCCTTCTGTGAGTACTTTTACGGGTTGTTTTGGTTTATATTTTCCTTGAACAACATCTCTGCCTGAGGGGGGGCACAGGGTTTTGGGATGCGGAAAACGATTAAGTTGGGTTTATTTTTAATGATCAAACTGGGAGGCAAATACTTTCTTTTAAAAGAATTGGTTGATCCCGGGAAATGCAGAGTGATTTTGGTCCAGCAGGTTTGAGGGAGAAAAACAAGGACTGCGGAAAACTGTTGACATCCTGTCCATGAAGATTTCTCTGTTCTGAAGTGTTGGGCTCTCATCTCAATTGCCATTAAACAAACCTCCTCCCCATGATATTCCCAATCCACATGTAGGTTATGGTGGTGTTGGCAGCAGGCTGAGCTGTGTCTGTCTATGGGTGCAAAGAGCAGATTGCACAGGGACAGCCAGTGGGAATGAACTGCCACACAGAGTAACTGCAGCTGGGTTTGAGGGTATCAACAGGGTTTCCCCGTTGTCATGACAACTTGACAGCCTCCTCTGCTCTCTGCTGAAATATGTACACACACCTGAAGGCTTGGAACCAAGTATTTGGTCACAGAATGACAGAATCACAGAATCTCAGTACAGTTCAGTTTGGAAGGGACCTCAGAGGTCATCTGGTCCAACCCTCTTGCTCAAGCAGGGACACTCAGAGCCACTCGCCCAGGACCATGTTGAGATGGTTCTTTATCTCACCTGGAGACAGACCATTCTTGTTCAAATGCAATGGGAAAACACAACATATCAGGGAAAAGAGGCTGCCCAGCTACTGACAGTATTCCTGTTGCATGAAAGAAATATATTCAGGTCCTTGCCTCTCATTCTGGACAGCCAACAACTGTGCCAGCACTTGCAGCTGAAAGTTCTCCCAGGGGACTTCCCTGGTTGGTGTGAATATAACTGGACTCTGAGGCTGATTTTTACTTGATTGTTTGGTATTTCCAAATGGCTTTGAGGAATTTTTCAACAGCAACAGGTGGCTAAAAGTGAGTTGCCATGTTCTGAGCCATCTCTCCAAGTACCTTCCACAGGACTGACCTCTCACAAAGGCTGAGTTTTGTTCCTTGTCCAGGTTATTCTGCAAGTTGAGTTTGCTTGAGAGTTTGAGAGTTTAGCAAGTTGAGTGTTTGTGTTCCAAGGCGCTACACTGAGAAATGGGCATGGGCAGAATGAGCTGCCATGGAACCTTCCAGCAGAGCTGCTGGTCTGAGGCAGAGCTTTTTCCCTCTGATGTGGTGCCCAAAAGCTCCAGTGAGATGACAGCACTGAGCAGCCCAAGGGCTTGTCAAGAGAATGGCAAAGGGACAAGGACTAGGTCTGAGACAAGCCCACAACAGAGAGTTCAACTGGGGCAGAGGAGACAAAAGCCAAATAAAACACAGCTACAAAACCCAACAAACCCATCCCCTAATACATGACAGTTTAGCTATAGAATTGTTTACAGAATCATGGATGGCTTGGGTTGGAAGAAATTTTAAATATCATTTGGCTCCAAACCCCTGCCATGGGCAGGGTCACCTTCTACTAGACCATCTTGCTCAAAGCCCCATCCAGCCTGGCCTTGAACAATTCTAGGCATGGGGATTAGGAAATTCAGCAGGATCCCCAACCCTGAGATGGAAGAAATAAAACAAAACATAACTGAAACTATGCCCAGCTCGTGCTGAGAAGACCCCAGCTCTGAAAATCCTGCCTGTCCTGCAGCCTTTTATCCAGGAACTCAAACCTATGAAATCCCACTTCTTTACCTTGGTAAGAGGAAAGAGGGGAATTAGAGCAAGCCAGCAGGGTTATCAACTCCAACCCAAGCCTGACCTCTGAGAACTATCCAAAATTTGGTATCCACCACCAACATTTCACTGTTCTTCATGCAGAGAGTCTGAAGCTGAGCACAGCTCACCGTGTCTGGCTCCTCTGGCTCTTTCATCATAAGGCTTTATCCAAGGAGAAGAGCATTGGTGGATGGGGATTTTGTGTGGTCTGTGGCTAAAACAGATTTATGTTGAAAACAATTCATCCCGGAATCATGGAATCGTGGAGTGTCCTGAGTTGGAAGGGACCCACAAGGATCGTTGAGTCCAACTCCTGATAGGACAGGACACCCCAAGAATCACCCCATGTGTCTGAGAGCATTGTCAAAACACTCCTTGAGCTCTGTCAGGCTCAATGCTGTGACCACTTCCCTGGGGAGCCTGTTCAGTGCCCAACCACCCTCTGGGGGAAGAACCTTTTCCTAATATTCAAAAATTCTGGGCAAGAAGAGCTAGGAGGTCATGTGGACACTCGGAAATTCCTCTCCTCATGGCTTAACCCCATGCTGAAATCATGTTTCATCTCAGGGAAGGTGCTGAAGGTTCATACCAGCTGAGCTTCCTCCCATTTCTCCCGGTTTTCCTCCGATAAAAGATTGCTGAGGATCTGGACAAAGTTCTGGAGAAGGGAGACAAAAGAGGACAAAAGAGGTGGTCAGTCAAACACAGCCCAGGCTGGGAAGGACCCAGTGATGGGGGAGGAACATTTGAGAACCAGCCATGCTCCAAGGGGGTTCTCATGGTGCCATTCCCAAAGGGTCCCACAGCATTTTACAGGTCCCAAGGATGTTAATGACCAACAGGGCTTTTTTCCCCAAGGCCTTCACTTTGACTACTGTATTTCCTAAAAGGTTGGATTGGGAATATGTCTTGTATTTATTACTGGTCGATGTCTGTCAGAGACTGGTTAGAAAAAGATGATCTTCTCTCACACAAATTCTTTTCTATCCTATTTTCTACTATTTCTGTCATTTCCAATATATTCCTTATGATCCTCTTTGACCTGCTACCAGGCAAGAGAAGCAGAGATTGATCCAGAGGGTGCTCTGCATGGCAGGACCTTTGCAGCACACTATGAGAAGGAAGGAAATTTAAGACTATTGATTTTTTTCTCTAGTTTTTACCACTCTTTGCAGATCCTGCAGGATCAGTTTAATGTTTCAAGCCATGGGGTGATGACCCATCCCAAGGGGGTATCTTGTAGCTGCTCTGTGTGCAGCTGGTGAAAGTAAAACCCTGGGATGAGAAGGCCAGAGGACATTCTCCTGCATCAACATCCAGGTACCCAATGCCACAGGATCATTTTACCTCTAGTCATTAAGACTGAAATCCCTTCCAAATGATGTTCTCATATCAATTAGACTCCACAGTAAAGTGCTGTCAGGTTGAAACAGCTCAGAGTGACTTTGGCTTTCAAGTTCTCCAGTTTCTAAGCCAGAGAGAACAACCTTGAAGGGAGAGTTTGTTAACACAGGAAGACATTTGGAGAAAAAATGCTCTGGCTTTTCATCAGTATTGCATCAGCTGCAAAGGAGGTAATCAAACCTGGAGCCCTGTGCATGCAAACACACCTCCAACCAAGCCTTGGCCCCCAGGATGTGCATCCCAGCTCACCTGGACATCTCCAGAGGTGGGGCTGTGATAAGCCCTACGGAAGATCTCTGTCATGTTCCTGAGTACGTCCATGGTGGACAGCAAGTCCCCGCTGTAGCTGGTCCCATCCTGGGAGATTTCCACCAGGTTCTGGAGCACATCTGACAGCCCATCTCCCATCAACCCACGCTGAGCCTTGGAAAGATGTTCCCTGGTCTGAGAAACAGAACAGAGATGTGACAAACACTTTAGGGACAGTCAAAGTCAAGTTAATGAGCTCGGTGAAGGAATTGCTGGGGGAAGGTTTTTGACCTTCCTTCTAATTCAGAGTGCAGATGAGCTGAATCTGACAATCTCTGCTGGCCTGAGAGCCTCTGCTTTTCTTAAAATGATAGGACAGAGTGATAGATTCTGAAGTATATTCTAAGTGGTTCTAAAATGATAGAAAATTGAATTTTTTTGTTTGCCCACGAAGGAAAGGTTGTGTGGAGGTTCAGAAGAGATTGTCCTACCACAGAGTTTCTTCTGCTCATAACCCAAGCCAGCTAACAAGATTATTTTTGCCCCCAAACCCTCTTTTCTTATAACTAATTTGGAATTATTTTAGGACAGACTGTAGCTTGTCCTGAACAGGAGAGGGCAGTTCTCCTAAAGGGAAACCACAGGAGACCAGCAGAAATTCACCACAACAATGAATTTAAGATTAACAGAAAATGAGATGCTTATTTATAAATAAAATAGTGATACAGTCACAGTGATACTTAATGATAATGTGATATGAAAGACCTCGTAGAACCTGGATTCTGCCAAGATATGTTTTAAAACATCCTGAAAGGAACCATCCTTTGTCTGTGGAATGCCTGTGCGTCACAAGATAACCAGACAAAAGCAGTAAGAAAAAATCAGGGGAGAGCCAGCATCTCCTTTTCACATGGAAATGTCCCTTTCCTTCTTTTTAGTGACTATAGCCACGTTACAAGAATCTGGGAGGATCCCAAATCTGGTGAGTGAGTTGTTCTGCCTTACCATCATCTGTATGTTCCTGTAATCTATAGAAACACACTTGATGTATGTTGGGGGCTCCCAGTAAGCGATGCCTTCCTCATCTAAAATGCATCTTCGAAGGATCAGCCCTGGAAAATGAAAGAAACAAATATGGGAGTGAGGAAAACAGGATGAAAAGCCAAGAATTCCCGGGGGTTGGTCTTTTCTCCCAGGTGAGAAGCAATAGGATGAGAGGACACAGCTTCAAGTTGCACCAGGGGAGGTTTAGATTGGGTATGAGGAAAAAATTCTTCATGGAAAGGGTTGTCAAGCATTGGAACAGGCTGTCCAGAGAAGTGGTGGGGTCATTGTCCCAGGAGATGTTCAAAAAAACATGCAGATGTGGCACTTGGGGACATGGTTTAGTGGTGGACCTGGCACTGTTGGGTTAAAGGTTAGACTTGATGATCTTAGAGCTCTTTTCCAACCTTAACAGTTCCATGGAGGTCACCCAGAACTGGTCAGTGCATCCATTCAGGCATAGCTACCAGTACAAAGGACATCAGAGGCACCTGCAGGTGCCTGAACAACCCATGCAAGCATGTAGGAGAGATTATTTTTACTACCTTCTCCTCCTGTATTTTATTATTGCAGGGCAGCAGAAGGAACTGGGCATGAAAACAAAAATTAACAAGCTGGCCATGGCTAGTCAAGGTGAAAGGAAGGGGTTTCTTTTTCTCCTGGCCTGAAGGACAACATTCTTCCTGGCTCAGGAAGCCCCACGAGCCTCCCCCGGTGGCTTGTTCTGGTATTTGCAACTAAACCAGGCACAGTGGCTTGTGCTGCCCACACAGTCTGGAGGAGAATAAACACCATCCCTGCGGCAGCTGAAACACTCTGAGAGCTGCTCTCAGTCCTCCCCCAGGCCTTCCCTCAGCTCCAGTCTACAGGGGGGTTTGCAGTGATAATCACATGCCTTCGTGGAGGAAAAAAATGAACTTATCAGAGAGGAAGAAGGGAAGGGGATCACCTTGCCCAAGCCATCAGGGTGCAATTTGGAGAGTCTCTGAGAATCAGGTTTGCTGGATCTGCTAAAGGATTCAGTGACCTTTCTATGGATACAGCCCTTCTAGGACAGAATTTGGGACAACACAACTGTCCCAAGCTGGTTCAAACAGAGTTGCAGGGTTGGTCTGTACCCAACCACCTCCCTCAAGCAAAATAAAATCTTTAAATTCATTATTAACATTGCTGCCCCTATTTCTGTTCCTGCCTGGGAGTGAGGAACGTCCAACTGAGGACAAGTTTCAGCACCAGAGTGTCTCCTGGAGCCTTCTCTGCCCTGCTTTCTAGTCCTTAGGGACTAGACATGACACAGAGTCATGGTCACAAGGGATAACACCTGGATGCCTTCACACCCCCATGATCAGACCATCAACCTGAGCACCTGAATAAATGTTTAGACAGGTGCTGTGTTTTCTAAGCATAAGTGGACCATGAAATTCAGGTTTTGCTGCTTTCAAACACCAGCTTGTTTATGGGCAGTGGAGAGAAATGTAACCACCAGGTCTAGAGAGCTCTGACAAAGCCCCACCTGCTCTGCAAAGATGTTTGTAGTTAATGGGGAGAACACACCACAGATACTCTTGAGTGCAAAGCTGTCCCAGGACTAGGCAGGAGGTGGATGGAAACCACCTCAAATTGTCCAGTAGGAACCAAGATGTTGTTGTTAAACAGCGAAGGGCCACAGAAACCCAGAGAGAGTTAATTTAGCCCAAAAGATGGGAGGAAAGTCCATCTGCTTGTCCTGTCCTCCCACAACCAGGTTCTCTTCATCTAGGAGACAAAGGATGAGGGATACCCTGAGGATGGACCGTGTGCCCATCATGGAGTCACCCTTACCAGTGGCATTGCGGGGACACCGGACAGCGGCAGCATCCCCTGCTGGAGTCTCCTTCCAAACTACAGAGCCAAGACTTTCCTCGTCACAGATTTCATGGGGCTCTGCAAGGAGAGAAAAACTCCGTTGGTAAAGCTTCCTCCTCAGCAAGGGCACGGAAAAGGGAATGGAAAGAGGAAACAGGGGAGCAGGGTCTGGAGGGAACAGCACCGTGGTGTGAGCCAGGAGGTCTGGAGCTGAGCTCCCAGCTCTGCAGCTGCTCCTGCATAGCCCTGACAAAGCCATTTAAACCCTCTGGAATTTGCTCTGCCTGTCTGAAAACTGGGTATCCAATCATTCCGAGGATTAGCTCACTAATATCCATGGAACAATCTGGGAAAGGCCACTCACACATTTGCCTTGCCTTGTGGCAGCACTTTGCAAGAAAACTGCTGTTGCAACACCCTACTAAGGAGTTTTATTTCTTAATTTTAATCGCAGATGTCCATCTTTTCTGGAGGAACCCCACAGCTTCAGACTCTACTTCTTCCATCCTTTAGGGTAGGATGTATCTAAAATAAGGCTTGGTATAAATCAGTCAGAGCAAGAATGACATATCCCCTGGATGGTCTTTATTCAGGTCCTCTGTCTGCTTCCATCTTGTGCAAGGACACAGGGAGAAGATCTGAGCACCAGCAAGCTGGATTTGCATCAGCAGCTCATTTCCAAAAACTGCTGCAAAGTCCAGGAGACTGCAGAAATGCGCTTTGAGACATCACAGCAAAAGCTCTTTGGAAGGAAGTTTTCAGATGCTTCTGTCTGTGGGTGAAGCTGAGTCGGCCCCAGAGTCAATGTGATCTGGGAGAACATTCACCACGGGAGATCTTTGTGCTGAGAAACTCATTACTTACAGCATGTAAAGCTGAGGGAGCCACGAGGATGGTGTTAAAGCTATTTGTCACTCCTGAGGGTGGGGAGGAGAAAAAACTTGATTTAATAGTTTTTGATCATGTTTTTATTCATTGTGCAAGTAAAAATACAGATAAAAAGGAAGCTGAGTGAGTGCCAATAACTGGTCAGGACTTAACCCACTTCTGCTCTGGGACTACCCAGAGCCCAGCCTGGCTGTGGGGGAGGCTCAAGCTGAAAATTATGGGCATGGCAAGTCCTGCTTCTTTGAAGAACTCCTACAAGACCCAACAAGCTGCCTGAACACTGCTGCTCCTGCAGTTGAGCTCCAGGACTGTGTGGCTCCAGCCCCAGCTGCAGTTCAGAGATGGATTCCTCCCCAGTAGACACTGGGAATGAATAAGTTACACTCTCTGCTTGGAAACAGATGCTGCTTCCCCTGTTTCAAAGTTCCCTTGTGGGTAATCACTGTTGTAATGAAATCCTGGAGGGTAAGAGGGACCCCAGCTGTGCTCTCTGCACACACAGGACTAGTCCCTGTGCAAACAGCTCATGGCTTCTGTAGATAGGGCAGAACGTGGGTGGAAAAGAGGCAGTTTTGTTTCCAACCTGTAGCACAGGGAGATTGAATCACCCAGCCATGACCAGCACATGGTCACCCAGAGAGCCTGTGGCAGAGCAGGGAGCTGAGTTCCAAGCTCCTTGCTTCTGGAGCAGTGCTTTGACCACAGTCACAGATCCTCCCGTGGTCCAAAGGAGGGTTTGGGATGTGGGGCTGGAGCTTCTCTCACCCCCCTTGGCTACAAAACAGCAGAGCACAGCAGAAAGCAGAGAGAGAGAATGTTCAGATCCATCCTCTCCTTCCTCCTCTGCTGACCTGTCAAACATTCCTGGTCTCCTCACCTCTGCAGTGTCTCTGGGGACCGCTGAGGGATGCTGTGGCTCAGAGATGCCCTTTAAAAATACACTGATTGGTGGTGTCTTGCCAGCGAGTGCAGGAGCAATTCCCAGGCCAGGAGAGAATCATTTTATCCTTTCCTCCTTTCTTCCTTTTTTTTTTCTTTTTGATGTTGCTTCACAACAAAATCCTTTTTACCAGAGTAACCTATTTGCACCGGGAGATTTTAATAACTAACCCAATTAAGTTCAATTCTTCTGTTCAAATCAAATCATGCTGGCATTTGGTACTTTCTGGAGAACAAATCGAGCGGGTTTATTTTTAGCCTCTGATGTTTCCCCACCTTTTCCTTCCCTTGCAAATTAACAACTGCAGTGAGACCCTTCTGGTTGTGAACCCTTAGCAGGGCCCAGTCCCTGAGATGTGCCTTTTCCTTTTGAGCACTGCACAGGCATCAACCCCTGCAGGAAGAGAAGAAAAGATTGGGCTTGTTCTGTCAGGGCCCCAGCTGGCACACACTGAAGCTGAACTAAATCTGCATCACTCTGTAGACACCACCAGACAACCCTGTGCTAAGATTTTCTGTGGTGTGGGAGAGCTTTGTGGCAGAGTTGGAAGAGATTCTCACACGCCACTGCTAATTGAGAGGCACAGCTTGTAAGGAGAGGTGATGTCTTTTATTAGAGCAGAGCTGGAGAGAGTGACTGTGCTGTCACAGCCTCTCTCTCTGTTATCTCCGAGCTAAACGTGCTGGAACTTCCATGCTGAAGTTCTTTGGCTTTCATCTCTTTGTCTTCAGCAGTTCATGGGGGAGTCTGAGGGTCAGCTCATCCTCCTTGTGTCAGATCTGCCCCTAGAAACATCTGCATCAAAACTGCTGCCTCCTGTCTTGTAGGGAGACACCCCCTTTCACTGGGAATGCCAGAATGCTGCCATGAGAATCTCTCCTGCCTCTCACTGAGCTGCTCTGACAATTAATTACCCTTTCAGTCAAAACTCATGGCCTGTTAGGATCGATGCGATCTGACTGCCAACATCACACAGGCCATTGATTCCCCACCAGCAATTTCACCAGGAGCTTCAACTCACACTGAGAAAGAAAGTCAAAATGGTGCACAGGCCTTTTTTGGGGCTCTGGATAGTCTGTGAGAGACAGATAGAAACATTCCCACTTGTGTTTGCTCCTGCTTGGTTTTCACATGCAGCCCCAGGTTTTCCCCTGCCCTCTCTTGCCCTTCATTCAGCTTTTGCACTCTGGAGGAGGGGGAGATTGGGAAAGCTCAGACAGATGTGGACAGAGCTGTCTTTTTTAAAATTTCCAATGGTGTGCAGGTTTCCCAGAGGTAAAGGGTGGGAAACCACAGCAGCATCCTCAGTACTCAACTAATTCATGGACTCAAGGCCCCGCTTTCAGCTTTTGCTACCAAACAGTGCCTCTTTGCCTCTTGTAACTTTATGGTAATGAAAAGATGAAAACCACCAAGGTTGGACTGGTGAACTGACAAAATACTCACTAAATCGACGTGGTTGCAATGGATGCTGCAACAACTAAGTCAAGACCTTGGTGTATCTTGTACCCATGTTACGTGTTGGCTCTTACCAGATCCCAACTCTTGTAGCATTCAGCTCTCTGACACGGAAGCCCTTTCCATAATCCAAACTCCCTCTCCCACAAAGCAAACCACGAGGGGTCTTGGGTACCTACCAGGACACTTTCTGTCATTGCACTGCTTATACTCCTCCTTGGGACCCTGGCAAGTCTCTCCACCGAAGAAGGGTCCGTAGCACACACGGTCACGTCTCTGAGTTCCACCCCCACACGTGGCGGTGCAGCTGCCCCACACTCCCCAGGCCTGCCACTTCCCATCCACTGGAGAAAAAAAAAACAGGAGAGAAACAGCCTGTTTAGTCCCAAACATAATATGTAACCGAAGGAGGAGAGGTCCCAAGGTGAGCAGTGGAACGTAGGGTGAGTAGGGCATGGCTTGTGGGAAGGGAGGTCTCCTGCCTTGGATCTCTGATTCTCAACAGGCATTAAATCAAAGTGTGTCCTTTCCCATTGCATCGGCCCTTTAACAGTCAAAGGGTGTTTTTGTGTTCCTCCTCAGTGTCCTCACTCCCTGGAAAAACAGCCCTATCTCTCTCCTCAGGCTCACATTTGGGGCTGGGCTCATGAACACTCTCCAGGTGGGCAGGGATTCAACCACATCTGCCAAGCAAAGCCCACAGCTGGAGCTCAGTTGGGATGTACAATGTATGTGTGAAAATAGACCTTTCCAGAGAAGGTCTGGCTCAGGGATTTAGAGAGACCAGCAGAGCCCTTGGGCAAAAAACCGTGAAGAAACATCAAATAAAACTCCCTCCAGCTGTTTCCATTGCACTGATATTTCATGTGCCTTGGAAAGAGGTTTGGGATGCTGTCTCATTCAGTTGTATCTTCTCCCAACATCTTTATGGATTCAGTGGAAATGTGACTTCTTTTACGTTAACAATGACATTTATCAAAATGCTACTTCTTTTACATTAACAATGGCATTTATCAAAGCACCATAAAAATGTTAATTAGCCCTCACAACAAGTCTGCAAGGTAGGGAAACCTTCTCCTTTGCTGCATCACAACAACTCAATGACATAACTAGAACAAGGTCTAAGTCTGCTGCTTACTATTTGGGTTTTAATTGTGAATTACTGCATCATCTTGGGTCTGGTAATTCCATCTGGGAGGGTGGGGGATGTCTGTCTTCTCCAAGAAGTACAAGAAAATTATGAAAGAAGAGGGACAGCACTGAATTCTGGTGCTTTCTTTAGTGATATCGGTGCAGTGGAAAATATGACCTGCATTGCTTTGAGAGATAACTCTGAAATCAGTGGGACAAAGTTGTCCCGCTGTCCTTTTGAAATTCTCTATAAATTGCAAAGAAGGAGTGAGGTACCTAAACACCAAAACCCACTAGAGACCATGTAGGAAAGTTCAATACCTGTGCTAAATACTTCAGATGATGATGGTATCAGAGAGGACAGGGATTTCCTGAGGAAATAGTAGACCAGGATGAAGAACTACAGGTTTCTGTGCTTGTGGAGTGGAAAGAACAGTATTTTGTCACCTAAGCAAGGCATGAGAAGAGCATAAAAGAGCTGAGCTGTTTCTGGCTGTCCCTGTTCCCTCACAAAGGAGAGGAAGGGACTCTCCATCTCAGGAGTGCAGTCCTTCTCAAACCCATGGTCTAACAGGAAAGGAGCACTCAGAGACAGGCAGGAAACAGGCCAGGAGAACCACGCCAATAAAATTTAGTTCCTGATCAGTCTTGAGGGTTTCTAGTTGTTCAAACCTTCTTTACAGGTCAGAATATTTTCCACACCAGCTTACCAAAATGTTTCCATTAAAATGGCCTCTCCCAAGATTTCTGGAAAAAAAAAAAAGACAAAAAAAAAAGGGAGCAAACTGCACCTGAAATCTACAGAGCTGGTGACAGTCTGAGAAACACAGATTTCTGGTGTTAGGTGTGCTCTGGTCTCTGCTCTAATTCTCATTGTTTCTCCTGCATGAAACTGCTCTGCTGGAGCTCAAGGTCCGTGGTATGAAGGCAAGATGATTATTCTAAATGTAAGGTACCAACTACAGCAGCTGGGACAGCAGGAATTACTGTCCTTATTATTATTATCATTATTATCATCATCACCCTTCTTCTTCTTCTTCTTCTTCTTCTTCCTATTATTATTATCCTTCTTATTATTACTATTATTGCTGTCATTATTATTATTTTAACTCAAAGATAGATGAGTAAAGTGACAAGTCTTAGATAGGCATGAATTAAAGCTTTATTGTGCCAGACCTTGTCAGAGATAAGGTTCAAAGCTGAGATACAATGGAAGATGCTTCCCTGTTTGCTTCAAGTATAACTGGGAGCCTTGAAACGCTGGGAGAAGAGGAACAAAACAAAAAGAGGAGGAAAGCTGAAGCACTCTGGAAGAGAGGGAAGGGTCTCACTGATAATTTGTTTGGGTTTTTTAAGCTCAGCCTAAAAAGCTGATATCTAAGGTTACAACAGACACATTCCCTGTGGGTAATAACTCACCTCTCTGAGATCTCCTGGAGCATCTGCCAGCGATGGTTTCGATATCAGAGTTTTGAGATGTCACAAGAACTAATAGTTTTTGCAGCAGAACGTAGCTTAAAAACTACCTATAGGTGAGCCAAGTGATTCAAAAGGGCTAACCAAGCAAAGTATAGAAACAAAAGAAGGGAACTGAGGCAGCGAGCCAAGCAACACCCAGTTACTCTATAACCAGGTGTATTGTCTTCAAGAAGGTCATGAGGCAGTCACTTAGAACTTTGGGGGCTCCAAACAGAAAAGGTCACCAAAGACCCCCAGTGAAGCCTCTTATAAGGACCTTATAAGGATATGTATATATGTTAATAAGTGTTGGGAAATGTCATGAATATGTAACAGGAATGCGGGGAACTGAAAATGAATAATCATGTTGGCGCCTAAAATCAGAGAAATAATTCTCTGGACAATTTTGAGTACAGAAAGGTAGAAAGCAGCTCTTTAACTGTGGTGCATTTGGTGCACAAACTATATTGCACACACCCACAGTACCGGCCTTTACAATTTTTATAATACTATCTAGTTATAATATCTGGACATTACCTCATTGGTTACACCCAGCCCCAAAACCGTCTGTCCCATTGTCCCACCCTCAGACACACCTCCCAAATTTGAGTCAGTAGTTACAAAATGACCACCCCTTCATCCCTGTCCTCCTCCTCATAATCATCTCTGTCCTGTTTGGAACGGCTTCAAGGCTTCTGAGTAGTTTTGACTTGGTTATATCAAGTGCTGTGCCCCTTGTTATGTCTTATTCTGAGTACATTTTCTCCAGATAAGCTGTTTTTCACCTTGCTCAAATCTTTGTCCGTTGGAATTCTTGGCAAGGAAAGTCAAACATTTTCGGAAATCTCGTACAAAGGTGTTAAAAGGTACTAAAGAGCTAAAAAAGTAGGTACTAAAATGTACTAAAAGAGCTAGAAGAGCTATATTAAAGTTTTATATAATATAGAGTTTAAGGCATCAATGTAATGTTGACATAGAAGCTGTAGTGAAGATACCTCTCTGTGCACCTTGGTGACCTGATCCCCAGGGCACTCTGGCCACGCTGGAATCATTCCAGACTGTTGGAATCAAGGAATGCCTGGCTTCTAAAACTCACAAACTGAGTCTTAGAGGTTTCTTTTAAGAGAGGATTTTAAGCTGCCATGGTCTGTTGGTACGACCCAAACCTCCCTATTACTGCTGAAAAGGGTGCAAATCTTCCCCGAAGGAAAACTTTACGAAAGAAAAAGGTGATGCAGGAGAGAGAAAATTCCTTGGTGACCAACCTGGGCACTGGCGCAGGAAGCAGTCCCTGGTCTCCACCCAGTGTCCCTGGCACTCGGCTCCACCGTAGGAGGGTCCGTTGCACTCCCTGGTCCTCTGCTGGGTCCCGTTGGAGCAGGAGGCGGAGCAGGAGCTCCAGCTCGACCACTCGTTCCAGTTGCCGTCCACTGAGTGGCCCAAAGAAGGAAAACAAACAGAATGTGAAAATCGCTCCCTCTGGAAAGAGGAATGTGAAAGACGCTCCAGCCTGTGCCTACAGTGGATCGAGGCAGGGAGGGATAAACTGGAGTCAGCGAGAGAGAGAGGGCAAAGATCACCCAAAAAAAGTTTGGACAACTTGGCAACAGCGGTTTGTCGGGACACTCTGCAGCCTCCAGCTGGAATGTTTTGATCCGACAGGATGGAAGTGCCACAACATTCCCATTTTTATGTTCCACACTCCACAGAACACCATAAAAGTTGAAATTATTGATATTACACATTCCAACATAAAAGTTGAAACTATTGATGTTACGCATTCCAACATAAAAGTCAAAAGTAATAATATTGATGATCCCAACATAACATCAAAGCATGGATCATGTTTTCACTGAGCACTTTGAAGGAATCAGTACATTACCAGGACTCATTTGGGGCAATCAGCGTTTTTTTTTTTAGGAACCCATTTTTCACCAAAGCAATGAATGAGTCCACAGGGAAAGAACTTTCTCAAGAACCCAATGCTCTGTTTTTTTATGAAAGCACATGCAGAAAACTTCAATCACAATGTTATCCACAGGAATCCAGCCTGATAGCCAGGAAATGTGGGAGCAAAGGTGTGCTCCAACATGAGACCAGGAGCAGAGTGTGTGTGTGTGTGGTCAATGTACTTCCCTCGCAGCAGAATTAACCCTGACAGGTTTGATGTGTCTCTACACAGCAGTGTCTCTGATAATTTAATAGAGGAGGGAGGTTATGACGGGAACAGGGTTGGAGAGAAACAGGAATACATCTTATTAATGTGGTAAGGACTGAGGCATTCCCAAGTGTGGCGGTTACACCCTAATTGGTCCCAGATCGACAGATCCATCACCCACTCTGCTGTTCCTGCAGCACTTTTTGCTCATTAGCAGCGGTCATCATGCTCTGTTTAGCTCTCATTAGCTGCCAGGTCTCACTCAGAAATACAACCTGAATCCCTGAAAAGTCTGAATTCTGGCTCAAAGCACATTGCAGCTCATTTGTTGTTTTTTTTTTGGCTTTGTTTGCCTGTCCAAGAAAAATATATGCAAACTGGTCCCCTGTGAGATCTGCAAGGACTCCATCAGCCCTGGATAATCCCCATTGCAGCTGAGCAGCTTTTTGTTTGCAAAAACTGAGTAAAAAGAATGTCAAAACCTGTCCAAACGAACAACTGGTAACTCAGAGGGGCTCAGAAGGTGTGAAAATCAGGCAGGCAGAAAGGTACTTCCAAAAGGTGCTCGTTTTTAGCAATCCAAGATTGATGCTTTCATTATGCACAAATTCAAGGCATTGTGCCAGTGCTTATCAATCCCAAAGAGGGGAAATGCAAGTTGAGGTGTCTGACAGGTGATTCTTCTCTGGAAATGATCCAAAACTCCACAAAGAAGGTCCAACCAGGTATAAATTAGTGTGGCTTTTCTGACTGAAGGTAGTGCTTTTAAGTTTCCATGAACTGATGGTAGAAACTTGAAATGGTTTGAGTTGGAAGTGACCTTTAAAGATCATCCAATTCCAACTCCCTGCCATGGGCAGGGACACCTTCCACTAGCCCAGGTTGCTCAGAGCTCCATCCAACCTGGTCTTGAACACTTCCAGGGACAGGGCAGCCACAGCTTCTCTGGGCAACCTGTGCCAGGGCCTCCCCACCCTCCCAGGGAAGAATTCCTTCCTAATAATGACAATGTCTGCCCTCATTAACATTCCCCTGTGTTGTAAAACTGAGATTGTATTTATCACATTAAAAGTATCATTGACAAAAAAAAAGTGCATTTACCAAAAAAGTTGCATTTATCAAAAAAAGGTTGAATGAACCAACAGCCTTCCTGCTGCTGTGGCAGTGGTGATCGGCTACCGCAAAGTGCCAGCATTTGGAGGTAGGAAAATAAAAGAGCTAAACCCATAATTTGGTAATTCAGTGGGGGGATAGAATCACAGAACTGTAGCATATACTGAGTTTAAAGGAACCCATCAGGATCATCGAGTCCAACTGGCCCTGCACAGGACACCCCAAGAATCCCACCATGTGCCTCAGGGTGTCGTCCAAACACTTCTTGAACAGGTAATTTTATTTATTTCCTTTTTTTTTCCCTTCCTTTTATATATTTCTTCATTTTTCTTATTTCTTCCTTTTATTTATTTCTTCCTTTCATTTTTTTTTTATTTAATCAGGTGGTAATTTCAGAGACGTTTTAAATAATGGAGGAACAGAGGTGGCCACCAGCCTCTTGCACTGGATGGGAAGACACCTCTTGGCCGAGATGCTGAGGGTTTTCCATCCCAGCCACAGCCAAGACCGTTCCCACCACGGTGTAAGTCTATCAGAAATGTTCCTTGGAGTCTGGCTGTGCAGAGGCAGGCATTGTCTTTCTCCTTTTCTTCCTCTTCGAAGGACTTGGGGCTCAGCCTGTGGTTCCCACTGCTCCTGAGGAACAAAGGCTCCGTTGTCCCTGCAGCAGAGCATTTTCATCAGCCGTGGTAATAAATCCTCTGAGCAGGGTGGTAATGAGCAATGTGAGTGCCTGGTGTGACAAACACCCATTGTTGTGCTTCAGTGATTCCCCCGACGCCGCTCTCATTTGGCACTGCCAGGCCCCTGATTGCCTTTGTGGCATTAATTAGAGCTGAAGCCTTCGCAGTTTGGGCTGCTTGTCTTTTCCACCGCTGTTTCATTCCACATATTTATTTGTATTTAAATTAATTATGGATCAATGTTAACTCAGGGTATGCTTTGTTGCCCAAGCAGTGCCAGCTCTGACTTCTTCAATTTGTCTTTTTTATGACAGAGTCGATTTGGTGTCTGGGATGTTCTCATTCCAAGTAGAGTCTTCTGGGCAGCGGCCAAAAAATCCAAGGATAGTTACTTGGAGCGAAAACTCGATGGGAAATGCCAGGAGGCTTCTCACTAATGTTTTCACAAAGTTCTCATCACTCCCACAATCCCTCTCCTCCTCCGGGGACATAATAATGTCTCATAATGATTCTCATTAAACTGGAAAAATGTCAGTTGACATTACCCTGGGAGAGGGAGGGAATTTTGGGGAGGTCCCTCGTGTTCAGATCGTGTTCATCAGGACAAGCAGAGTTAAATTAAGGGGTGCTCTGTTGTAAATCCTGGGCCAGTCTGGTTCAGGGGAAGGAAGCCACAGGAGCACAAATGGATTTCCAGGCAGTAAAAGTAATTTCATCTTGAGGTTCTTTCTGGTGTTTCAAAGCAAAACTCAGGGAGAGGTATCTGGAATTGAAATCTGGGGGCAGAGAAAAGGTGCTTAAAACTATTAAAATTTGGCATGGAAGGCTATCAGGAGTTTTAGTCCATCTCACCACCCAAAGCAGGATCAGCTACAGAGAAAACTTCCATATATAGTGAATTAAACTTGCATATATAGTGAATTAATGCACATATATTACAAGCAAGCAGAGCTGTTAATTAATTCCAGCACAACAATAAACACAGGCAAAATAACTTTAAATCATTCAATGGAGAGAACAGGTGAGAAGCTTGAGATGGCCTTGGAAATAGATCCAACCCATGTAATGTGTCCTCTGGGAGAGATTACAGAGGGCAAAAGTGAACCCAAGACAAATCCGAGCTGAATAACCCCAGAAAGCCCCTTTAGGTTGCTCCTTCAATGAGCCCTTTCCTTAGAGAGGATCCTCCTTGGGACAGTGCAGGCTGGGCAATATTTCCTTGGAGTCACCCACGAAGCTGGATGGGCTGTGCGAGGGCATTCTCAGAGCTGGGGAGACCTGCTGGAGGGGGGGAGGCTTTTAATCTGTCACTGTCCTTACCTGGGCAAAGCGCGATGTTGCAGAACTTGGTTTGCTTCTCGGGGCCCTCGCAGGGGTTGCCCCCGAACTGGGGGGGTTTGCAGGTTCGGGTCCGGTCCCTGTAGCCTCTCCCACACGTGGAGGAGCACAAGCTCCACGGAGACCACTCGTCCCAGGTGCCGTGAACTGCGGGGGAAGCAGAAGGAGTGAGCTCCCTTTCCCGGGGAGGGCCTGAGGAAAGCGAGTGAGCGCCACAGGGCACAGCATCTTCCCACCCGGAACGTGTGGGAAGGCCGAGAACAAACCAGCCCAAAACTGTGCAAGGGGAACATCGTGTAATTTTTGTGCCGTGGTTTTTATCGACACCAAGTGTCTGTTACTTTCCAGTCTTTGACATAAATAACAATGCAGTTTCAGTTCACCCTGATTTTTTTTTTAGATTTTTTGAGCTAAAACATCCTTTTTTTGAGTAAAATATGAGAGGTACAAGGAAGCAGCATCACTATCACTTTTTCACTTCTTACCCTTATTTCTGTCCCTCAACACATTTTCTCACTGAATTGTCAAAGGCTACAACATTTTAAATCTCTCAGGAAAGCTGTAGCCTTGATTACTGTCATAGGTCAGTGACACCACAGGGGCAAAGCTAGGGAGATTTGGAAGAGTAAAATGGAATGGGCAACAAGCTCCAACAGTGCTCAAACCATCACTGGTAACTCCTGGAATTAGAAACCTAGCCTATATTAATCTAATCTAATTAGCCTGCTAATTTATATTAATCTAATCCTCTCCAATCTAATCTAATCTAATCTGGCCAAGATATTTATGGAAGTTTAGTCACTGTAATCTTTAGAGACCAAAAGTTATAAGAATGCACTGGATGAGAATCCTCTTTCTGGAGGGATTTCATCCCTTCCAGCTTTACTGGAAAAGCAAATGCCAAATCAATAACGTTTCAGGAAAAGAAGAAACCCCAAAAAACAGGTACTTTTCCAGTCCTTCATCAGTTACCAACAGTGACTGATGTCCCGGTGTCAGGAAAGGGTGTTCCAAGCTAATTGTCACCAGGCCTTGAGCATGATAAGGGGTAACTAGAGAAGGAAATACAGGAAAGAACATGGATGGTGTTTTCACCACAGGTGATGGTTTCACCATTGTAGAATTGCTTTTGAACACTGATGTTGCTGGTCAGGAGACACGAATAACACAATTTAACAGCATCAATCTTCCAAATAATCAAAGAATCATAGAATAGTAGAATGGCCTGGGTTGGAAGGGACCTTAAAAACCATCTTGCTCCAACCCCCTGCCACGGGCAGGGACATCTTCCACTGGACCAGGTTGCTCAAAGCCCCATCCAATCTGGCCTTGGACACTTCCAGGGATGGGACAGCCACAGCTTCTCTGGGCAACCTGTGCCAGGGCCTCCCCACTCTCCCAGGGAAGAATTTCTTCCCAATATCCAATCTAAACCTACTCTCAGTTTGAAGCCATTCCCTCTTATCCTCTCACTACATGCTCTTTTAAAAAGCCCTCTGCATCTTTCTTGTGGGCTCCAGTCTCCCCAGAAGGTATTATTTTATCGAAAGTGTAGGAGAAGGAGTATGCAAACAGAGGTGATGGATTTCTCAGTTCATCACCTACCAACATCCTGAGTGTTTCATGCTGATTTTGCACTGGTTGTTGCTGATGCCCAGTGTTGGAATCTGAGCAACTGAGTCACCTGGTGCTTCTCTTTCCCAAAACAAAAAGGGGAGGAAAGTTAAAGTGCTGTGGATGCAAGGGAAGGGTCTCACTGATATTTTGTTTGGGTTTTTTAAGCTCACCCTGAAAAGCTGATATCTAAGGTGGGAGAGGCACATTCCCTGTGGGTAATCACTCTCATGGATGAGATCTTTCCCAGTCTGCTCCACATTGGAAATACCCCAAAGGACACCTGCCTTTCAGGTGTCCTGTGTTCATGGATTTTAGACAGCGTGGAATTTTCCATACCAGGGAAAACAGGTGCCCATCTCACGGTGCTTAGTCTAACAAGGGTCTCTGTGTGAGGCTTTAAGGTACAAAGAGAAGGAAGAGGGAACAAAAAACATCTTCCTTCAAGAATCATAGAATGGTTTGGATTGGAAGGGACCTAAAAGATTATCTAGTCCAACCCTCTGCCATGAACAGCAACACCTTCCACTGGACCAGGTTGCTCAAAGCCCTGTCCAACCCTGGCCAGGGACGTGGTGGCCACAACTTCCCTGTGCCAGTGTTTTCCAGAAGAATCACAGTGGAGACACCACAGGCAGCCAATCCCCCATGCATCTCCCTTCCCCTGGTGCCCACAGATACCTGGGCACACGGCAGAGTTGTTGCACTGTCTCTGCTCCCGGAGGGGGCCACTGCACTGGGTGCTGTAGGAAGATGACACGCAGAACCTGGTCCTGGTCTGCCAGCCCTCCCCGCAGGTGGTCGAGCACACGCTCCAGGGGGACCACTCCTCTGCTGCAGGGTCACCTGTTGGGGTTGGAGCAGAAGGTGAGGATCCTTGGCACCTGGATCTCCAGGGCAGAGATTCCCAAGCTGCATTTCACCGGTTGTCGGAGGTCTGCGGTGCTGCGCAACGTGTCCTACAGGTGGTGTGAGAAATGGGGGTGAGGGGGTTGGTGAGAAAAGGTGAGGGTTGAGAATGGGCTAAAGGGTTTTTTTCGGGGGCTAGCGTAGAGCTATAGCACACAAACACACAAGGAATTAGGGAAGGGTGTTGTAGAAGCATCAAGGGCAGGACAAGCTTCACCACCGATAACGAGGTGGAGTAACCACTGCAGAACTATGTGGCATGTGTAACACCTACTGAGAGAGAGCACTAATTAAGCAACAGTGATTAGTCAGATACAGTAAATGTGTCCATAAATTGATCAGTTTAAGGATGTTGTGGAAGCACCAATGCACTGAGCAGGACAAGCTCCACCACTGATAACGAGGTGGAGTAACCACTGCAGAACCATGTGGGATATGTAACACCCTACTGAGAGAGAGTACTAATTAAGCAATAGTGATTAGTCAGATACAGCAAATGTGTCCATAAATTGATCAGTTTTAAGGATTTAACTCCTTTCCCTGCCTTCTCACAGCCCCTGCCAATGCAGATTGGCAGAGGAGGAGCAGACAAAGGAGAAGATGACTGTTCCTGAGAAGGGTCAGCTGGAGGAATCCCACAGAATGTTCTCAGCATCTCCTTTGCCTGTGGAGACCTGCTTTGAGCACGTGACAAAGGACAAGGCTGACTCTTACAGGGCATCACACTGTCCCTGTCAACTGCTTACCTGTTGGGGCAGCATTGGAAAGGAAACTAAAAATACCCCATTGAGCAAAAAATGAGAGCGAAAAGCAATGAGATAAAGTCCCTTTGTCACTAATATCCCTGCTGGGGGTGCTTCAGCAGGCCACAAGCTCCAGATAATTCACCAAAAATGTTACAAGGGCTGGGAAAGGACAGTTTTCCATTAGTTTTCATAGGCATCAGTCTACCCTTGACAAAATGCCTTTCTTCCCCACATGAAAACAAAAGCTGGCTCTGTCTCATTTAATTAAGCCATGCATTGTTTGGGTTCTCAGCTTTTTCATGGATTACTAATAATTACACATGATAAACCTGGAATGCAACATTTGGTATGTATAGCACACAGGCATATGGCACAAATAAACACCAGCACATCTCTGATGCGTCACAGAGGGGCATCCCCTTCTAGCAACAAGTTCCTCAGAGCATCAGACCACACTGTGTCACATCCCAAACAGATGCATCTGGCGGACTATGGATGATATAAGTATCACAGTGCTGGGTGAAACAGGTAAGCAGGACCTCAGGGGTCGTACAGCACAGCCCGAGCTGCATCCAGCACTTGGATGTGTTATCCCACACCACCATCCCATTCCCAAAGAAAGCTGGACAGCTGATGCTCTGCTAAACTGACCAGCTGCAACGTGGAGCATGAAAGAGGCTCTACAGTTGGAGATCTCAGCCTGAGATCTCGGTGAGAGTTATAAACCAGCTGCATGAAAAGCAGCGTCAGGACAGAGCTGTGATGGGGACTGTAAGGATTGGAGACCACCAAACTGCCCAATGCTGCCTAAAGCTGTGCATGTCTGGCTTTTTCCTCGAGGTAGTGTCTTTATTTACTAGTGTTTTCCGTGTGCTATGGAATTTTATGCAGGATTTCAAGTGTTTGTGTCCCTCATTGGGATTTTGGGTAGTTATCTACGTTGTTTGGTTTGTGTCATGTTTGTCAGCACATTTACTTTGAATATCTCCTGTCATTCAGGCTGTTGGGAATTAAAAATATACCCACTAACTGCAGCCTGGGGAACTAATACCTGCCTGTTGAGGGGGGAAAGTGTAGAGGAAGACCTGACTTTGCTGTAAAATGGACAGACTTTTATTCCTTCATTTATTGGCTGGACAGAGAAAGAGGTGGAGGTGAGGATGAGTCTTTCCCTACCTCATCTATGCCATTGTAATGATAATAATGAGATTTGTAGTTCATTAAGCCAAAGTTGCTCAATACTGTTCTGCTTTTGTGTTTTGTTCCATTAATCTGGATGGTTGTTTCCAGTTAGAGGGATGTTATGGACACTGGTCTTTCTCTGGGATGTGTGGGAGACAGTGTTTGTTTTGAGGCTTTGAGCTTCAAGAAAACATCACTCCCATATCCTGTTTCTCAGGTATTAGATATCCTGATATACAAAGATCTGCATTTCCATGGTAATTTTCCTGCCTTTCCAGTAAGGAACTGAACCGGCTCTGTCAGACAAACAGTCCTGGGGTGCTCCAAGTTCATCATGAGCAAATTTCCTTTGTGGTACCATCATTTCAGCATTTCCCATGCAGAGTGGCCCAGACTCCAGGAGATCCCTTCTTAGCCCACAGATCCCAACCATTCCTGCTACCCTGCCTGCTTGGACGCTGCATGGACAGACAATGTCCTTACAATTCCTGTTGAACACCCTTCCTCAGCCTTGAGCAACCTCCCCAGGACCCACACCCAGAGCACCCAGAGCACCCAGTCCCTTAATGACAAGGAGCTGGGGGATTTTGGTCGGGAAACACTCCCATTTTGTGCCCCAAAGTCTTTCTGGGAGGCCAGAGGTGGGACAGAGGGAGCCTGCAGAGATACAGGGGCCTCCTCCATCAGCAGCTCATGGCTTGGAGAACCCATCATCCCAACCATCCCACCACCTCCCCACTCAGACCTGGGTGGGGTTTTGCAAACACCATATTCAGACAAGAGTTACTGTCTCAGTAGATGAGTGAATGGCATCTTTGAACCAAATTCCACCTCTCCTGACTCTTTCTTTTCTTTATTACTTCTGGCTTTTGCCCTTTCACAGCAGAAATAACTGTGCTTAGAGGCAAATCTCCTCAATTATCATCTCTCGCATTGCACCAATCCCTGGCTTTTAAACCCATAATACAGTTTACTTTCTAAGTGCTGGTTACTCCCTTGGCTTTGGTGTCATTTTGAACTAAGCAATTTATCTCAGTCTACTGGGACATTACACCCAGACTAAGCCTCAAACCTTGCAGAAATTTAACTACTTTTCAAACTATGTGAGACCCAGTTCTGGACTCTCTCAGGCATGAGACAAGATCTCTCATTCTCCACTCAAGAGGAGCAGAATATTGCCCATCATCAAAACTGTGGATGAGAAGAACTTCTGCACTCCTGTGGATCAGACGGCAGCAAGTACAAATTACTGGGCGAAACATATTCCAATTATTCATCCCAGAAGTGGATTCTGTCTCTGTTTTTTGGTGTAATGGCAAGAAGTCTACCATGCTCATTGGTCTTGAAAGCCACCTAGTACAGCTCAGTGCTGTCTTATAATAGACCTGCCAGAGATTATAGAATCATGGAATGATTTGGTTGGAAGGGACCTAAGAGATCATCTCATTCCAACCCCCTGCCATGGGCAAGGAATGGTGATCTACACCATTCTACCATTCTGCTAGACCAGGTTGCTCCAAGCCCCGTCCAACCTGGCCTTGGACACTTCCAGGGATGGGGCAGCCACAGTTTCTCTAGGAAACCTGTTCCAGTGTCTCACCCCCCCTCAGTGAAGTTTTTTTGCTAATATCCAATCTAAATGTATTCTCCTTCAGCTTAAAGACATTGCCCCTTTTCCTATCACTCCATGTCCTTATGCAAAGTCCCTCTCCCGCTCTCCTGGAGTCCCTTTAGGCACTGGAAGGGGCTCTAAGGTCTCTCCAGACCCTTTTTTTCAGCAGGCTGAACAGTCACAGCTCTCTCAGCCTGGCTATAGAGCAGAGGTGCTCCAACCCCCTAATGCACTCAACCAAATTTGTCTCCATCCCCAGAGGAGAAGGGGTCATGCTCTGCCCTCCATCATGATGTGCCTGAGGCAGCTGCCCCTGCAGCTTTGACCTTTGATTAGTCCCGTAATGCTCCAGAGTAGCTTGGGTTTGACCAGGAGTGTCCCAAAGGATTTTACAGGGGTGAGTGCCCCACCTGAAGCAGGGAGATGGCCCTTGTTGCTCCTACAGATCCAGCTGTAGCAGCTGGAGAGGGTCCAGCAGGTGCCGCAGAATGAGACACGCTGGATGTCACTCCACAGGGATGTACCACTGCAATTCAGGATCCTTTCCAGCTCCTAGCCAGCCCTGAGAGTAACTGAGCTCAGCTGGCTGTGTGTCCCCATCAGTGCCTGCAGCTTCTCCATGACACTCCTTCCCTGGGCACTAATGGAGCAGCACATCCCTGTCATCCCTCTGCCAGGATCCCTCTCTGCCGTGGCCTTGTCTGTCAATCTGACATCTCTCCCCGTGCAAGACACCTCTCTGCTCACATCCTGCTGCTGGCAAAGTCCTCCTGGAAGCAGTCTGAGCTGGGAGGGCCCGTGCCAGGGACCTGCTGGGCTGGATCTTGCTCTTGTGCTATTGCTGGGAGAGACACGTGGGCAGCAGCAGCACCACGGCTGTGCCAGAGCCTGTGGGCCAGCAGGACCTGGGCACCAGGGAGATGAAGGGCTGGCAGGAGAAAATGCTGCTCTTCAACTGGGCAGTGCTGTCCCTTTGTCCCTAGTCCTTTATGGATGGCATGATTTTTGTATTTCATATTTTTCTAGGTCTTGAGCTGAAGCGACGCAGCTTATCCCCTACAGACTGTGCCCACAGCCAGGGAAAGTGTGGGCTTGGCTTTGGTATCCCCAGCTAGAGATTCCCTCTAATCCCTTGCTGGACTGTACCTTCTGACTGGTCTCTACATCTCCATTCTGATTTCCTGGAACAACCTGGCTGTAGCTGGTGCTCCTGGGACAGTGATAGGAATGTGGGAAGCTTTGCAGCAAGACAATGCACATCTCCTGGCTCATGCTGCATTCAGGGACAGCACAGCCTAAGCCAGCCATGCTCCAGCAGTGCCCACCATGGCAGGGAGTTAACAGGGATGTCACTGAGCCCAGATCCAGCATCCAGCTGCACAGCAGGAAGAAATGCCAAGCTCTGAAGCTGATGGCAGAGCAACAGGCCGGAACAGAGCTCTGAGGAAGCACCTGAGACCAGGCAGAGTAGGAACAACAGGGGACATTACAGGACCTGCCTTGGAGTGCCCTCCCTTCCTCCAAGTGTGACTGAGAGATTAAACTGAGATTCACCAGATTATGGTGGTGCAAACGTCCTCCCTCTCCTGCAGCCTTTTGCCAGCTGCCACAGATCCTCCAGACAGTGGAGCTACTTCCACTGGAGGGAGCAGTTTCTGTGTAGGGTAGAAAGAAAATTCAGACCATCCCTTGCCTTGTGTTGAAAGACACAACTCCCAAAATTGCCTGACCACACCCAGAGCCTCCACCCCACACAGACTCCTGACACTGATCATTGCTGTACCACGGCAAAGTCCTGCTGGGTTGGATGGTGCACAGCTGATCTACACCAGAATAAAACCCATTCTCACTTATAATGAAATCACTTCTCTGAAGCCTTTCTAGAGCACAAAATGCTTGCACATTTGCAAGGTTCAGCACATCTTGCTTTGCCCAAGACCCATGGTGTCTCTGCAGGGAATGAAGCCATGAAGGGAGAGCACAAAACCTTTCCAGATTTAATCATAGAATCATAGAACTGTTTGGCTTGGAAGGGACCTTCAAGATCATCCCGTTCCAAGCCCCCTGCCCTGGGCAAGGACACTTTCCACTGGACCAGGTTGCTCCAAGCCCCATCCAACCAGGCCTTGAACACTGCCAGGGGTGGGGCAGATTGGAGCTGGCGTAAATCCAGGTCCAGTTCATTCCCATCTTCCCATACCACACCCTCTGAGACTACTACATATTATTCCTCTTCTGTTGCAGAAGGGAGGAAGGTCCTGCTGCAGAGCTTACAAGTCCTTGCACAGCACTAAAGGCCCAGTGACAGAGGAAATCAGTCCTGTTCTCTCCTCACCAAGCCCTGCTTGCCCTCTCCTACGCTCAGTGTGAGGGCATGACAAGGACATCAGCAAAGAGGCTGCATTGCAGTAAGGTCAGCTTTGGCTTCATGAACCATGGCTGCTTAGATAGTCCACACAAAGCGGTGGCTCAGATGTGTGTGGCTCAGGCAGCAGGATGAGGAGCAGTCTGTGAGATGTATGGCCTTGTTGGGGCTTTGTGTCTAACCCTTTCTGCCTTCTCTGGCTGATGGCACCAACACAAAACCCTGCAGAGTGATGGAATGGGAACAAACTGAGTGATGAGCGTTTGTTTGGGGGAAAGTCTCCCCCACAGTAACCTGGGGGGAAAAGTGATGGTTAGAGGGGTCATTGAAACAGTGGAGAGAGTCAGTGAGCCAGGGAGTGCAGGGAGCAGGCAGTGCCAGCTCCAGGGGCTGCTGGGGGAGGTCAGAGCTTACCTATTTGAGGTGCAGGGTACCCGTAGTGCTGCAGTTCGTCAGGGTCCTCTCGCTTTCTGTTATCTGTGGACCTCAGCGATTGGCTTCTGGAATTATAGCGTCCATTGGCTATGGCAAGGTAATGGGTCATGTAAATACACCTTGGTTCACTCTGCAAGATCTTTCACTACAAAGGTTACACGTATAAACAACAGCCACCTGCCACCACCACCTGCTTGCCAACCCCAACACCCCTGGCCACCAGTAACTCCCGAAATTTAGCACCAAGCCAGCCTGAGAGACTCAGGCTGGGTGGCAGCTCAATCCCTTATTTCTCAGTGAGACTCAGGACCATGCAAAGTATGATCCCTTATGTCTGGTCTTTAATTGCATTGATTTTCTAGGGTGCCTGTACTCCTTGCTGCACTTGTGGAGGATTTACCTCTTCAGATGGGCTGGCATTGAATCCCACCATCCCCAGTAGTGCTCTGAGGTTTACGGTAGTGACTGGCAGTAATTTGTGGTGGAAAATCCTGTCTTGCAGCAAAGATCTACTTAGAAATGTTCTGTAGAGGGATCAGAAATGCTCTGTAGAGGGACCAGAAAATGCTGAGTGGAGCAGGCAGGTGAGGGCAGGTGAAAAGGAAAGGGATAACTCAAAAGGATGTCTTATTGTCAGACTCTATACCCTGTCACCAGCCACAAGGAGAGATGAAAGTCTGGCATCAACAAAGTCCCAACAGAGCTGTGGCTGGGAACCTTTCCAGCTCAGTGGAAGAGAGGAACTCCTCACCCTTGTGTCCTAACTGGAAATCTCCCACGGAGACCACGGTGTTGAGTTCAGAAGGTAAATAATGTATCCAGTGTGAATCAAAGGCATTTGACTCCTGACTGACAGCTCTCACCCCTGTTTTTCCAAAGCCATACTCTGCCAGCTTTCCATTTTCATCCTGTGTGGATCAGCCCTAAATTTGCTACAGGGGAAACTAAAATTCCCGTTCTCCACGCTATTGGGTGTGTTGCAATCCTGACACGTGCCCTCCCTAGCAAAGAGAGAAACAACAACCAGATCCCACCCACCAGCAGTGCCTGCTGTAAATCAGGAGAGCTCAGCTGACTCCACTGGAGTCACATGGAACAGCAGAGAGCAGAGCTGAGCCCCGGTAACCTGAGATCTGGCAGCCAATTTGTTTCCAAACAGCAAGTACCAGACAGAGGACCTTTTCCCCCCAAGGAGGTAAAACAATCAGACATCTTTTCAAGAAGTATGAACTGCCAAGAGATGAAATGGTGACAAATTTGACCCCGGAACCCTGAGAAAATTAATAAAGGTTAATGAAGCTTCAGTGTGGTGGCAGGAGTCTTTATTGCCATCCAAAAAGGGAAAGCAGAGGAGGGAGAGGAATGATTCAGAGAGTCCCTGCCAGGAGCTTTATATTCAGCAGTTTGGATCATGGAAGAGTTTGTGAAATTGTATTATTTGCCATCACTGTTGCCTGAAAGCAGGACTTGAGGAATGAAGGAACTGGACACGCCGACTCCTCCAAACCTTCCCAGCACTGACTGGTTGCTGGCTGGAGGGGAGGGATGAGGCAGTCACCCCCTGCCATCCTGAAGGGAAAGACACTGATAGTATGGCATCAGGATCACAAATATCCTGGAATTTGCATACACATTGTTTTTACATGGCTTTTAACTGGAATAGAAAGGTCTCAAATATGATTTTTCTTTTAGCTAAAAATCATGGGACTTTCCTGTGCGAGATTCAATTAAAAAACCCCAACCTCTAACTAGTTTTCCAATACCCATTTTTTTGAGTTTGCTTCGGAGAGAACTTAAATTAGTCCCATATTTGGGACTTCTCACAAACTCTGCTCCATTCCCACCACCCATCCCTGGCTATACCCACGCACCTTCATCTGCTCTGATTTGCATCCTCGTCATGAAATCTCACAAACCACAAGAGCACACAAAATCTCCACGTGCAGCAAATCCCAGAGGCTTCCCAGAGACTTGTTTAGGCTGGGAGGGGAAAGTGGGGCTGGGCATCAAGGAGGAGATGTGGAGCTTGGATGGCTGTGCCAGCTGCCCAGAACAAGGAAGGTGGCAAAGAAAATTTGGGACTGAGTGTCCCAGAAGCAGTCAGTGAGCATGGATGGATGGATGCACAGAGAGATAGGACTCAGGACAGAAGGAGGGAAAGATAAAAGAGACATCCTGGCACCCTGAACCTCCTCTCACCAGTTATTTGGGCCCCTTGTTACTGACATCTCCTAATGACTGAGCTCGATTTTGAAGGAGCAGAATGATTTCCTTTGCTCCCTGACAGATATGATGAGTCTGCACTGCTATTTCTCATCCTAATTAAAGCCAATTAGGCCTAGTGGCTGAGTGAATGACCCTTCCAGCTTGTTCCAGCAAAAACAGCCTCCAGGCCCATGTCAGGGTCTCTCCACTGCTGCAGGCAGCCTGTCTCCCCTTGGAAAACGGGCTGCAGAAAAGCAAATCTGTCTCTAACCCCAAACATGGCTTAGATTTAAGCTGGATGGTTTCCTTGAGGAATAGCAAAAATCAACCCTGGTTCCAAAGAAAGCAGGGAGATGCCAGGTCCCTCGTGAACAAGGGGAAGTTGATGCAAGTGATGCTTTGCTGTGGGTTTTATGCACCTGAACTTTATGGTGTGGAGGCCAAAAAACAAAGGCAGTGGGGAACTGGTTGGATTTCAGCAGCCTGCTTCCCACAGCAGGGTCAGTGGAGAGGAGTAATTCCAGGATCAAAGCAAGGCCTGGACTTGATTTACATCCCAGCTGCATAAATGCCACGAGGAAGGCACAGACAGCACCTTCCAACACAACCAAAGGGAAAAAAATAGAGACTTCAAAGTGCTGTGGGCCAAGGTTTTAATATCCAAGCCTGTCTCACAAGAGCCACACATTCTGTGCTCATGCCCCAAACAGGAGAGGCAAAGCAAACAGCAGGATCATGAAATTATCCAGGCAAGGTGGGATGGTGGGAATGGAAGGATGGACCAGAGGAAAGAGTGGAAAAGTATTGTTAAAAAGAAAAACAAACAAACATTCAAATGGTGTGAATGAATCTCAGTGTAGTAAAATTGAAAGGAAAGGTGGTGGTTGTGGAGTTTTTGGGGTTTCTGGCAGCTGCTAAAGAGTAAATTAGAGAAAGACAGAATCAGCAAGAACCCCTAAAAGCCAGAATCTTAGTGGATGTCAAAGAGGGTAATTTTGGAGGCCTCTGGATATATGGCAATCACACCAACAATCACCCAAAGCATTTTGAACATCTGAGACTTGTGAAAATGTCTCTGGGTGAGATCCAGGACTCTCAGATACAAAATGTCTGAACCACCATTGAAAGAGGGGACAGGGTGAAGTCTCTGCAGCAGCAGCAGATATCTGTAGGATCTATAGGACAAGGAGCTCTTCCAGTTTGCAGTGAGTTCCAGCCTGGCCTGCAGGGAATGAAGATGCTCCTACACATGCCCAGGATATTCCAGCTTGGTGGCTGCAGCAAAAAGACTATTTTTAATGGACATCCGGGGCGGCAGAGAGTGAGACTGAGGCTCAGCCTTTGCAATGTGATGTGCAGCCTGCATTCCTTCACACCACAAACAGTCCCACAGCTGCAGGGCTTGATGCTGAACTTGCTGGGTGCTGGAAATCCAGCACAGAATGACAGGACTGTGCCAATGTCACACTGATGGCAGGATGTGGTCACCCCTTCCCCAGCCGTGGGGAGATGCATCTGCCCAGTCTGCATATTCATAAATGTCAGGGGTGGGTTTGTGCTGCCTCTGCCAGATGGGATGGCAGGATTTCAGCTGGCTCCTCTTTGGATTCTCATTCCCCAGGAATAAGTGCAGGCTGCCCACATCCCTGATTGTTCACGGATTTCTCCAGCACTGCTGAATTCCCACGCCAGGGTCAGGCCTATGACATTCCCACTCTGGTTTGGATGTTGTCCATCCAGGATCTCTGAGAGGACCCTCTGAGCACTCACAGCTTCAAAAACCTGAAGGGCCATTTGCAGCCAAGAAGGGCCCCTGGAGCACAGTGGGTGTCCCTTTCCATCCATAGTAGGAGGACCCAGAAAACTCCTCTGCAAGCACTTGCCACCACACTTGGGTTGGCATTTTTTTCTTCCTTCTATAAAACAGCAATTCCTGGTCAAATCCAAGAGATGAAGGAAATCTCCCCTGTCTGTGCTGGAGAGGAGAAGAGTCTTCCTGAAAGAAGTGTTTTCCAGCATGAAAGCATCAAAACAGGGCTCAGCAGTTTGTCTCCAAAGAGGATTTTGTGACAATTAATTGGAATTAAGTTGTTTATTGCAAAAGAATAAACCAGTTTGTGCTGCCTCGTTCTGTAGGTGTAGTCTCTGGTTCTTTGCTTCTAGCAAAGAAAAAATCAGAATTACAATAAAAACTGAGTGATGTCCTTCAGATTGTGTCTCTTGAGCTGCCACAACAAAAGTCTCTGCTTAAGCCAAGCTGCTGTTACCAGACAAAATTCCCTTTCCAGTTTGGGATCAGCCTTCAATACAGTTTTTCCTCAGTGTTTCACATCTTTTGGGTTTTGTCCATGGTTTTGTCATCTGGCTCACTTGTCACTGGGCTTGGGGATGTATCCCTGGGGAAATTTAGCCAGAACATCATCCAGCAAGACACTCCAAAACATAAAAGAGCAGAGGTGGTGGCCAAAATGAGTGGAAAAACAGAAAGACCACATAAAAGTGGTGCCTGTGGAGTCATTCAGCCACCCCTGTGCACCCATTTCAACCATTATGGCCTCCAGACAATATGTTCAGAGTCACCTCTAAGAACCAGGTGTCTGTGCCCATATTTTGGTGACAAATTGGCAGAATTGACACCTCTTGGAAACACTGAGAGCCACCATTTCCACTCCTGCAGAGAAGGACCTGCTGAAGATCCTCCTGGAAAAGGAAGGATGGCAGGACCTGGAGAAGGTCTACCTGGGGGGAGGAGCTGAGTGACAAGAAAGACTAAATCCCTTCACAGCGTTTTCCATGTCCAGGCAAAATAAAACAAGCAATGAAACCCCCAAAGATCGTCCACGAAAGTTCATTTCAGCAGCTCCAGGGAGCTGAGTGTCAGCACGCAGAGTTATTTTCACTGAGAACCTGTCCCAGATGCTGGAGATCCAAATAAACAGCTAAAGTTCTCTTGCTAATCATCCATCAGATTCTGAGACACTTTGGCAGAAGCAAGAAAAGGGGAAGTCAAAGAAAAGAGATGGGTTTGCCCTTCTTTTGAAGGTTATGGTGGTATCTGTGTTATTCTGACACAACTTGCTTGGTCAGCAGCTGCTCAGTGGACAAGTTTCAATTTATCTCCACAGCAAAAAGGAAAATATCAGAGTGTCAATCCCTGTTTTGTTTTGTCAGACCTTTTGGTCAAGGAAAAGAGTGGTTTTTTCCTACTAGAAAATTAAGTTCTCAGCTACTCCACAATACCTGAGAAGCTGCTCAGGCATTATTACAAGCTACTCAAATGCTGAATAATTCAGGATAAAGTTCTTCTTCTGGCCAGTTCCTCTTTTCTTTTTTTTTTTCTTTTTTTCCTTTCTTTTTAATTAAAACAAAATAGAACCTATTTAAACTGCAATATATAGTGAACACTTAGGAAAATAACAGTTCCAGTGAAAGAACAAAGTTCCTACTCATCCCTAACAAATCTATGAGCTAAAGTCAATATGAAAATAACAGTGACACGTTTAAAACAGGATTTCTAATCTACTTTTAAATCCTCTTAGGTTTTGGTGCAGATCAAAGCACAGAGAAGGAAAAGATATGTGCAAAAATATAAGAAACCCTTCTTGGGTCAGAAGTGCATCTCCTTGGGCAAAGACAACAAGGGACAGGTTCACTGAGAGGTGAGTTCAGAGCCAAATGCACAGTTTTGGGAGGTATGAAGAGATACAGGTTTGTTTTGAGGTAGGCAGAGACCTCAAGATGTGCATGGACAAGTCTTCCTGAAAGATTTGTTGCTCACATCTTCCCTTAAATGTTTTCCAGCATGGAATTATCACAAGGGGGCTCAGCAGTTTGTCTCTAAAGAGGCCCTTGGGACAATTAATCAGAATTAGCTTATTTATTTCAAAAGAATTAATCAGTTTTTGCTGCCCCACTCTGTGGGTGTCCTCTCTTTTCGAACTTGGGCTTTCCACTTAGCTCAAGATCCTTTCTTCCCAAATAATCTCAGCTGAACTCCTCTCATTGTGATTTGGAGCAGGAGTTGACTGGGAATGTAATGGAAAGGGGACAGGGAGACAATAGTGAAATAATTTATTGAATCAGAACCCGTCTGGGATACAATCAGGGTTTGCTGCACCTGGGATTGGCTTTACTCAATGTTTTGTTCTGGAAAAATGAGTGAGTAACTAGTGAGTAAATAAGGATTTATCCTTCACTGCTGTCCTCTGTGCAATGAGAGGAACTGGAAATCCAACCCACACTTCCAGGCTCCATGGCTTTCCACCATCCCACTCCATCCCTCCTTGCCACCACAACCTCAGGAGAACTATCATGAAGAAGAGCCAAAGTTTCATCCCTGGGGAAGATCAAGAGAAGTTGTTTTGCTCCTTGCTCAGTTCTGGTGAGGCTGGACCTGGAAAAGTGTCCGTTCTGCCACGCCGAAGTCCATGAAGGATGTGAAAGAATCTGACAGGGGCTTGGAAGATGGTTAAGGATGAGGATGGATGTCCTGCAAAGAGAATCTGGGGAGCTGGGTCCCTTCTAGCTTGTCCAGAACGTGAGGGGCTGTCTAAGGAGCTTTTCTGCCTGTTGTCCCTTGTGCCCCCATGTTCAAACAATGACCAGCCCTGCAGATCCCCCTCTACCCACCCACAGTGCCGCCTCCACCTTCTTCTGCTTCACACCATTGCCCACCAGGACTGGTGTGGCCCTTCCTCCAGCTCCATTCACTCCCACAAATGTCTTTCAGGACCAGTTTCCATGTCCTTGCACTCCCACCCTCAATCCACAGCTCTGTTACAACAACAGTCACCAGCAAGTATGGGGGACATGGATTAAATATCCCTTGTGTTGGGCAAACTTCAGAAGAATATTAGCAACTGTGAGTCAAGGAGAGCAAATTCAGTATGCCAGGTTTCATTAAAAAAAAAAAGCCTAATTGCAACATATTTTAAATTTATGGAAATGTTAAAATATGCATGAAATCATTTTAGCCCTTATTAGAGGAATATATTTATGTCCCTTTATTTGAACTTCCCCTTTATCAGGAGATACTTCCCAGCCTTTGAAGACAGTTGAACTTTCCCTAGTTATTTGACTAGTCAGAGGAGCTGTTCAAACATTCTCCACCACGAATTTGAAATAAAAAGAAGGGAATAATCATAATCAGCCATTTGCTTGCATTTGCTGAGCTGAGCTGAGTCTGCTGTTGGTTTTTCCTCTTCATCCCCCTCCCAACTCAGCTTGTGGAAAAGAAGAACTGGGGATGAAAGTGCTGGAGCTTCACCAGCTCAACCCATTGATATGTGACTGGTGTTGACAATTTGTCCCCTGTTCCCTGGAGAAGAGGACCTGGAAGGAGGGTTCATTACAGGAGGAGGGTGGAGCATCCATCGAAGCCTTTGCCTCGTTCAGTCCCTGCATTTTGTCTCTCTAATGGCCAGATCTTTCTCCACATCTTGGCACCGTGGGTTTCATTTTGTAAGAGAGAGGGACAGGATCACTGCTCTTGAACTAAACCAAAAAGAAGCAAAAAAGAAGCAAAAGAGAAGCTCTCTCAGCTTCCTGTTTTAACTATGTGGGAGAGAGGCTCCAACTGAAAGCAATGCCTTTAGGGGTGGATGTTTTGCCATCGGTGGCAGATTTACCACCAGCACATGAAAACCTGATGCAAGCCTGCTTATTGGTTCCTATGGATTAACCCTTGATTTTTGGGCTGAAGGCCTGGATCTGCAGGCGTGTGTGTTGGACAACGTGTGCATGCAAGGCAGGCAGGGCAGGGCAGGGCCATGCACAGCCGCACCCACATGCTCCCCTGGGATTGCTGCTCCAACACGACCCTTCAGCAGCTTCCTGGTGCCTCTGGAGTGTCCCGAATTATTTATAGGGACAAGGCCAAGCTCCTCCTCCTGGGCAGGGAGAGGAACATGCGAAGGGAACATGCCTGCACTTACTATTGCACGCCTTCCTATTGCACAGCCGACCCTCCTCCAGGACTCCCTCGCAGCCGAGGCCCTCCTTGGGAAGGGGTTTGCAGGAGCGCATGCGGGTCTGGAGGCCTCCCCCGCAGTCCTTGGTGCAGTCGCCCCAAGCCGACCACGAGTTCCAACCACCTGGGCAAAATCCAGAAAAGCCCCGTCAGCTTCAGTGAGGAGGACGAGGCAACACCGGGCTGGCAGAGCCTACGATGCACCCACTGCCAAGCCCCAAAGCTCAGGTGTCCTTGAAAGTGGTAGGACTTGGCACCGCGGGGTAGCCCAGAAAGTCACAGAGTCACAGAATCAACTGGGTTGGAAAAGACCTCTGAGATCATCCAGTCCGACCTGTGACCCAACCCCACCTTGTTTAAGTGCCACATCCAGGCTCGGCTTCCACACCTCCAGGGACGGTGACTCCACCACCTCCCTGGGCAGCCCATTCCAATGTCTGATCACTGTCTCTGGAAAGAAATTCTTCCCAATGTCCAACCTAAACCTACCCTGGCACAGCTCAGGGCTGTGCCCTCTTGTCCTACTGCTGGTTCCTGGGAGAAGAGACTGATACCCACCTGAAAGTCAAGACATAAGTGATGAATTGAGAAGCATTGCCTTTGTATTGACTTCTCTTCAATTATTCCCTACTCCTGTTGCCAGAGTTCAAGAAGCGCTTGGATAACACTCTCAGGCATGTAATGGGATTCTTGGGGCTGTCCTGGAATTCAATGATCCTTATGGGTCACTTCCAACTCAGGATATTCTATGATTCTATGATTTAACTAGTCCTGCTCTTCCTGTGGAAAAGAGGCCCCTTCTCACAAGACCTTCTGCCCATTTTGTGTCCTGTTGTCTTCTAACACCACAAAACACGAGCAGAAATCACTTCAGGATGCAAATCCAGCATCAGTGAGGTTGTGTCTCCTTCCTCTTTCCCCCAACAAACACTGTGTGAAGACCAGGGAGCTGGGAAGGGATAAGGGTGGGAGTTCTACGACCCAAGGCCACTCCTTTTTCCCACAGTGCAGACCAGCCACAGAGAGGCACCACTCCTGAGGACAGCTTTGGTAGGGGAATGATTTCCCCCTCTAGCACCCTTGCAGAACCCATGGGGAGCAACCTGTGAGCACCATGAGATGGTTTTTAGGCTTCCCCTCCCAGCCATGCTCAGTGCTGGTGTCAGCAACACTCAGCTTTTTCTCCCTTGTACCACCAGCTACCTCCCTGACAGGTGATGGATCCACCAAACTCTTGCTGCAGGGATGATCCTGCCACTTGCAGAAGGGAAATTCTGAGCCTCTGCAGCTTCTCCACCCTGCATCTTCCCAGCTTGTTGCCAGGAACAACCAGCCCTGGTGGAATGTCCATAAATGTTGATGGCAGGGTGGACCGTGAAGACCATCTGAATCTGGCTTGCCTCCCACAGTTAAAACACCTGCAGGGAGCCAAGCAAAGCTGGGTTTTGGGTTGTAAAAAGTCAGCAGGGGATCATCCAGGCCCTTCAGGTGATGGATAAGCTGTCACATCCCTCAGTGGTCTGTTCACTCCTCGTGGCCTGTGTGCAGCAAGCTAAAATCTGCTAAAATAAGCCTCAGCTGCCTGGCTGTTCTGCTCCATCGTGTGCCCACTTCATGGGGAGGAGCAGAGGTGGCTCTTCATCCCAGAGGTGGCCACTTTCCTATAGCTGTTTTTCCTGCTGTGAATTCTCTCATTACCCACAGCTACCCTTGGAGATGCCTCGGGTCCGGGAAATTCAGCTGTGTGCTGTGCCCAGGCACAGAGAAAGATAATGAGCTAAAGATGCAGTTTTTTGAAGGCAGGAAACACTGGGAAAAAGACAAATGCTGCTTTTAAAAATAAAAACGAAATAAAGCCCCTTTTTCTTTCCTTGCCAAGAGCCGGAGAATTCAGAGATGCAGATGATCCACTTGAGCTGACTCAGCCCCCCTGTATTGCTATTTCTGAGGCAGTGGAGATCGTGGCTGTGCTCTGAGCTGCTCCTAACACACACTAGGCAGGACACCAGCCTTCTCTGGAAAAACAGGCCCAACTAGATGCCAAATCAGAATATAGGGACATTATCAGCATCCCCTTGCTCAGAGATGGGACAGTATTCATCCACCTGCACAGCATAAAGCCATGAGTTCCCACTCTGCTACCACCGTGCTTTGACTTTTCCTCCCAAGACAGAGTGAAAATAAACGCATGCTCAGCAACATTCACACTGGTGATGGTCATGGAAGCTGCTCAGGTACTTAAGAATGAGAATAACATGGGAAAATGGAGCAGGATGGAAATGCAGGGTAGTGAACCTTCCAGCCAGGAGCTCAGAGATCCTGGCAGCAGCGTGAGGATGGAGTTGTTATTGGCACACAACAAATATTTGACCTTGAAGAAGATTGTCTTTCCCTCAAAAGTCACTTTCTGTGCTGGTTCCTTTTCCAAATAGCATTGGGAAAACAGACTTGTCTCTCCTGTTTCCTGCTGGGACACAGATTGTGTTTCACTTACAGGAGAAGCCATTGGCATAATGGGAGGTATCCTGATGCCTGGCTTGAGCTGATCAATAGGATATCTGCAACCAGATGCCTTTAGGAGATAATCAACACTTTGCTTGCCCTTTTCAGGATGTCTTTCTTTGCTCTCACTACCTTGCAGATTAGGCTTAGGTTTAGGCAGAAAGCACCTCCACACAAGCCTTAAGTGGGGTTAGGATTTATTTCCCTGGGATGCTTTCTTGAGGCAAAATGTCTCATTGCTCCAGTGTCTTCAGAAGCTATTTTATATTGTGTTTATAAGTAAAATACACACTGGTTACCCAGATTCACTGGATGTCGTGGTGTCCCCAGTTTGATGATGGGTTATTCAAACAGGTTTGCATTTCAGGATAGAAACCATTATGATGACACTGACCCCTTCAAATATATACAGAAATAGGTGCTGCCTGGTCTCACTATGGGAAGGAGTGAGGAATAGTGCAGGTGCCAGTCTTTGACTTCTTAAATCTTAAAATAGAATGGTTTGGGTTGGAAGGGACCTGAAAGATCATCCTGTTCCAACCCCCTGCCATGGGCAGGGACACCTTTCACTATTCCAGGTTGCTCTGAGCCCCATCCAACCTGGCCTTGGACACTTCCAGGGATGGGGCAGCCACAGCTTCTCTGAGCAACCTGTGCCAGGGCCTCACCACCCTCACAATCAAGAATTTCTTCCTAATATCTAATCTAAACCTACTCTGTTTCAGTTTGAAGCCATTCCCTCTTGTCCTGTCACTCCATGCTCTTCTCCAAAGTCTCTCTCCATCTTTTTTGTAGCCCCCTTCAGGTCCTGGAAGGCCACAATTAGGTCACCCCAAAGCCTTCTCTTCTCCAGGCTGAACAATCCCAACTCTCCCAGCCTTTCCTCCCAGCAGAGCTGCTCCATCCCTCTGATCACCTGGGTGCCTCCTCTGGACTCACTCCAACAGCTCCATGTCCTTCCTGTGCTGAGGATCCCAGAGCTGGATCAGCACTAGAGGGGGGTCTCACCAGAGCAGAGTAGAAGGGGTAACTCTTACTCTGCTTATCCTCAGCAATGGGAGAACCAGTCAAAACAGGATAAAAACCATCATGATCTCAAATCTTTAACTGGTATGAGATGTCTTTATGAGGTTGAGCACAGATAACTTCCTTCCTCTCCTTATTCCTCAGTTTCCACCCCATTTGTGAGTACTAAAGAGAAGTTAGAGAAGTACCAGAGCACTTTCTAAATCAACACAGGCATTTATAGCCAAGACAAAGGTATTCTCCACTTTATGGAGCAGTCCTTTTTTATCATCTGGTTGTACCATGGTCCTGACAAACTAAATGCTGCATGTTATTTATCCTGTTTATTGGCTGTCAGATAAACCTTTTGAAGTCTTCCTTCTTTTCCTGGGTCTAGTCATTCACTGTTTCAGGTGATTTGTCTTTTTTAGTGGAGCTGTAAACAAGTGGTTAAGGGTCTATTATATGAAGTTATTCCCATCCCACCCTTTCGGGGGGGAAAATGCTGTGCCATGAGTACAACACTGGGCTCTTCTGCCCACTATGAAAGGATCTGGCTGGTGGAAAGGGGTGGCTGGATAACAAGGTAGTCACTGAGGGAACTGGGAGAGTTCAGCCTGGAGACATGAAGGGTGAAGGGAGACCTTTTCAGTCTCTACAACTCCCTGAAATGAGGTTGTAGCCACATGGGGGTCAGTCTCTTCTCCCAGGTAAAAAGTGGTAAGATGAGAGGACATAGCCTGAAGTTGTGCCAAGGTGAGCTTTAGATTATATCTCAGGAAAAATTTCTTCACTGAAAGGGTTGTCAAGCATTGGAACAGGCTGCCAAGGGAACTGGTGGAGGCACAATCCCTGGAAGTGTTCGAAGAACTTGTGGGTGTGGTACTTAAGGATATGGTTTAGTGGTGAACACGGGGGTGGTGCTGTGTTGACAGTTGAACTTGGTGACCTTAGAGGGCTTTTCCAACCTTAAGGATTCTATGATTCCATGAAAGGAATGATCTGCAGTGGCTGTGAAGCAGCTGAGCTCCACAACCCACAGGTGCTTTCAGCCCAGTGCAGATGCTGCAGAAGAGACACAAATGGAGTCTGGTCACTGCAGTGGTTGCACAGAAGCCCCATCACTCAGTTCATCCCTCAGCCTCTGCTTGTTGAGCTGACACAACCCTCATGGACTTCCCACCTTCTGGGAAACTCATCCCCCCTTGTTCACCACACAACTCCCTGCTCTGCCCCTTCTTACATTTCAAGCACGGGCTTGGAGGAGACCTTTCTGGTGCAGGGAATCAAATAACCCACATGAAACACAGCACAGACTTGCACTGAAGTTAATGGGACCCTTTGCAGCCAAGTCCCTTCTGCCCCTGGAGGTTCCTGTTTCATCAGCTCTCCACCAACTGCTGCACCCCGCTGATCGATGCGGGTTGAGTTGCCATCTGTCCTTAATCCAGAAATAATGAGTCTGCTGCAACTGCTCTATAAAGGGTTTTGCTTTTCAAAGGCACTGACTCCTCTGAAGGTCACACACCCAACCTTTTCCCACTTAGGGAAGTTTTGCTCAGCTCCAGCCTCGCAGGTCCACAGGCTCCTCTCGCTTTGCCCTTTATTCCCTTTAACCGCAGTGGCTCTGGCTCATGCCTCCAGCTCCAGAGGTTCCCATCACAACCAGCAGCTGTCACCTCGATCACACAGAGAGCTTTTATTTGTGGTTTTGATTTTTGGAGAACAGTCCTGGCTCCTGGCAGGAGTTTTTCAAAGCTGCTGTTGCACCTGAGGCTTGTGGGACTGCCTTGAGAGCCATGGAGACTGTCATCCAGGGAGGCCTTTAATCCAGTTTCTAAAGAGTTTTTTGATCCTCCTCAGTCAGTTCTTATCATGATCACCTAGTAAAACAAATTAGTTTTCATGCAAGGCTGACCCAATGCATTTTAATTCTCCAGTTAAATGGAAAAGACTTCAAGAGGGTCGGAATCAACCAGCAAGTTCATATTTGGCATTTCTTGCTCTGAATCCTAAGCAGAGAGGCCAAAAGAAGAGGTCTTTCCTCCTACAAATTAACTGAGAGGGCTCCACTTACACACCTCATCCAAACACCCCTGATCTTTGGGAAGATTTGCATCCTGATCCGGAGTTTGTCTTTGCAGCTGACAGCTGCAATGTGTCTCAGATGCCAGTCAGTCAATCACGCCTTTTAATTGAACAGCAATGCCTTAAATTAGATGGCAGTGACAACAGCAAAAACTAAGGAATCAACACAAAACAATCAATGGAGCAAAAGGGGCTTTGCTGACACGCTCCATCTGTCTCCGATTTTGGATTTTTCGGATTTAGCCTCCCACTGACCCCAGCTGAAGACACGTCTTGTTGGCAGCTCTCTCCAGCTCGACAGGTCAGGGCATTTTGTGTCTGAAAAACATGCGTGGGCTCCAAAAAAAATCACCACAGTTCTTTGTGCTACCACTGGGAATATTTGTAGTGAAATTTCTATCACAGTATCTGAGGGTCTGAGAATCATCTCAGTTAACAAATGAGTGAAAAAAAATGTTATTTCTTATGCAAACAGGGGGAAGGACACAGAAAGGAGATTGAGAGTGAGGTTGTCTTATACCATCAGAAACTTAAATTTGTTATGCACTGGGGGAAGTGAGAGAGCTGCTCCTTTATCACTTTCCTTCCTACTATGCTGAAAAAGAGCAAGTCCAGAAGGGGCCATCTTGCAGACAGCCTTCTATTACACAAACCCATGATCTTTCCCTACAGAGTCACACATTCACTTTGCTACTTCTGTGGAAGAAAGGAGGAAAACCTTCCAGGAGGATGTCCTCTCCTCATGCCCCGTGTGTGGAAAGTCTCTGGCAGCAGAAGTGAGTTGCTCCAGTGGCTCATTCTCTGCCCTTTCCTAAATAAATCCCATGCAACACTTTGCTGGTTTGCAGTTTGTGCACATTAATATAAAAACTAATCCCCCACATCCCCTAAAAAGCAAAATCATTCATGACAAGGGCATAAAGTGATAGGACAAGGGGGAGTGGTTTTAAGCTGAAGGAGGGTAGATTTAGATTGAATATTAGGAGGAAATCCTTTCTTGTGAGGGTGGGGAGGCCCTGGAACAGGTTGTCCAGAGGAGCTGTGGCTGCCCCATCCCTGGAAGTGTCCAAGGTCAGGTTGGACAGGGCTTGGAGCAACCTGGTCTAGTGGAAGGTGTCCCTGCCCATGGCAGGGGGCTGGAACTGGGTGATCTTTAAAGTCCCTCCCAGTCCAAACCATTCCATGATTGTTTGACTCTCCTCCACGGAAAGGAGATGGGTGAGGGTGGAAAAATTATAAACATGCCTTAACAGCTCATGAGTGACCGGGAGAAGGTAACCAGGGACTGGCTGTTCATTATCTTTTCCAATATTGGGAAGGGAGGAGTGTCAGATGAAAGCAGCAGGAGGCAGGTGCAGAACCAACTAAGGACATAATTCACAGACACGGAGCGATGTCAAACTGTGAGATGCCTGTCATGGCATGAAAAGGTACCAAAGTTTCTACAAACACAAAATGAAACCAGGAAAATGCGTGAGAGACAAACCCACCAAATGCTAATACATAAAAAACCAGCAGCTCTTGCTCAGAAATCTCAGACCTGCAAGTTGCTGAATCACAGAATCATTAAGCTTGGAAAAGACCTTCAGGATCATCAAGTCCAAACTTTGGCTGATTTCCACCTTGTCAACTAGATCAGAGCTCTGGTCCAGTCATTCCTTGAACACTTCCAGGGTTGGTGAATCCCACATTCCTGGACAGTCCATTCCAGTGCTTGACAACCCTTTCAGTAAAGAAATTCATCCCTATGTCCAACATGAATCTCGCTGGCACAGCTGAAGGCCGTGTCCTCTTGTCCTGTCACTGGCTGTCTGGGAGAAGATGCCAACCCCCACCTGTCTAAAATCTCCTTTCAGGCTGGCTGGATGTTGTATGTTTGCCTTGTTCTGCTATTTTCCCTTGGTACCCACAGCTAATGAGAGGATATTGGGCCAAAACCACCCTGATCTGACCGACAAGCTGATTTCTGGTGCTTTCCAAGTTGGTTGGCCTCTTCGTACCTTAAATTTATTACTATGAATCTCCTTCATGGAGATGTTCTCAGAGCACAGCCAGCTCAAGGTCAAGCCAGTGTTCCCCATCACCATTTCAAAATCTGCTCAGGCCACTCACTTCTGGATACCCAAATAAGAGATGTGATCTTTCAAAGCTGATGGGTGGCCAAAGCTGTCACTGATTTTCACAGCATCCACAAGTCTCTGCAAATAAAGGCAACGAGGACCAATTTGGACAAACATTTAGGACCAGTTTCAATCTCCCCCTGCTCTGAAAATCACTTAAGGAAGATGGAAATGAGGCCAGTGTGCAGCTTTCAAGGAAACCCAGCATGAAGCCGTGCTTATTACAAATGAAACACTAGGGATAAAGAGAGATTATTTATGTGGAAATAGTGGGGGAGGTGGGCAGGGAAATGAGAAAGGGAATGTTTAGTCTGCAGCAGGAGATCAAATAAAACCGTGGAAGAATCTTGCCATAAGAAAGCCGTAGAGGCCTAATCATTTAACTTATTTCAAAGCAGAGCAGGCAAAATATCAGAGAGCAGACTTGAGAGGGGGAAGCCAGCACGCACCACCGGGGAGGAATGAAGTGCTTCCCCGCCCTCACGCTCTCTGATGCTGCATAAATCACTCCAGAGCTGAGTTCACACACTGTTTGCTTCTCCACGTTGCTGCAGACCCCAGTGCAAAGCACAGAGGGCACATATCAGCACAGACACGTGTGTGTCTCTGCACCTCGAGAAATACGTGATCACATTAAAAACAGAGTGTGCAGCCCAAGCTGATTGAAACCTTTCCTGATCTGAGTGTCACTCTCTATTTTTGTAAAAGCTCGTTCGAAAAAAAATCAAAGAAGGAGATTTGTGAAATTTGCTTCCATGTCTTTAAAAGATATGTGGATGTGGCACTTGGGGACGTGGTTTAGCAGTGGCTTTGGCAGTGCTGGGTTAATGATGGGACTCGGTGATCTTAGAGGTCTTTCCCAACCTAAACGACTCAATGATTCCATGTTCCACCTTCCCTGGCTTGAAGAACTTCAGTTTTCATCCATAAAACACTTGCAGAGTGCTGCATAAACCCATAAATGCCGTGAAATGTTGTAACATGCAGAGTTTTGCGAGCCCCGCACAACTTCATCTTGTTTCCTGAACAGCCTTTCCAGCTGAAGGGTTTCTATGGCCCCCAAGACCACAGTTTCTCAATCCTCCACGAGCTACAACACATTTCTCATCACAGGAGCACTGCCAGGCAGGGCTGTGCTGTTACTGTGAACCGGGGAGGGGCCGTAAAGCTGAAAGTCTCGCCTGCAGGATCTCCACACAGCACTGAGAGAAGTTAAATTTTCTTAAGGTAAGCATATTACAGCAGGACATGGAGAAAATCACACAGGAGGACAAGCCAGGAATCAAGTGTCCCCTCTCAGAGCAGTTCTGCCAAGGAGATGCTGCTCTGCAAACACTGATTTGTGGCTCCCAGCAGTCCTGGCTCCAACAACTGCTCCCAAGACAGAGCCAGAAACACAAACTCCGGCACAACACTGAGACAGCCACCCTGGCACTTCCTAAACCAAACATTTAATGATGTTTTGACACACAGAGCCAAACCCTCCTCACACAGAGATGTCAGGGATGTGGATTTTGCCTGGAAGGGGAATGGGGGCGGTTGAAAACCACATGAAAGGGCTCGGGGGGTGTGTGCACCTCTGAGGGAGGCTGGAGAACAAGCAAGTTGTCAGCAGGAATTTCTCCTGTCTGTGCCCCCTCCTTCTCAGAGCTGTCACTTACACTCATCCTGCAAGGGGAGACGCTCATCCAGGCTGCCTTGCTGGGCACGGGCTGGCGTTGGGAGCTCTTCCTTTGACAGGTTGTCAGTGTTTCCCATTGCAGAGGGGAGAAGGTTTCAGGCTTGTCTCTGTGTGTAGCTTCTATCTCTGTCTCATTTTGAGTCCCTTCATTAGGAGGGGGACAGGAAGAACGGTTGGCTCACGTATCACTTGGGCACAGTGAGTGATAAATGATGGGAATTTAAATCACAGGATCATAGAAAGGTTTGGGTTGGGAGGGACCTTAAAGATCATCTCGTTCCAACCCCCCCGCCGTGGGAAGGGACACCTCCCACTAGACCAGGATGCTCAAAGCCCAGGCCAAGGCAAGATTCAGTAAAAATTTCAGGATTTCAGCTTAATCTGATATTTTCCATCCTACAATAATGAATGCCTTTGAAGATTTCCTTTTCTTTAACACCTTTGGGGTTTGGGATCATAAAACTGTAGACTCACTGAATGATTTGCATTGGAAGGGACCTTAAAGATCAGCTCATTCCAAGCCCCTGCTGTGGGGACACCTTCCACTAGCCCAGGTTGCTCCAAGCCCCGTCCAACCTGTCCTTGAACACTTCCAGGGTTGGAGCAGCCACAGCTTCTCTGGGCAACCTATTCCATTGCCTCACCACACTCTCAGTATAGAATTTCTTCCTAAATTCCTGAATTTCTTCAGTCCAAGGGGAAGGCAGAGATATATTCAAACCATTGGAAGCATCCAAAGCTCTGCTGGATTGCTTAATGACAATTTAAGGAACCAGCAGCAGCAGTGCTGCATCTGGCATAATGATCACACAGTCTCCAACATGCTTTAGCATCAAGGGCAAGAAATCAATATCATCAACCTTTACCAGCATTATAATGACGAGGTTAGTATTGATCTCTTGCCATTGAGGCTGAGGTGTGGTGTGAGCATCGAGTCATTGCTGGGAATCCAAAGCTGGGGCACTATAACACAGACTGCAGGCACAGCAATCTGCTCACAGACCCCTTAGAGACCCTGGATTATAAAGAATAAAGCAATTCTCAGCCTGATTTGTAATCAATTGCACCCAAAGTCACCACCTTTTCTGTCAGTGGTGAGAGGGGATTATTCACACGTCTGTTATGTCCCTTCCAAGTCTCAGAGTGGCACAAGGACATGCCAAATGGAATTCACCTGGCCCTGCAGGCAGCAGACCTGTGGTCTGATCCTATGTTTCTACCCTGAAAACTAAACAGGAGTTGAACTCTTGTTCTTTGTGATGTCTTGATGCAGAACAGACAGGTAACCTTGCTACAGGGGAGGCCTCCCTCTGATTTCTCCTGTCATCACCACTGCAAGAAAACCTTTTCCCTGATGAAAGCATCTTCATGAGCATTTTTTAACCCTGAGTCCAGTCCCCCATACCCATAATCTTCAGCCAAGAGAGATCAAGGTCTTAAAGGCTTAAAACCATTTGTTTCTAGGGAGAAATCTGATGTGAAATTCCCTTGTCTGAGGCCCTGCTTAAGAAAAGAAAGACAGAGTATTGAGAGATTATATCAGCACAGATGATGAGGACATGCCAGGAAGGCTCAGCATTTACCCAGCAGTTTGTAAATGATTTTTTTCTGTTATTGCTATTTGTCATTTGTATTCCAGCACTCTTAAGAGGCCTTGAGTAAGACGAGAGCTGTTCTGGGATTGGCACTCTGTGGGTGAAACAGTCACAGACAGTCCTTGATCTTGAGAGCTGGCATTAGGCTGTGCCTAATTACTGCTGTGATTGGTACTACAGAGGGAGTGAGGTGAATGTGCGTGAAGAGGGAAGAGAAGAGTGGGTTTATTACCAGATATACAGAGATTCAAACTAGTTTACAAATTATTGACCCTACTTAATTGCACATCATCATGTGCAATTGCTATTTTTTCTGTGAGGGAAATGCAGAGAAACCTCCCTGAACTGCAAGATTCTCTGCACAAATGGGCAGATTCTGAACAGACCAAGGGTGGTATTTTCTCCAAAACTGAGCGGAAATGAATCCACAGGAGATCCAGAGGATGGGAACCGATGGTGGAAGATTTCACTGCCACCTTTTTCCCTTCTTGCCATCTTTGGTGCTCAGTGGAGTCAGAAGGTGTTATCATTGATTGCCAGGACTATTCATGATGAGGAGCCAGTACACCAGGTGTCTCTCTTTCCTATATCACACCATGAAATGAGAAACATGGCTAAATCCCATTTGGATAACCCCATTGCAGCCTTCCAATAATTAAAAGAAGGTTTAAAAAGGAGGGAGAGTGAGTTTTTACATGGACAGATAGTGATAGGACAAGGGGGAATGGCTTTAAAGTAATAGAGATTTAGGTGAGATGCTAGGAAGAAATTCTTTACTCAGGCTGTGATGAGGCACTGGCACAGGTTGCCCAGAGAAGCTGTGACTGCCACATCCCTGGAAGTGTCCAAGTCCAGGTTGAAAAGGGTTTGGAGCAACCAACACCTCCCCTAGAGACACTGACTGCCTGTCCAGCAACTCTCACTTCACACAAAGCAAACAACCTCTAACAATCATACCCACTAATTACAAGTCACTGCTGTCTGAAGAGTTGTGTCATATTTTATTTTTCCCTGTGGTCATTGGGATTTTCCACAATGGCCAAAAGCAGAAAGCTGGGTGAAGGGTGGATGGATCTGCACTTCCCGGCTTCAAAGGGTTCTCAAACATCTCAGGTTGGATACATCCTTTTTTTTGAGCACGTCAATGTGAGCCAAGAGCAACATCTACTGGCCGAGCTGCTAAGCAAGACCAAGTGTAGATCTGGCACAATGTGTGGATTTTACAGAGCTCAACACATCTGTGAGATATTTTTAGCTGTTTCCCAAACACAAGGGTCAGCACCAGCATTTTCCAGATGTGGAATTTGCCACCAAAGCAAATACCTCAACCCTGAACACATGGACCTGGCTCATACCCATCCTTAATCTGAACACTGGTATTCCATCCCACTGCGTCCTGGGTAGCACATCTTGGTAGACAGAAGTATCTGTGTATCTCCACTTCTTCATAGCAAAGTGCTCCTCACACTTCCCATGCTTTTCCTGGGATGGAACAGTCTAAAGGCAAGTTTATTGCCATTTATTGCCACCAAAACTGCAAGAAACTTTCAGTGGGGGGTATTAAAGTGGTCCAACTTTACATATCGAAAATAAAGGGTCCAAATTTGGAGGTCTAAACCTGTTCTGGTGTCTGTTGGTGTGGGGGGTGGGAGATAACAGCATGTGTGTATTTTTAATTAGTGCCTTTGCATAACAAATGGTGAGGGTAAAATTAGACTACGATAAAAGATGACAAGAAGAGGTTTCACCCTCTAGAAGAATCTGTCCAGATGTGTTAAATTCAACATTGTCAGCCCTTGTTTTTCTTCATAACCCTTCCCAAAAGGCAGTGTGGGAATGTGTGGGAATGAGAGAGAGAAATCAGAGAAGCTACACCCAAAAAATAGAAGGGAAAAAAAAAGACTAAAAAAAAAAGACTGTGAGTTCATCTTATTAAGAAGAGTGAGTACACAAGCCATGAATAACAGGAACAGCTCTTGCCTCCTCTGCAGCCTGGAGGACTGGGCTGTTTGGGCATTGACGGGTGGACAGAGCTCTGAGGAATCCAAATCGATTACACATAAAATACAATTTCCTGCCCTCCAGAGAGCCACTTCTCCCTGCAGAGCAAGATTTAGAGGGAAGTAAGAGAGAAGCAGCTTGATCTATAGTCTGAACTCACTGAGAGATCACAGACGACCCCTCTAAAGCATCGCTGGGGTGAGCAACATCTCAGGTGGCTTTAGAAGTGCAGATGTGTCCACCTGGGCACTTCATAAGTAAAGGAGGAAAATAAGCACTTTGAGAGTATAGACTTTCTATTTGACCATCTTTCTTTAGAGTGGGATGGATCTCCCCCTAGAAATGCCCATTTCTCTCTGTTGATTATAGAAAGGCCTCCTTAGACATCGAGGATGTCTTTTGGTCACAGAAATCATTGCACAGGGAACTGAGAGGGGGCAGAGAACCATAAGAGGTTAAAATGAGCAGGAAGCACAAGCCAAACCTGTATAAAATGAGGAGGAACAAGCCTTCCTGCTGCAGGCAGGTGGTGAACTCGCCCTGTTTAGGTGCCTTGCCTGCTGACTCACAGCCAACTGTGCACTTGGCAGTCTCCGTTCAGGACACCATGTCCAGGTGTTCCTTGCACACAAATCTGCAACCAGGGCATCTGAGGTGTGCAGGAGCTGTGCCATATGAAGGGGCAGGGACCAGCAGCTCTAAAGGACTCAGGACTTCTGGTCAGGCTTGCTAGAAATCTAATGCATGACCTCAGAAGAGTCATCTTCCCTCTGTCTGATTTCGAAGCTGAGGAGTCTCTGATAATGATGAAAAATATGAGGGCATAGGAGGATGCTGAAATTGGGAGAGGAAAGACAAGTTTTCCTCTTTTTTTCCATCTACAGACATAGATCCCTGCTGGAAACAGCCCTGTGTGTGTTTCCATAAAGCTGGTGGAGCCCAAACTCCACTCTATCCCTAAGTTCCAAACCTATCCAGAAAGGGACTGTGACCAAACCCACCTCTTTGGACCTGTCAGCATAACCAGGTAAGACAGGTAAGGCAGGTTTATCTTCTGCTTGATTCTGGTCCACAGATGATGGCACAGCTGAGTCCATGCTGGGATCCCAACAATTCCTGGGGAGGACAGGGAGGTTCTCACAGGGAAATGGATCACTTAACCCTTCCAAACTGCCTCCAAGACCAGCACAGACTGGGCTTAGCACTCAAGGCTGACAAGAGTTCAACCAGAGACCAGGATGCTCATTAAGGCTCATTTTACCTCTTCCTGATGATGTCTGACCTTATCCAAGGCTTTGTGGAGACTTACATGAGTTCTACCTGGTTTCATGCACAAGTTTCTAGACTTGCCTTCAGTGCAGCACTTGTGGGAAAGGCCACAGAGAGTTTGTGTCTTCACTCTCTGCCAGACTGATCTCCTGGTTACAGCAGGGAAGGTTTGAAAGGCAAGGACATGGGAAGAAGGAGCCCTTTTAGGGCTAAGAGAAAAGATAACTCCAGGCTACAGAGGCCCAGGGGTCTGGGTTTGGCCTCATGCCTCCCAGAAATGATCTATTTCTAGATAACAAGTTAAATCAAAAAAGCTACCTCCAAGCAGATGCATTGGATGAGGTTTCCTGATCCCTGGCTGAGCAGGGACACGAGGATACACACAGGGAATGCGTGAGCAGAGGCCAAATAAAGAACAGAACAGAAACCCAGGACAGGAGGGGCACAAACCTAAAGGGAAAGGTTGAGCTCTGGTGTCTCCCTGAATAATGCAAGGCTCAAAATATTCTGTTACCAGCCTGGGGAGCAGACAATTAAAACACTACTTGAAGCAAATGTCTCCTGACTCTGGCTCAGAATTTCAATTAGGCCAGGAAGTCTTATTGCACTTAAGTGCAGGTTAGTGACATTTCAGGAAGGAGAGATTGATTGGGAGCTGTGTCACAGCTCAGCAGAGGGGATCATGTCTAGGGGCCTGTCCTTAAAAACAATGTGTGATCTCTGCATGGCATTTTCCTTGTTTAGCTCGTTTATGTTTCCTGGGAGAATGAATAATCCCAGTAGCCAGAGCTGTGTCCCCTCCTTTCAAGCCCTGACTTATTTTCTTTCTCATTTTCTTTTTCAAAGGTCTTTAAGCATCCTTAGGTGTCCAAAAAGTATTTCTTGTGGCTCTTCTCTTCCTCCTAAACAGGAGGAAAAAGAAAACAAACAACCTTCCTCTTTTCTTGTCTCAAGAATCAGTTTGCAGGAAAGTATTTTCTTACTGGTTAACCAACTTTGCAGAGCCACAGAAATCAGGAGAGTGTTTGCTACTACAAAATGCAGGTAGAAACAACCTCACTCCATCTATTCTGACTGGAAAACAAAATGGGAAAATACCCTCAACCAGCTTAAAAAAATTTTTAAAATTATTGGAAGCCACCAAGGCGCACCAGGGAAAGTCCAGTAGCTGATAAGCCCAGGTGGGACCATGCACTGGGCTCTTTGAGGTGGTCAGAAGTGATTAGGATGGCTACAATTTTTGGGGCATGCACGTGAGATAGAGGTCAAAGAGGGCAATGGTTAAGAAGCAACAGATACAATAGGTTTTCCTGCCATCATGTGTAGGAGACAGGATTTTTTCCTTAAGGCATCCAAAAATTCATCTCCAAGCTCCAACCAGGCCCCTTTTGTCACTGTTTCTCATCCATACACAACTGCTCATGCGATTGAAAACATCACCCAAAGTGGAACCCTCCCAGAATAAAACACTCTGGTCTAGCACTTAAATTCCAGCAACACCAAAAACTTTACCAGGGGTACACACTGGAGAGATGAGGAGCAACACAAATACTCAGATAGGATTAAGTTAACCAGGGGAAGTTTAGGTTAGACGTTAGGGAAAGTTTCTTCACTGAAAGGGTGGTCAGGGAAGTGGTGGAATCACCATCCCTGGAAGTGTTCAAAAAGTGAGTACATATGGCACCTGGGGACATGGTTTGGTGGTGAACATAGTGGTGTTGGTTAATGGTTGGACTTGATGATCTTGAAGGTTTTTTCTAACAACGATTCTGTGGTTCTACATTTTCTGCTACAAAAAAAAAAAAAAAATAAATTGTAGGTAAATGAGCCTCATTTGGATCCAGGATGGAAACATTGATGGACAAGACTAACGTGTGCTGTATCTGCTGCTCAAAGGTGGTGATGAGAGGTCAGAGACTCAAGCTGTGCCAGGGGAGGTTCAGGCTGGACATCAGGAAGAATTTCTTCATGGAAAGGGTTGTCAGTCATTGGAAGGGGCTACCCAGGGAGGTGGTGGAGTCCCCATCCCTGGAGGTGTTCAAGGAATGACTGGACGTGGCACTCAGTGCCCTGGGCTGGGTGACAAGGTGGTGATGGGTCAAAGGTTGGACTCAATGATCCTGGAGATCTTTTCCAACCTAAATGATTTTGTGACTTTATTTTTTAATCCTCGTGAATAAAATCTGCTGAACTGGTTTCTGGGCCAACTGAATGCTGGCAGTGTCCTCCAGCAAATGGATCCACAGGTCCAGGATGGGCAATCATTGTTTTCCTCCTGTGTGGCCAAGCTCTCCCAGATAAATCTGCTTTAGTCCAGTCTCTCATGGTGATCTTTGAGGTATGGATTTAGAATCATGGAATAGAATCATAGAGTTACTAAGGTTGGAAAATCCTTAAATCACCAAGTCCAATCATTACCCAGCACTGTCAGGTCTACCACTTAACCATGCCCCCAAGCCCTCAGAAGAGACCTGAGAGCATCTTTCCTCTCAAGAATCAGCCAGCTCTCATCCTGAATTTTCCATTATGGTCCCAAACATTGCTCATGTGGGGTTGGCAGGTCCTTTCCACCCCTTGCCCATGCAGGAGAGAGACACAGGAGTCCCTCTGGTTTCAGACATGGCCATTGTGCACAAAGCAGACCTAGAAAAACGTTTCCTAAGAGCCAGCCTTTTCCTCTGAGAGTGGATTTGACTGTGCTGAAAGGCAAATATTTGCCAGAGAAGGTCTTGCTGAGTCCTTCAGGGATCTCTGCACATGCAGGTTAAATTACTGGTGCTCACTGCTTAGAGCACAGGAGTAAAACATGATTTTTTAATTTTTTTTCCCTCACCAAATGGTGTTTTCTTCTCCCTTGGTCAGCTCTGAGAAAGGTTTTATTATCAGAGGAAACTCCATTTTGTGTCATCACTCATCCTTCCCCACGGAGCCATTCATGGCCCACAGCCACTCCTAAACCACCCCAGACCCTTGAAATCATCCTGGAGCCTTTCAAACACCCTTCCAACAGATTATCCCTCTTTGTATCCGTGGAGGAAGATGAATCAATGGGGGGACCCAGGAGGGTTGTTTTGCCCATGAATTATTTACACCCACTGGGTGATATTTCATTTTAGACTGGCCATGTTTTATGCTTGTAATTTTTAATTCTTATAATTCCACCTCCAGCAAGCAAAGGCCCCTGAGAGCACTAGATTATATCCCAGCAGGCACCCTCTCAAATGCATAAATAACCTCTCCTCTGCTGACAGCACATGGGAGATGGGCTGGGCTTTCATTGAGGTTGGGATTTTCCCCCTGTCTCTCTCTCTCTCTCTCTCTTAAAGGAATCTTTATCTCTGTACAGCTATTCTGTAACATGCCTCTGTTTGGTAGCAAAAAGGACTATTTAAATGCAAATGTTGATTTTTTTTTTTGCCAGGGAATAGGGGGAAAATACTTGTCTTATGATGTCCTTCCAGCTGGTGCTGTTTGTAAACGAGTTGCATCAGGAGTTGGGACTTGGGTTCCTTGCACTCCTAAACACCTCTACCCCTTTTGTCTTCTACCCTTTGAAGTCAGACTGTCATTGCAAGGAAAAAAGTAATTAAAATAACCCACATATATGTTTTATATATATATACACACTAAAATAAAAGGAATACAGTGTTTTCATGAGATTCCTCCTTCCTCTGCCCTGCCCATCCAAAGATGGAGGAGATGGGACCACTCTATGCTCACTCCTCTTTGAAATGTTTGGGTTCTTTTTCTCCTTGGTCTTGGGGACAGATGTTCCACGTGTTCTGTGTGACAGGGACAGTAGGGGACTGTTGGTTTGGGGCAAAGAGAAAGGTTGTCAGGAGGGGAAGGCAAAGAGAATATTCAGACTCAGGAGGTGGATGAGAGGGAAAGGGAAAAGATGCCTGGAGCAGGGTGAATAATTTTCTCCGGGGAAAACCACTCTGCTGTTTTGTACCATTTTGCTCTGTTGAAATGCTGGTTCTGATTTAAAGCCAAAGTTAGGCAGACCTTCCAGACAGGCTTGCAAAGGTAAATAGCCCAGTGATGCTGAAAGAAGACCAAAGTTAGAGGAAACAGGGAGAGGGGAAGAAAAGCCAAATACCCAACCAATACCCCCACAGAAGTTCCCTCACCCACAGCCACAGGGGCAGCAGCAAACATTCCCCCTGGGTTTAATTTTGGGTCATTCCCACTGCTTCCCACAAAAAAGCTTTCTGCAGGAGCAGGAAGGATAGGAAAGAATTGGAGGCAAGGCTTGTCCTCTCCCCGGATGCGTGGGCTCCATCGGGAGGGGATGGGGCAGAGAAAGCGCCTGGGGACACCCCAGTTCTCCTCACGTCGGGAAGGGGTGGATGTGCTGTAGGACCTGTCACACAGGGGAGCAGCAGCAGGAGCTGGAAGCTGGGGCAGGACACGTGGCAGTGGAGGCGGCAGCTCTGTCTGCACGATGCACATCACCAGCCGGACCGAGGCTTCCCGCAGCCTTCCCCCTCCTTCCCAGCCCGTTGCTCGGGCTCCGCAGGCTCAGGAGTTTCAGACCGTTGTGATTTGATGTAGTTCAGTTGCCAAGGAGACAACGATCTGCAAAGGGGAACCTTCGTGGCGTCCGGGGGAGGGAGATCGATGCAGATCACTCAGGAGTTGAGGATGGCCCCGGGCTCAGGGCTCAGGAGCAGGGAAGCGTTTGCCCTGCTCCGTGTGAGCTGTCCAAGGTAGGCTGCAGCCTAGAGGAGCTCCAAAACACCGTTTCTAATGAGATCAGTCTATCTGGGGGATGAGGAAGAGTCAATCTGTCCTAAAAGTCTGTCCTTAGCACCAGTTAGACCATTAAACTGGGATACTGGAGATGAGAAATGGTCACCATCTGTAACATCACCCTCCATCCCAATGAACCTGTGGGAGAAATAAGGATCATGGTGTTTGCACCCTCACTAAAGCTCCTCCAGCCAAGAAGAGCTGGAATCAAGGCTCCAAGGCAATAATTCTCCATAAATCAGAGCTAATTTTTTTTTATGAGATAGAAAGATTTGGCAACCTACTGCCTGTGTCCTGGCCTTCCTTTGCCCTCACCCTCCACAAACCAAGTGATTATCACCTTGCCCAGACATTCACCCAAACTCAGATGGAGTTTAGAGGTGCAGCAGGAAGGGGAGGCTGTGTTGCTTTGGAGGTCAGATGAGACACATCCCCAAACACAAGGTTGGTGGAGGATGGAAAAACCCCTTGGCTGGAGCACTGCAGTTCTGGTTATTCTGGTTATTCCTGACTACAAAACTTGGGGAAGTACTGAGCCAGCATCATCCCTCTCCCTCCTTTGCTGCTGGAATACCAAGACTGGGAAAGACTCCTTCCAACAAGCAGAAAGGGTTTTTCTTCCCAGTCCCCACCTGATGATGAAATCATGACCATGAAGGATGAGCACCAAGGGACCTCATTAAAGAACCTCTTTTGCTAATTAGCAAGGTCCCTCAGTGGAGATTTCCCAGTCTTTCCCAGTCTGAGGGTTCCAGCAGCAATGGAGGGAGAGGGATGATGCTGGCTCAGTACTTCCCCAAGCTTTGCTACAAGTGATGGCTTAAGACAAGTGAGGAATAACTCCAGTGCTGTAGCCAAGGAGTTTTTCCATCCTTCACAAACTTTGTTTTTGGGGAAGTGTCTCATCTGACCTCCAAAACAACACAGCCTCCCCTTCCTACTGCACCTCTAAACTCCATTTCACTTCAGGAAAATGTCTTGGGAGGGTGATAATCACTTGCTGCAAAACATGGGTAAGTACTGAGCCAGCATCATCCCTTTCTCTCCACTGCTACTGGAACAGTGAGACTGGGAAAAGCCCCTTCCAACAGGCAGAAAGGGTTTTTCTTCCCAGTCCCCACCTGATGATCAAGTCATGACCATGAAGGATGAGAGCTGAGGGACTTTGCTCACAAGCAAGAGAGGTTGTTTAGAGAGTGGCTGCAGAACAGGGTTAAACCCAATAACTCAGGTGGAGATCCTTCCTCCAGCTGCTGGGGAAGAGGGGAAATACAATTCAGTTCTGTACGTTCTCCTCGCCTGGGGAAGGCTCTGTAGCTGAGTTGTCAGGTTTAATCTATTCCCAACTTGTATGCTGCAAATAACTCCTTTGTTCCTTTTTGAGTTTGGCAGCTCATACACCAGAGCAGGGACAGTCTCCAGCAACAATTCAATGGGAGAGAAGGGAAGATCCTCTCCTGTGCCACCTTTGAGATGTTCTCAGCACAAAGGAGGCTGTGAAAAGAGATGCATTCCAGATGTGGTGACCTCACAGTGAGCACCTGGGTTGGAAGGGACCTTCAAGGTCATCTCATTCCAACCCTCTGACATGGGCAGGGACATCTTCCACTAGACCAGGTTGCTCAGATCCCCATCTAACATGGGAATTTTCATAATCCCAAACACCCACAAGACATAGGAATAAATCTGGAAAGGATGTGGTGGCTTTTGATCGGATTATTAGAGAGGGACTGGGAAAGGATTAGGGATGGGTTGAGTAGCTCCTGCCCTAGGGATGGATTAAGTAATCCCAAAGCAGTTCTGATTCTTGAGTCTTGATATATCAAATTAAAAGGCTGCTCCCAGTGTTCCAGCACATTTCAGACTGGTCTGGGGACAGACTTATTCAGTCAGACTTTTGCATCCCCACCCTGCCTGGGGAACTGCAGGAGCTGACTTTGGAGGGGGAAGAGAGAAGAGGGAAAGCAGGCATGCAGCTGTCACGACAGGAGCTGGTAGGAATGATGCACATTTTCAGCTGTTATCAGTGCTCTTTCTCTGTGCATCAGTTTACAGGAACATCACTCAGCTTGGGGACAAGTGGGAAGAATAAGTCACTCTCTGTCTAGCGAGCCCTCCAACTCACCCAGCCTGGAACACCCACAGTCCCTTCCCTGGGCTCCATCTGGACTGTGCTTTTCAGGTAGAAGTTCTAAACCATTTCCCAAATCCCCAGCTAACAGAGAATCACAGAATCATACAGTGGTTTGGGTTGGAAGAGACCTTCAAGATCATCTTGTTCCAACCCCTTGCCGTGGGCAGGGACACCTTCCACTAGCCCAGGTTGCTCCAAGCCCCATCCAACCTGGTCTTGGACACTTCCAGGGATGGGGAAGCCACTTCTCTGGGCAACCTGTGCCAGGGCCTCCCCACCCTCCCAGGGAAGAATTTCTTCCCAATATCCCATCTAACCCTGCCTTCCTTCAGCTTAAGGCCATTCCCCCTTGTCCTATCACTACATGACCCTAAACAAATCAACAAATATCCTGAAACAATACCATGGGTGAGGCTTAAAAACCTACACATGGAAGAGCTACGAAGACCTTACAAGATGAACAAGAGTTTCATAAGTAATGATCAAGATGATATTTTTTTTTTCTGAACTGCATCTTTCCCTGGCTCACAGAGCAGCCACTTGGCACAGCTGTGCTGGGAGGAGGAATGTAAAGCTTATTTTACCCAGCACCAAAATGCAGCTGGTTCTGGAACATGCCAGCTGCCAACTGCACAGCGGTGTGGGGACAGCCACGCTCCAGCAGTCACTGCTCCAGAACTTTGATACCCCAGGCAATCAGGATCTCCAGGCTGGAGATGCCTCTGTGCTAGTAGCCTGCTGAGGAGGAGAAAAAATGAAAAAAAAAAAAAAAAATAAAAAACCACACAATATCCCCTAAAAAATCCAGTGCCAGGAGAGCAGAAGAACCAAGACCTCAGCACAGAGCAGCGATGCCTTAAGATCCATAGGATGTAGATTTTTAATGTAGCTTTTTAGCACTTTTAGGATAGAACTTTTAGCTAAATACCTTTTGCACTGAATTCCAGAAATATTGTTTAATGTTCCTCATCAAGGATTTCAGTGGATAAAGATTTTTAGCAAGAACATCTGGTTTGCAGAGGATGTACCTGAAGAACATAACAGAGCAAAGAGGTCTCACCAAGGCATTTGATGGCAAGAGTTCCCTAAAACACTTTGTATTGAAATATTTAAGTTGTTTTCTGAGCTAAAGACAAATTTTCTATTAAAACATCCAGGTTTTTCTGTATTTTTAAGTGAAATAAGGAAATGTTAGTACTTCATGTTCTGTGTGGGACATTCCTGCTAGACCTGTTTTGAGGGGGAGCAGGAAGACAGGAACTGGAAGTGTGTGACTGCTGGGGGAGTTGGGAGGAGATTTTTAGTGAGTTTAGAAAAATAAAAAGTCAGAGAATTTCAGAGAAAACTTTTCAAGTGGGTGAAGATATCTTCCTGTGTCTAATTAGGAATTGGTAGAAGGTTCAAAAGGGAATGAAAGATCCTCATGTGAATCATGGAATGGTTTGGGTTGGAAGGGACCTTAGAGATCAGCTCATTCCACGCCCCTGCCATGGACAGGGACACCTTCCACTAGCCCAGGTTGCTCCAAGCCCTGTCCAGTCTGGCCTTGGACACTTCCAGGGATGGGGCAGCCATAGATTATCTGGACAACCTGAGCCGGCGCCTCACCACCCTCATAGGGAAGCATTTCTTCCCAATATCCATCTGAGACTCTGGAAAGAGAAGAAACATTTATATCCTTGCACTTGGATTCCTGGTGCCTTTGGAATGGGTCAGTAAAAAGTCCAACCCTAATGATTCTATGGTTCTGTGAAAGAGAAAAAAGCACA